>NC_079189.1:181827308-182167933 GCF_029499605.1 Hyla sarda
AAATGGCATCTTATCTTTATTCTGTAGGTCCATACGATTAAAATTATACTCTACTTGCAGGAAAATGTATACGTTTAAAATTGTCATCTTCTGACCCCCTATAACTTTTTTAGTTTTCCATATATGGGATGATATGAGGGCTAATTTTTTGCGCCGTTATCTAAAGTTTTTATAACATTTTTGGTTTGATCGGACCTTTTGATCCCTTTTTTTTTATGGTATAAAACGTGACCAAAAAAACGCTATTTTGGACTTTGGAATTTTTTTTATTTACAGTTTTTTTTTATTGTAAAAGGGGGGTGATTCAAACTTTTATTAGGGAAGGGGTTAAATCATCTTTATTAACTTTTTTTCTTTCACTTTTTTTTTGCAATGTTGTAGCCCCCATAGGGGCTTGTAACATGCAGTACATTGATTCAATACACTGATCCCTGCCATTGCATTGCAATGCATTGATCAGTGTTATTGGTGGATGATTGCTCAAGCCTGCATTCCAGGCTTGGAGCAATCAATCGCCGATCGGACGTGCAGGAGGCAGGTAAGGCACACTCCTGTTGCGTTCTACCTTATCGAGACATCACGATTTTACCGCGATGGTCCCGATCAGCCAGACTGAGCTGCCGGGAAGCTTTTACTTTCACTTTAGACTAAAGAGTTAATGCCGGACATCAGCCCAATCGGCGATGTCCGGGATTATTCGTGGGTCCTGATTCCTTATAGCAACCGGGACCCACCCGTTATGATGTGCGCTCACCTGCTGAGCGGGCGTCATACCTCGGGAGCTGCTTATGGATGTTTATAAATGTTCATATCTGGCAAGGGGTTAAAATTTAGTGGGTACGCCAGCATGTACGTGTCCTAAAATTAACAATGTGTGCAGTGTGTATTTTCAACCTTAAAATTAATAGTTAGCAATTATATGATAATTTTTTTCTATAATTAACATTAACATTAATGTAGTAGCTTTTTTTCATGATGCAGAACAAGAACAGTTGTTATAGTGGGTATTAATGTCCTTTTCTGCGGACGTATGCACTTTCTGTAAGCCAGGTTGGACCTGGAATACATATGCAACTTTTAAATGGGGATGCAACTTTTTTTCTTCAAAAACAGCGACTATCGCATTTGATAAATACATGACCACAGCAAAGTAAAAAACAATTGCTACATGAGCAGATTTCAGAAACGTGCAACTTTTTTATGCAAAAAAAAATCTACTACGGAGCTTGATAAATCTCCCTTATTGTTGTGACCTTTGCTGTTAGTTACATAACAAGAGAGAACAGCTTTTAAGGAATCAAATACATACTTTATTGGTACAACAGATTAAAAACAAGTAAAAAAAAAAAACTTTAGAAAAACATATAAACTCAAGCTCCGTACAAGACAGGGACACAAAAGGAGAGATATCAGCATGAAACTGAAGATAGGTGAGCGCTCACATTAATAGCATATAATAATAGTAATAATTATGACGCATGAATACGTGCAAAAACAGCCAAAGAGCTGCAAATAATAGACTAGTAAGTCAACAAAGAAGTGCAAGCAAAAACAGTGCCAAACTAATAATTACTAAGTGGTTAGGAGAGTAGCAGGATGTGAGCCGTCACCACCCGACGTTTCACCAACAAATGGCTTCTTCCAGGGCATGTTTAGTTGGTGAGTGTCTCAAACACACTCTGACAGCTTATGTGCACTGTAGCACCAACTAGGTTTGGGCGCAGAGCAAATGAAAGATAACTGGATGCTGGGGCATCTGAAAAAGAATGCAGAAAAAATTGCAGAAGCATGCACAATGCAGCAACAATGTGTTTGTTTAGGGTTACATAGGGATATACTGAAATGTTTTCCTATTTTTCGGCAAAGCACATGTACATCACAACTGGCATCAGTTTGCCTCATGACCCATTGTCTACTATGAAAAAAATGACTGTGATGAAACTAATGAAGACTATGCATACAGATAAACTATCATGGCAACCGTTGGAATCCTGGCAACATACTTAAAAAATGCTTAAGTAAGCATATACATTCCCAAAAGCATGTTGAAATTTTTCCAGAACGTGTTATGACTTTATTTTTCAATTTGTAACCTGCAATAAAGTGCTTATTCCATTTGTGTTTTTTGGCACTTGGAAACATATGCCATGAATAAATTAAACACTTGAAATGCAGATCACTGCTGTACAATGCTTGTAGTTTCACAAAATTATCCAAGTTTTGCTGTAGTGTATCTAAACCTATGTAATGTATGACACTCTTGAGCATGCACGTGACCTCCTATATTATTAGGCCAACTTCAAATTGGGGGTGAATCTTCTCTACACATGACCTTAAACACTTTTCACAAGTTATTACCTGTAAATGTTATGTCTCAATACATACTTGCTAGGAGCACAGTAGCAGTAAGTGATATTTGACTGCCCTTTACCAAGTGCAATAAACATACGATGTAAAAATGAGAAGTGAGATATTTTGCAGTATAGTGGCAACATGAGTGGATTTCTAGTAAAGTTGTATCTGCCTTTAATTTGACAGCTGACAAAATGCATTTTAAACAAGACAGAATCCCTCATTATTCATCTAATGTCAAGCTGGGCCAGGATCCAAATTACTTTTGCTTGTGGAGATTGCATTTTTATGATGTGCCTTAGGTGGAATAGATGGATTACTTACAAACTTTTTGACATTGCTTTATAATTAATTCTACCTTCCCCAGTGGGTGTATGCTCTCAGACACATAAACAAAGTAAATGATAATGTGCATTAAATATGAACCTAGGCTCATTGGACACATTATACTATCTTGTTCGATTATTTAGTGCTGCAAGCAGAAGAGCCTTAAGATAAGATCAGATCCTTTTATTCAAAATCAGCTTTTGCTTTCTATTACATGACTCCATTTATTTATTACCATGCTTCCTTCACCATACTTTATAATAGGGATGAGGTTTTTGTTTTACTGTTGGTGTGCAGTGTTCTTTTCTTTCTCATATATATATATATTACAGTACCCCCTTTTAGAGGGATTGCTGGACCCTTTTTACACAGGTAACAGTTTGTCTAGGTGTGAGGCACGAAATTTCCTTACCAGCGTAGGAGCATAAACCCTTAATCTCTTCACCAGCCCATAATCCTTCCAATGGACCAAGTACTGAAAGGAGTTTTTAACCTTATGGCTATCCACTATCTTAGAGACCTTATACTCTAAGACCATGTTCATCTGGAAAACATGTGCTGACATTCCGCACGTTTAAACAATCCGGTAGTCACTAGGACCACTAGGAAATGTGCCCTCTCATAGACGTAGTTGTAAAAAATAAATAAATAAAAATAGATAAAACAGTTAAGGAATAACTGTAATGTGCCATTGAAAAAATGCATATCATCCCGCAAAAAAGGGCCTAATATAGCTCATACCTCATTAAAAAAATTTAATTGTTAAGGCTCCCAGAAAGCAGAGATGAAAAAATGATAGCTAGTATAAAGCAGATTTGACATAAAGAAAGATGCTAAGTCAATGGGGTCCGTCTGGTGATGGATCCAAAATTGTGCTGTTGTTTCTGTGAAACTAAACCACGAAGCAGATGTGATGTGAGCCTTATGTGGTGAATGGCGGTGCCATGGGTGTGGTGGTGTAGGTTGATGGCATCAGATGTTATTAACCCTGGGGGTCAGATGGTATTAACCCCTATGTGTTCGTGACTCCAGTGTGGTTTTCAGGTTCCGGAACACCACACTCCCAGATTCTCTGCTATCCCACGGGCTAGTAGTGAATAAAGAGTCCAAAACCAGTTCGGGTCAAAGGGAGGCTTTACTGAGTAGAAGACAGGTGTAATTATCTTCAGAGCTAAGGCCAGATTTCCCAGAGAGGTGGCCAGGACCCAGAGGATCTCGCAGCTTGCTGGACCAATACTTGTAACAAACTTGGCTTTGACTTGTAATTAAACTTGACTTGACTATGTGCAGGACTTGACTAGCTTCAGTGACAGCAGACATAGACTTGAGACTTACTGGAGGAATGGTAGCTTTGTGGCCTCCAGATGCTGATCACTTGCCCTGAGTTCTCTGGTGGTTGCTGTGCTCAGCAAAGACTTAGATGGTAGAAGAGACTCAATTGTAATGGCCGCCCCTTTATATATTGGGGGGCTGGACTAAAGCACATTGGTCAAGCTGTGAGTCATACGTTAAACTGGTGCTCTCTGGGAGTACAGGTGACAACAATTCATGTGACTGCATAACATAACATGTAACAGGCTTACTCACAGGTCCTTGAGACCTCCACAGGTCCTGTATACTATCTATACATAGGGATCCTGTCTATGCATTAAAGTGACATACACACAATATCAAACAACAGGGAGAGACCTTGGAGGGGAGCCCCCAGGTCACTGAGGGACTCAACCTGACAGGGCCTACAGGTAGTACAAGACCGTGTACCTGTACTGGGACATCTCAAACCCCCTTGCTTAACGTAAGTCATTCTCAACGTAAGGTTCTGTCAGGCTTGAGGAACAAAGTGGCCGCGGGGCCAGATGCAGTCCTGAGGCATTTTATGCTCAAACATCCATTTCAGGCTGGTGAAATAACGGATAACATTAGAGTCTTTGTATAATAGTCCGTACACGCTCTGACTTGCAGTTGAATAGGATTGTGAACAGGATTTGTGGTTATATATAACTTGCACATATACATTTACTTGACTTGTAAGGACCTTTACTATACACATTATAACTGGACTATGCATTTGCTGACTTGCATAACTGTTTACTAAACATAACATGACATTTTTGACTATGCATATTGTCAGGATCCGGACAGGTGAGGACACTGGAGGTGGATCCTCTGGACCAGAGAGGCGATGGCGCGGGTCGTACTGGGGTATCGGTTCTAAGTAGACTTGTGCACTAGAAAAATTTTCGTTTCGTTTTTTCGGTTTGGAAAAATTTTTCGGTTCGGCAATATTTTCGGTTTAGATTTTTCGGATACATTCGGTATTCGGGTGTTCGGTTTGATTTTTTTTCGGATACATTCGGTATTCGGGTACATTCGGTAAATCTTTTTATTCTTTTTTGGACTTTAGCGATCCTAAGAAATTATGGAGATACCTTTTTTATAAAAATTTCATAGGGTACCATAAAAAAATAATAATAAAAAAGATACAGTAGTGATGTAACGAAATGTATCTTTTTTATTATGAAATGTTTATTAATTTTTAAACAGGGATCAATTTATGTGAGCGGGTAAAGCACTAAAAATGTAGCAAACAATAATAAAAATGTATTGTGTGCGTGTTTTTCACTTTTATTTTTACATTTTTTAGGTAGTACTACTACTCCCAGCATGGAACACACTGTTTCATGATGGGAGTAGTAGTTACCTGTACTAATTGACAGATCGCTGTGGTCCCTTGCGATCCTCTTGTATAATAGATATATATATATACGGCCGCCGCATCCATACTTTATACAGGAGCATCACAGCGGGTGTCAGGAGTGATACCCGCAGTGATCTTTCCTTTACTACAAGTAGTACTACTCCCAACATGGAGTACACTCTGCTCCATGCTGGGAGCTATAGTACCAGCATTAATAGACAGATCGCTGCGGGTGTCAGAAGTTACACTCGCTGCGATATGTCTATTAATGCAGGTACTACAGCTCCCAGCATGGAGCAGAGTGTGCTCCATGTTGGGAGTATTAGTACCGGCAGTAAGGGACAGATCCCAGCGGATGTCACTCCTCCTGACACCCGCTGCGATCGTCCTTATGTGAATGTCAGGATCAGCTGTTCTCAGGGCTACAGAGCCGGGAGAACAGCTGACGCTGAGCCTTTAGGTATACATCGTATATCTACTGCCCAGAAAGAACTTACAGTGAGCCTGCAATGTGTATACAGTATACACATTGCTGGCTCACTTAACCCCTTGCTGAGCTGTGCGCTATGCAAGGAAAGTGTTAACTTACACTGCTGGACAGTGTAGGTTAACCCTTTGGGCGGTATACACTATATACAGCTATCTATAGATAGCTGTATATAGTGTATGCAGAAGACGAAATCCGCTTACTTCCCTCGAGTACCGGGCAGGTCCATGTAGCTCCGCCCCTAGTGATGACTTCATTAGGGTGCGGAGCTACAGAAGGGAACTAGGCTAGTTAATCTGAAGCTCTGTTCACATTGTCCGTTTTCTATAATGTGAACAGACCCTTCTGGCAGTGTCTACCCAGACAGGGAGACTCCAGCTGTTGCTAAACTACAACTCCCAGCATGCCCAGACAGCCAAAGGCTGTCTGGGCATGCTGGGAGTTGTAGTTTTGCACCAATTGGTGGCTCCCTGTTTGGGTAGACATTGCATCATGGGTGCTCTCCCCAGCAGACAGCGCCAAAAATGTCATAACCAATTTTTTGTGTTTTTTTTCTTCTCGTTTCAGATCCGTGTATGCAGAGGATTACTGCGGATTCAATGAATTACGACGGATTCTTTTTTTTTCTTTTAATAAAATGGTTAATGAGGCCTGTGGGGGAGTGTTTTTTTCTTAAATAAAATAATTTTTCCAATGTGTTGCGTTTCTTTTTATTGAATTTTCAGGCTTAGTAGTGGAAGCTGTCTTATTGACTGAATCCATTACTAAGCCAGGACTTAGCGTTAGCCCCAAAAACAGCTAGCGCTAACCCCCAATTATTACCCAGGTACCCAACGCCACAGGGGTGTCGGGAAGAGCCGGTACCAACAGACCCGGAGTGTCAACACTGGCGATCCAGGGCCTAGGCGGTAACAGGCTGGCGTTATTCCACTACTAAGCCTGAAAATTCAATTAAAAAAACAACAACACATTGGTATAATTATTTTATTTAAAAAAACACTCCCCCACAGCCCTCTTTAACCATTTTATTAAAAGAAAAAAAAATTAATCCGCCGTAATCCATTGAATCCGCAGTAATCCTCTGCATACACAGATCTGAAACGAGAAGAAAGAAAACACAAAAAATTGGTTATGACATTTTTGGCGCTGTCCACTGGGGAGAGCACCCATGATGCAATGTCTACCCAAACAGGGAGCCACCAATTGGTGCAAAACTACAACTCCCAGCATGCCCAGACAGCCTTTGGCAGTCTGGGCATGCTGGGAGTTGTAGTTTAGCAACAGCTGGAGTCTCCCTGTCTGGGTAGACACTGGCAGAAGGGTCTGTTCCCATTATACAAAACGGACAATGTGAACAGAGCTTCAGATTAATTGGCCTAGTTCCCTTCTGTAGCTCCGCCCCCTAATGACATCATCACTAGGGGGCGGAGCTACACTGACCTGCCCGGTACTCGAGGGAAGTAAGCGGACTTCATCTTCTGTATACACTATATACAGCTATCTATAGATAACTGTATATAGTGTATACCGCCCAAAGGGTTAACCTACACTGTCCAGCAGTGTAAGTTAACTCTTTCCTTGCTGGGCTCGCGCATAGCACACAGCTCAGCAAGGGGTTAAGTGAGCCGGAATGTGTATACTGTATACACATTGCAGGCTCACTCTAAGTTCTTTCTAGGCAGTAGATATACGATGTATACCTAAAGGCTCAGCGTCAGCTGTTCTCCCGGCTCTGTAGCCTTGAGAACAGCTGATCCTGACATTCACATCAGCGGGTGTCAGGAGGAGTGACATCTGCTGGGATCTGTCCCTTACTGCAGGTACTAATACTCTCAACATGGAGCACACTCTGCTCCATGCTGGGAGCTGTAGTCCCTGCATTAATAGACATATTGCAGCGAGGTTAACTTTTGACACCCGCTGCAATCTGTCTATTAATGCAGATACTATAGCTCCCAGCATGGAGCAGAGTGTACTCCATGTTGGGAGTAGTACTACTTGTAGTAAAGGAAAGATCACTGCGGGTATCATTTCTGATGCCCGCTGTGATGCTCCTGTATAATGTATGGATGCGGCGGCCACTCTCCTATGGTCCCCTGCACGGCTGTATATATACACATGTTACTATTTCTCACAGAGAGCTGTGATTGGCTAGAACCATCTGGCCAATCATAGCTCTGCGTGAAATATGAATATGTGTATATATACGTGAGTGCAGGGGACCAGAGAAGAGCGGCCGCCGCATTTATACATTATACAAGAGGATCGCAAGGGACCCCGGCGATCTGTCAATTAGTACAGGTAACTACTACTCCCATCATGGAACAGTGTGTTCCATGCTGGGAGTAGTAGTACTACCTAAAAAATGAAAAAAAAAAGTGAAAAACACGCGCACACTACATTTTTATTATTGTCGGCTACATTTTTAGCGCTTTACCCGCTCACATAAATTGATCTGTTTAAAAATTTATAAACATTTCATAATAAAAAATATACATTTCGTTAGATACAATTCTTTCCATCAATACTGTATCTTTTTTATTATTAGAATGAATTCTGCACGTTCGTTTACGGATAACGAATGGATTCGTTATTTACCGCATGCATTCGGTAAATAACGAATGCATTCGTCATTTTGCTATTCGTATTATCGTGGCTAATCGGGAATGTTCAAAATATGTTTTCGTGCATTCGGATCGGTCCAAATGCCCGAAAACGGTAAAATTCGGTCAATTAGACATTCCTGCTAAACCGAATTGCACATGTCTAGTTCTAAGTAGTTACTGGTGTTCACCAGAGCCCGCCACAAACGGATGGACTTGATGCGGCGGTAACTACCAGGTCGTGTCCCTCAGTAGCAACTCGACCTCTCTGGCAGCTGAGACTGGCACGGTACACAAGGACTAGACAGAGGTGAGGTCAGACGTAGCAGAAGGTCAGGGCAGGCGGCAAGGTTCGTAGTCAGGGGCAACGGCAGAAGATCTGGGTACACAGGCAAGGGAACACACTAAACGGTTTCTCAGGGCACAAGGCAACAAGATCCGGCGAGGACAGAAAGGGGAAGTGGGTTTTTATAGCAATGGAGGTGATCGCACTTGATTGGGCCAGGCATCCCCGTCGGGGGACTCAGAGCATCGCTCCCGGTCAGCGAGTCTGACCGGGGCGCTGCTAACAGAAGATGAACACCGCGAGCGCTTCGGGGGAGGAACGGGACCCGGAGCACTCGGTGTTACAGTACTCCCCCCCCCACCCTTTGGGTCTCCCCCTCTTTTTAGAACCCAAAAATTTATAAATGAATTCCTTGTCCAAGATATTGGCTTCAGGTTCCCAAGACCTCTCTTCGGGGCCACAATTCTCCCAATCAACAAGATTTATTTTTTTTACCTCGGATGACCTTGGAGGCGAGGATCTCTTTCACCGAGAAGACATCAGAGGACCCAGTGACAGGAGCAGGAGTGGTGACCTTGGGGAAATAACGGTTAAGTACGAGAGGTTTAAGAAGAGAAACATGGAAAGAGTTAGGAATGCGAAGAGAACAAGGAAGATGGAGCTTGTAGGAAACGGAATTGATTTGATTCTTGATCTTAAAAGGCCCGAGGTAACAAGGACCCAGCTTGTAGCTAGGGACCTGGAACCGAATGTATTTGGCAGAGAGCCATACTTTGTCACCAGGGGCAAAGACGGGAGGAGTTCTTCTCTTCTTATCCGCATGTCTCTTCATGCGAGACGAGGCCAGTGAGAGCGACTTTTGAGTCTCTCTCCAGATAGATGAGAAGTCCTGAGTTAACTCATCTACTGCAGGAACTCCAGATGAAGTGGGAATGGGGAGGGGGGGCAGCGGGTGACAGCCGTACACTACAAAGAATGGTGATTTGGCGGAAGACTCAGAATTCTTGAAATTGTACGAGCAGCAGGTCAACCCAATCATCTTGGCGGGAGGAGACAAAATGTCGCAGGTAGTCACCAAGAATTTGGTTCACTCTCTCCACTTGTCCATTGGATTGAGGGTGATAGGTGGACGAGAAATTCAATTTGATCTTTAATTGAGTGCAGAGTGCTCTCCAAAATTTTGAGATAAATTGAACGCCTCTATCAGAGACGATATGCGTGGGAAGCCTGTGGAGATGAAAAATGTGCAGAAAAAATTGCTTCGCCAACTGTGGCGCAGAAGGAAGGCCCGGAAGCGGGACAAAATGAGCCATTTTGGAAAAAACGATCAACGACCACCCAAATGACGGAGTTGCCATGAGATGAAGGAAGGTCCGTGATGAAGTCCATGGCTATGTGGGACCATGGCTGTTCAGGTACCGGCAGGGGGTGGAGAAAACCTGCAGGCTTCTGGCGTGGAGTTTTATCACGTGCACAAACAGTAGAGGCCCGTACGAAATCTGTCATATCTTTTTCCAGGGAAGACCACCAGTAGTGTCTAGAAATTAACTGTATGGATTTTTTAATTCCAGCGTGACCAGCCAGATGGGAGGAATGACCCCATTTGAGAGTCTGGAGGCTTAGACGTTGTGGAACATAAGTTTTTCCTGGAGGAACTGGCACCAGAGAAGCAGGAGCAGAAGAGATCAGGCACTCAGGAGGCACGGGCTGGTTCCTCGAAGACGCTGCGTACTTCGGAGAAAAAGGACAGGACGGAAGCAGTGGCAGGATCGTTGCGGTCCCACCGCGGTGTGGCCCAGGACAAGGCCTTTCCAGATAACAAACTGACCACGAAAGCCACCTTCGACCGTTCTGTGGGGATCTGGTCCGACATCATTTCAAGGTGCAGGGAACATTGGGACAGGAATCCCCGACACATCTTAGAGTCCCCGGCAAATTTCTCCAGAAGAGACAAGCGGACTCTAGAGAAAGTTGCAGCAACTCGGAGTGGAGGAGAAGCTGGAGCTGGCGGAGGAGATGGTTGACACTGGGCAGGCAGAAGCTGCTGGAGCATGGCGGTCAACTGAATCAGCTGTTGTCCTTGTTGGGCGATCTTCTGGGACTGCTGCGCAACAATGGTAATGAGATCAGCAAGACTCGGCAGCGGCACCTCAGCGGGATCCATGGCCGGATCTACTGTCAGGATCCGGACTGGCGGCTGGTGAGGACACTGGAGGTGGATCCTCTGGACCAGAGAGGCGATGGCGCGGGTCGTACTGGGGGACCGGTTCTAAGTAGTTACTGGTGTTCACCAGAACCCGCCGCAAAGCGGGATGGACTTGCTGCGGAGGTAACTACCAGGCCGTGTCCCTCAGTAGCGACTCAACCTCTCTGGCAGCTGAGACTGGCACGGTACACAAGGACTAGACAGAGGCGAGGTCAGACGTAGCAGAAGGTCAGGGCAGGCGGCAAGGTTTGTAGTCAGGGGCAACGGCAGAAGATCTGGGTACACAAGCAAGGGAACACACTAAACGCTTTCTCAGGGCACAAGGCAACAAGATCCGGCGAGAACAGAAAGGGGAAGTGGGTTTTTATAGCAATGGAGGTGATTGCACTTGATTGGGCCAGGCACCAATTAATGGTGCACTGGCCCTTTAAATTTCAAAGAGTCGGCGCGCGCGCGCGCCCTAGAGAGCGGGGCCACGCCTGCCAGGACGGAACAGAAAGAGGACGGGGCAAGTAAGCAGAACGGGATGCGCTGCTAACAGAGTCTGACCAGGGCGCTGCTAACAGAAGATGAACGCCGCGAGCGCTCCGGGGGAGGAGCGGGACCCGGAGCGCTCGGCGTTACACATATAATACACATGTAATATCCTGTACACGACTTGACTATATACTAGACATGGTTTACTGGACATTGTAAACATGACTAGACTTATGACTTTAGACTTATAGTTGAGGATTGGGTTGCCGGAGGCTCTCTGCCCAATGACTTGGCTTCATAAAACACATCTCCCCAGAACACTATTTTTGGTTTATTCTAGACATTTTTATGCTAGACAATGAATACAGATAACATTTTGACATTCACTTTACCTTGTATTGACTACGTGCTTTAGGTTAGTTTCAGGAATACTTACGGGCCAGGAAAGTATCCTGTGCACGAACATAATGATACATGACATTACATACATATGATATGTTACTTGAAGTAGTCTGTGGAATGTGAGTGATACAGTACTATTTTATGTGACAGAGGTATACTTGACTTATGTATACTGAACTATGTGTACATTAATTGTGTACACGACTATGTGGATTGCAGTGTACCACACATGCTATACTTTGTACTGGATGCCGGTAAAGGGTTGATACATGCTCTTCCCAAATGTATCAGGACAAACCCCTGTGAGGAAACAAACAAACATCATGAATGACTGTACACTTTGACTTTTAGTGTACAATAACTTTATACATTTTATTTGACATTTGATAACACAACATAGGACCATAACATTAGGACCACAATAACTCAGTGTACCTCCATGACCATTTTTACTGAACCAAAATATATTACTTTAGATCTCTATACAAGAGTTCATGTACTGATCTGTAGTCGATGTACACAAGGAGTTCATTTGTTTCGTTCAGATGAATTAGGATCTCCTACCACAAGTAGTCTCTTGGCTAATGCCGGGCACATTGCTTAATAGAATATCCTACCACAAGGAGTCTCTTGGCCAAACCCGGGCACATGACGTACGAGATTGGCGAAATTAGAAGAACTTTTCTTTACAAAGTCTTGTCAGGCACATATCTTGAACGTTGCAGGAACCTGAAACAACAAAGTGTGCTAGTGTACAACAGTCAGTCTTACGACTAAGTTTGGTATTTTACTCTACACAAGTAAAACAGCTTTCTTTCTGGCAATCTTCTTTCCCATTCTGGCCTACCAGGTGGGGTCCGAGGCTGTGAAATGTACCTAGGGTTGCGAGACTGGGCCCCTTGCATGGGATCAATATGGGTGTCCCAAGACATGTGGGACAGACTGGAATTGGTGATGGTGGGATTAAATGTAACCACCACCTGCACTGTAGAGGCTTGCGCCACAGAGGGATTACTTGTTGGTGCCTGCTCTTCAGGCCAAACCTCTGCCACTGCAGGAGTTGGCCCAGGCACTTGAGTTGGTACCCGTGGGTTAGGCCAAACCTCCTTGACAACTGGAGTTGGCCTGGGTACATGAGTTGGTGCCCGGTAGTCAGGCCAAACCTCCTCACTCCTAGGAGTAGGCCTGGGCACATCTGTACAGGAATCTTGACTGGAATGCCTTTGGTACTTGGGATCCATCGCTGGTGGATCAGGGTGCTCCTCTTGGATGACAGCTCCTTTATCACTTGGAGGGAGGAGACCAAAAGGCCCTTTGGACTTGGACAAGTGGGGTGGGGCCATAGTTGGCCCCTTGGATACGCCTCTGGAGGCCTGTAGACCCAGCCTCAGCTCTGTGGCTGCTAGAGTGGGCTGGGTCAGGCTCCCAGGCAATATGCCCAAAATCTTGACTTTGGGCACCTTGACATCATGGAGAGGATAGATATCCTTGCAGGCTTTTTTTATGGTTGGGCCTATGATGTCTGGAATCAGTTTTGTGGACAACTTATTTTAAGCCTTTTGTCTGCACCTCTCGGGTCATTATGTCCATCATTTTTGTGCGAACCTGACAGACTTGTTGATAGTGAGCAGGGACAGTCTTTTTGCCCTGATTGTTGCAGGCTTTTAGAGATGCGGTACAACTGAGACAGAGGACATAGCCATCCACTGTCGGCGCGGCGGCACGCACTTTAATTCTTGCCCACCGTTTTCTTCTTATGGCTGGGGCCCTTGATAACTTGTGGGCTACTGGCCCTTTAAGAGGCCTAGCGTAGGGATGCAGCAGTCTGGTCTGAACTAGGTGGGACCTCCCTTCTAGTGCTCTCTCCCTAGGATACAAGTCTTTCGGGGCACTGCTGGGCCCTAAAGGGTAAATACAGCCCCCCCCCCCCCGATATCAGCGACTTACTTGACAGAAGCATTGGCAGAGTCTGCGCAGCAGCAGGTACTTGACTGGAACCTCCGGAGCTGGGCGCCGTCACCGGAACTCGTTTCACAGCTTCTCCCGGGGATCTTCCTGCTTTAGCCTCCTTGGGGGCAGGCTCTGGTTCCACCTTGGGACTCTCGGTGCACAAGGATCACTGGGCCTCCTCCATCTTGCTGCTCTCCACCAGTACCTCCGATAGACTGAAGAGGTCAGACTCTGCTTTGCCTTTTATATTGGTCTCCAACAATATAGCCGCCAGTCGGAAGGACGTCATCAGCGGGGCCTGGGACCTGAAGCAGCTTAGCGGTGCATCCTCTTCACCCACAACCCCCCGCGGCAACAAGGGGCGGACCTTTGGAAACCACGAAATTGTTTCCACGCCCGGGGGCAGGACTTTGGCTCTGGCGGGAACCTTTGGCGCACTTTTCCAGCAGATCTTTAACCCTTTCAGGTACAACAGACATTTTGGCGCGCGGCATTACTTCCGTTCCAATCTTGCACAATGTAAATCCAACTATTGTAAACTTCTTTGCCACCGACAAAACTGTAATTTTCACCTCCCCCACTATTTCTTCAGCACCAGCACATAAACTTATTTCAATGACACAGTCCAGTACACTTTGCTGGCGCACACTTTTTTGCAAAGACATGCAACTTGGTATTAGATACAGTTCAGACATGGGGGTAAGACTTGCGGCAACTTGCCTTCGGCACACACTGGAATACTGTTGATGGGTGGCCTGACTTGACTGGGTGGCTGAGTGATTAAGGCACACACGCGTATCCTGTTCGTGACACCAAGATTGTGGTCCACCACCGGGTGAATGGCGGGACCATGGGTGTGGCGGTGTAGATTGAGATCAGATGTTATTAACCCCGAGGTCAGATGGTATGAACCCTTATATGACTATATAGCATGTGACAGGCTTACTCACAGGTCCTTGAGACCTCCACAGGTCCTATATACTATCTCTACATAGGGATCCTGTCTATGCATTAAAGTGACATACACACCATATCAAACAACAGGGAGACAACAGGGAGAGACCTTGCAGGGGAGCCCCAGGTCACTGAGGGACTCAACCTGACAGGGCCTACAGGCAGTACAAGGCTGTGTACCTGTACTGGGACATCACACTTATAGGTAAGAAACTCCAAATGGATTCCGCAGTACCAGGGTAGAATATTAGTCTTTGTTTTCATTGTCTTTCATGATGATTTATATGGTGGGTGCTTTGTTTATAACAATATATTGAGTAGCAACCTACGCCAGTCAGTAAATTACTTATTTTCCATTTACAGGCTTGGGATGACCTTTAACAAAGTCCTGTTATTTAGCAGGGACTGAATGTAAATAATTCAAAGGGAAACAGTACATACTTGGATAAGATAATGCTTGTCTCACCATGTGTCATTTAGTTTTCTTGCCTAAGCACTTGTCATACTGACTACAGTACATAGATATTACATTTGCTTATGATGTATTGTACCCATTATATTTAGGCATAGCTTTATCTCATAATAGCTGAGTACCTGGCATTGTATTATCCCGTCCTCCTATCACGACCTCCTATCCCGACCTCCTATCCCAACCTCCTATCCCGACCTCATATCCTGTCCTCATAGCCCGACCCCATATCCCGTCCTCATATCCTGACCCCATATCCCTTTCTTATATCCCGATCTCATATCCCATCCTCCTATCTCGACCTCATGTCCGGTCCTCCTGTCCCAACCTCATGTCTCGTCCTTTGTGATGAAGATATTGTAAGCTGAAAATATTAGGGGACATGGATTTGTGGGACTGGGCGTGATTTGGAAGCCAGACCGATGCACAAATAGGGTAGATAATAAAAGGGGTGGGGCTTAAACAGTGGGCGTGTCTTTGGGACATGGGGTGTGGCTTGCAAGCCGATCCGACACATTCACCAGGAGATGCAGAGCGGAGCTTGTGGAGTAAGGTAACGGAAGTCACATATACTTGCATGGGGCTTGAAACAAAAACCCATCTTTTGTAGGTAAGGGTTAATTTAACTATCATATATTTTTATTTGACATATAAGTAATATGTGTACCAGGTATTATTGAAATATCTCCAGCCGTTCGGAAATTATGTGGGAATATACATTTCCCATAGATTTGCATGGGACTTTAAACAAAAACCCTGACCCTCACAAATGTGGGTAGTTCAGGGTTAAATTAACTATCCTATATTTTAAGTGGACATATCAGTAACATGTGACCAAGTATTATCGAAATATCTCCAGCCGTTTGGAAGTTATGCAGTAACAAATATTTCCCATAGACTTGTGTGGGACTATAAACAAAAACCCTGCCCATGGCAAATGGGGGTGAGTAAGGGTTAAATCACCTATCCTATGTTTGTTGTTGACATATAAGTAACATTTGCCAAGTTTCATGTTAATATCTTTAGCAGTTTGGATGTTTTTGTGGAACATACACACACACACATTGAGTTTTATATATAAATAAATATATAAATATATATATATATATATATATATATATATATATATATATATATATATATATATATATATATATTGCACAACAGAACCATATCTTCTACTGTCCATCTCAATCTGTCCACTCAGAATAATAAAGGATGATCAAGTATTTAAGGTGCATATTCTTCGCCAAGAGATAAGAAGCTAGCTGGATTTGTCTATCAGCATGTGCCACCAACTCAATTAGCTGCCCTGCTGTGCTTTCTATAAAACATGGATATAACAAAAAACAATCAATATAGACATAAAAAAGGAGAAAAATGAAAGAAATAAATAAATAAGTAAAATATATACATGAGGTATTTCCAAAGAAATAAGGTGCACAGATATTAGGGGCAAACCTGACTATGCTAATATATATATATATATATATATATATATATATATATATATATATATATATATACATGATAATAAAAATTTTCAATATTGTACTTTCATAGACTAACAGTATATATTAGATATAAGAATGAATTCGGGTAGAAAAGCAGACATGGTGCACATCTACAATCTTGTATAATGATCTGATTGCTTCTCAGCATAATATCAAAAACTAACAGGTTGTTAGTATACATTTTTGATCAAAAAGTACAAGCCCACTCGCCACGTCAAGGCCACCTATCCAGAGTGGGTCCCTAACGTCCCTAGCATAAAATGGCGCAGCACCGGGCGGCGACCACCACCGCCGCGACGCCAATGCCCACAGGGGGGAACGACCCACTGGCAGAGCAGCCCCAATGCCACTCAAACCAGTCTATGAGCCGCACCCCCCCCCGGCAGACACGGCGCCATGGCAGCAACGGACACCGCACGGCACCACACCAGTGTGAACAGGGATGTAATAGCTCACTTACCATACTCTCCCAGTCAGACTGGGAGGCAGCTAGGAAAGAAATGGCCCATGTGCAGCTAACTACTGCTAATATAGGGTTGGGCTGAGGGGGTGGGGAAGAGTGCAGCACATGTTAAAACAAAGAAAAAGGAGGGGATAGAATCACAGTGTGAATTCGGGTAGAAAAGCAGACATGGTGCACATCTACAATCTTGTATAATGATCTGATTGCTTCTCAGCATAATATCAAAAACTAACAGGTTGTTAGTATACATTTTTGATCAAAAAGTACAAGCCCACTCGCCACGTCAAGGCCACCTATCCAGAGTGGGTCCCTAACGTCCCTAGCATAAAATGGCGCAGCACCGGGCGGCGACCACCACCGCCGCGACGCCAATGCCCACAGGGGGGAACGACCCACTGGCAGAGCAGCCCCAATGCCACTCAAACCAGTCTATGAGCCGCACCCCCCCGGCAGACACGGCGCCATGGCAGCAACGGACACCGCACGGCACCACACCAGTGTGAACAGGGATGTAATAGCTCACTTACCATACTCTCCCAGTCAGACTGGGAGGCAGCTAGGAAAGAAATGGCCCATGTGCAGCTAACTACTGCTAATATAGGGTTGGGCTGAGGGGGTGGGGAAGAGTGCAGCACATGTTAAAACAAAGAAAAAGGAGGGGATAGAATCACAGTGTGAATTCGGGTAGAAAAGCAGACATGGTGCACATCTACAATCTTGTATAATGATCTGATTGCTTCTCAGCATAATATCAAAAACTAACAGGTTGTTAGTATACATTTTTGATCAAAAAGTACAAGCCCACTCGCCACGTCAAGGCCACCTATCCAGAGTGGGTCCCTAACGTCCCTAGCATAAAATGGCGCAGCACCGGGCGGCGACCACCACCGCCGCGACGCCAATGCCCACAGGGGGGAAAGACCCACTGGCAGAGCAGCCCCAATGCCACTCAAACCAGTCTATGAGCCGCACCCCCCCCCCGGCAGACACGGCGCCACGGCAGCAACGGACACCGCACGGCACCACACCAGTGTGAACAGGGATGTAATAGCTCACTTACCATACTCTCCCAGTCAGACTGGGAGGCAGCTAGGAAAGAAATATAAGATATAAGATATAAGAATCATCTGAAATACATGCAGGCTTCAGTGCTTGTCCTCTACTGGTCCTCAGTTACAGTGGGGATCAAAGTTTGGGCACCCTAGGAAAAAAATTGTATTAATGTGCATAAAGAAGCCAAGGA
This sequence comes from Hyla sarda, assembly GCF_029499605.1. Taxonomy (NCBI): domain Eukaryota; kingdom Metazoa; phylum Chordata; class Amphibia; order Anura; family Hylidae; genus Hyla; species Hyla sarda. The sequence goes on from NC_079189.1 coordinate 181,845,740, forward strand.
AAGATGGAAAAATCTCCAAAAGGCATCAAATTACAGATTAGACATTCTTATAATATGTCAACAAAAGTTAGATTTTATTTCCATCATTTACACTTTCAAAATAACAGAAAACAAAAAAATGGCATCTGCAAAAGTTTGGGCACCCTGCAGAATTTATAGCATGCACTGCCCCCTTTGCAAAGCTGAGACCTGCCAGTGTCATGGATTGTTCTTAATCATCATCTGGGAAGACCAGGTGATCTCAATCTCAAAGGTTTTAAATGCCCAGACTCATCTGACCTTGCCCCAACAATCAGCACCATGGGTTCTTCTAAGCAGTTGTCTAAAAATCTGAAACTGAAAATAGTTGACGCTCACAAAGCTGGAGAAGGCTATAAGAAGATTGCAAAACTTTTTCACATGTCAATATCCTCTGTTCAGAATGTAATTAAGAAATGGCAGTCATCAGGAACAGTGGAAGTGAAAGAAAGATCTGGAAGACCAAAAAAAATATCAGACAGAACAGCTCGCAGGATTGTGAGAAAAACAATTCAAAACCCACGTTTGACTGCACAATCCCTCTAGAAAGATCTGGCAGACAATGGAGTTGTGGTACACTATTCCACTATTAAGGGATACTTGTACAAATATGGTCTTCATGGAAGAGTCATCAGAAGAAAACCTCTTCTACATCCTCACCACAAAAATCAGCGTTTGAACTTTGCAAATGAACATATGCCTGATGCATTTTGGAAACAAGTTTAACCGATGAGGTTAAAATTGAACTTTTTGGCCGGAATGAGCAAAGGTACGTTTGGAGAAGAAGGGGAACAGAATTTAATTAAAAGAACCTCTGTCCAACTGTTAAGTAAGGGGGTGGATCAATCATGCTAAGGGGTTGTATTGCAGCCAGTGGCACAGGAAACATCTCATGAGTAGAAGGAAAAACGGATTCAATAAAATTTCAGCAAATTTTGGATGCTACCTTGATGCCATCTGTGAAAAAGCTGAAGTTAAAGAGAGGATGGCTTCTACAAATGGATAATGATCCTAAACACACCTCGAAATCCACGGGGGATTACATCAAGAGGCGTAAACTGAAGGTTTTGCCATGGCTTTCATAATCTCCTGACCTCAACATAATTGAAAATCTATGGATAGACCTTAAAAGAGCAGTGCGTGACAGACAGCCCAGAAATCTCAAAGAACTGGAAGACTTTTGTAAGGAAGAATGGGCAAAGATACCTCAAACAAGAATTGAAAGACTCTTGGCTGGCTACAAACAGCGTTTACAAGCTGTGATACTTGCCAAATGGGGCAGTACAAGATATTAACTCTGCAGGGTGCCCAAACTTTTGCAGGCACCATTTTTTTGTTTTCTGTTATTTTGAAAGTGTAAATGATGGAAATAAAATCTAACTTTTGTTGACATATTATAAGAATGTCTAATCTGTAATTTGATGCCTTCTGGAGATTTTTCCATCTTTCCTTGGCGTCTTTATGCACATTAATACAAATTTTTACTTAGGGTGCCCAAACTTTTGATCCCCACTGTACAACCTGTGTTATAGTTCAGAGTTCCATTCACAATATTCCAAGCTTCAGAGCAGGAACCTCTCAGCATTCCTTTATGGCTCAATATTGGTACAGATGCTTGCTCTGCTTGTCTGTATTGTGAGGAGTGAAGTCTTTACACTAGATACTTTGCAGAACTGTGAATGCAGCTCAGTAGTGTAATACAAATTGTAACTCAAGACACTCAAAACACTATAAGTAATATATTTATGAAAAGTACCTTTTATGTAGTTATAATGTATACATAAACCAGGATCTTAGCTACAGGGGGTATGGAGATAGCAGTCACATTTAGGCCTTCATACCAGAGACCCATCTGCCACATAAAAGGGCACCAGTATTATACATGGCATATGGTCGGTGAGGGCCCTATTAAAAGTTTTGCATTGGAATCTAGGAGCTCCAAGTTAAGTTTTGGGTTAAAGGTGAACATATGTTTAGAGTATCTTGAAAATAAATTCAATATAAGCGTAATAAAATTGTCTTCAATCATAGACTACACAATTTCATGGGGCCCTGAGATGGCGTTACTATCCCTTGGTACTGATGCCTTGCCTATTTAACATCTTACTGTGGATGGGGAACACGTTTTGATCAAAAAGTGCGCTAAGACCCTCAATTTTTTGACCAAGAGTGCTGCTGCAACCTTCTTTTTTGTATACTCTGTATTTGCCACAGCAGCGTGCACCCGTGTATTAGGTAGTTGTGCTAACTATTATTCTTTTTGTTTTTTTCTGTGCAATTTAGGGGGAATGGCACCCTCTGTAGCTGTGCACCCCTCCCTTTTCACAGGAGGTTTTATAAATTGATAGTGGATACAGCATATCACTCAGTCAGAGGCCATATACCCATCAGAAATGAGCAAAATAAGTGTTAGGGTCCCATCCGAAATGAGGCCACCTCCGTGTGGTGGATGGGGGACACGTTTTGATCAAAAAGTGCGCTAAGAGACTACATTTTTTGACCAAGAGTGTTGCTGCATCCTTCTTTTTTGTCAATCTTACTGTCATTTTCCATTTTTTTTTAGCAGTTGCTAGATCAACATGAGCTAAACTGTGGAAATCTCTTGAGATTCCTGTTATTTTATGTCATTGAAATGGTACATACTAATCGTAATTGTGACTCCCGATGGTCTTGTTGCGGCAAGGCAGGGTGCCTTTCCGAACTACAAATGGTCCACATGGTTTGCTGTTCATAAATATACTTAAAGGAGACCTCCGGGATAGAAGAATTAGGGTTATTTATCTGCCTGTGGAAAAAGTTATATAAGTCAGTTATGCACTTACGTTGTCAATATTGCAGCCCTTGTCTTCTCCCCTGCATTTTATCTTCCTACTGGACGTTCAATAGGAGCTCAGTAACTCAGTTTTTCAACCACTTTTAGTTTCTATTGCGGCGGCCATCTTGTGGTCGAATCCCTTCCTTACCCGGCATGCTCCGTGTCTTTTTTCACCCTGCCATACCCATTTTCATGCACTCCCATCTATTGAATATTCATCCCTGCTCATCCGTGATTAGCGGTGCGTGCCTCCGTCCCTTCTTCCTAGGCCGGCCAATTGCGCTGCAGTGTGGTCACTTCAATGATGTCAGAGAAAGAGCAGCTGCCAAATCAGGGATCACATGCGCAGTGTGTGAAGTAAGCAACGCAAGCCTCTGACTGTGAAATGGAGCTCTGTGCCTGCTCTGTTCACATAGCAAAGAATAGGGAGGGGATTGCATTGGGGGAATGGGGACATAACTGGGCCTAGGTGTGGTTATCTTTGTGGGAGTGGGCATACATTTTGGGATTAGGGAAGTGAGAAAGGGCAGAAGGGCAATGAGCAGACAGCAGGAAGATGATATGAGGGATCATGGGAGATGAAGTCCATGAACCAGGAGGTAACCAAAACTTTCGGTGCGGGTTGTGGGAGAATGACGTGACCGATTTTGGCTAAACAAAGTGCGGACAATTGGTGAGTGGATTGGCTACTATATGAGTTAAACTTATTTTTTTGCTATCCCATACCAGAGGTTTCCTTTATTTCACCTCCTGCTACCCGAACTTCCTGAATTTATATGTTCTATATAATGTATTCAAGAAGCTATCTGTGACTATCATTAGGATATGTATTTTTAGATATATGTATTTTTAGTGCGCTAAGATCCTCAATTTTTTGACCAATGTGTGCTGCTGCAATCCTCTTTTTTTGTATACTCTGTATTCGCCACAGCAGCGTGCACTCATGTATTAGGTTGTTGTGCTGGCTATTTTTCTTTCTGCTTGTTTGTACAACTCAGGGGGAATGGCACCCTCTTTAGCTGTGCACCCCACCCCCTGGGTTCCGGAGGCAGGCGCCCGAAGCCCGCCGCCCTTCTTGCATATGTATTTTGTGCTACTCCACGTTCTAGTGACATGGAGTTATCCATCCCCCTGAGTGCTGTGCTCGTCTTCAGAGCGCACGTGCTGAATTTTTTACCCAGCTCTCACATCCTGATGATGTGAGACCTGTGCGTCGGGAAAGCCGACCTGCGCAGCGTAACTGCGCAAGCGCCAAACCCTCGCCATCAGGACATGAGAGGCTGGGTAAAAAATTCAGCACATGCGCTCTGAAGACAGAGTGCAGCGCTCAGGGAGGCGGATAACTCAGCGTCACAAGGACACCGGAGTAGCACAAAAATACAAATGCAGGAAGGGGGCGGGCTTCGGGCCTGCCTCCAGAACCCAAAGTAAGACTGCCGGCGAGGGACCCGCCTGCAGATTGCAACAAAGGAGGTCAATTACAAGACTTTACTTACAGAACGCTAACTTAATGGCCGCAAAACTTTCAAAAGTAAGTGAACCCTTTAGAAACTCCTGGTCACCCACACCATGGGGGAGATTTATCAAGAAATGTCTATTTTAGACAAAATTTCCACTTTTTTTTTGTCTATACTTTGACTAGCGTGCACCTTATTCATCAATAATGCGTAGCGTAATGATGAATAAGGTGCAGCTCTCTTTTAGTGTGCAAAGTTGTCTAACAGTGGCCCTCCAGATGTTGCAAAACTTCAACTCCAAGCATGCCCAGACTGCCTAGGTATGCTGGGAGTTGTAGTTCAGCAACATTTGCAGGGCCAGATGTTACAGAACTACAACTCCCAGCATGACTGGACTGTCTGGGCATGCTGAGAGCTCTAGTTTAGCAACATCTGGAAGAGCACAGATTGAAGACCACTACACAGTGGTCTCCAAACTGTGGCACTCCAGATGTTGCAAAACTACAACTCCCAGCATGTCCAGACAGCCAAAGGCTGTCTGGGCATGCTGGGAGTTGAAGTTTTGAAACTCCTAGAAGCAGCAGGGAAGATTAGTGACGATCTTCACTGCTGCCTCTGGTGCCTGCCACCGGTCCCCCCGCAGCTCTCGGGGTCCTCTTCACCCGCTCTGCCCGACATCTAGGGGAGGGCAGAGCGAGGGATCTGAACTTTCACCCCACGTCAGCTGAGACACTGTGATTGGTCCACAGGGACCAATCACAGTGATCGCTGACCAGGACCATCCACAGATGGTCCTGGGTAGGGATCGACCGATTATCGGTTTGGCCGATATTCATGATTTTGGACATTATTGGTATCGGCAATTACCTTGCCGATATGCCAATAATGTCCCGCCTCCCCGGCCAGAGACCGCCGCCGCCGCTGCCCCATTGCCTCCCCCATCCCCGGTTTTATAATTACCTGTTCCCAGGGCCCGTGCTACTTCTGGCTCCTGCGGCGTCCTGCGCACTGCAATGACGAGTGACATCCTCAACGCGACGTCACCGTCAGTGCGCACAGTGACAGCTCAGGACGCCGCCGGAGCCAGAAGTAGAGCGGACTCCGGGAACAGGTAATTATAAAACCAGGGATGGGGGAGGCAATGGGGCAGCTGCGGTGGTGGTGGTTAGACTAGGGAGGACCCCAGGACAGGCAGGGGGAGAGAAGCGGGTGGCGGCGGTCTCTGGCCCCGCAAAAGCCGCTGCAGTTCATTGATTTAAAGCGCCCGCTTTAAATCATTGATCTGCAGCGGCTTCTGCAGGGTCGGGGGGGGGGGGGGGTTCGTGGGGAATAGCCGATAACTTATACCGGAATATTGGTATAAGTTATCGGCTATCAGCCTGAAAGGTCACAGATTATTGGTATCGGCCCTAAAAAACGATCCCTAGTCCTGGGGGGGCTAGCAGAAGTTGTCACCCACTGGTAACAGCGGGACTTCTGCCAGTTAACCCATGCGATGCCGTGCATCGCCGGGTTAACTGAATGCCGTCTATAGACGGCGGAATGCGCGAAGGACCTGCGCAATTCGCCGTCTATAGACGGGATTCTGCGGGAAGGGGTTAAAGGTTGAATTGAGGAAGGTTGAAATTATTACGCCTACTGGTCGGTGGTGTAGCTTTGCGCCTAAAAATTTAACTTTGTGCACAAAATAGCGACTTCTGACAAAAGTCGCAAATGATAAATACGTGACCACTGCATGGTCAAAAAGAAAAAGTTCTACGGTTAGGCAAAAAGAGTATAATTGTCTATATCAAAAGGCGCATAAAAGTCTCAAAATATGCTGCTTGCGCCTGAACTGCGTCTGAACATAGACAAAAAAAATGCTCTAAAAGCAATGATAAATCTCCCCCTATAACTCAGTGTATTGGGTTTAGTGTGGGTGAACTTGGCGACGGTTTTCCTTTAAGCTTATGGAATGATTTAAAGATACATCTGTGGATTTTTTTTTCCTGAGGTAAGAATAGCTTTATTTATAACAATTCCGCCAATACAATCTGCTCTAAAATAGGGGAAGCGATATCTTCCCATGAAAAGAGTTGAATGGTAACCATATGCATTCAGACTTTGAAAGCATGTTCCAAGGTTTTTCCTTACTGACTCTTCTTCCACATGCCTAGTTTGCAGCAGATGAATGGTTGCCAATGTGCAATCTTCAGCCGCCGGGTTGGTATCATACATGGCATATTTTCTGCATATTTTCTGTACAGCATGGAAGGGTTAAGATTTTTTAAATAGAAGTAATTTACAAATCTGTTTAAAGGGGTACTCCACTGGAAAAAAAATGTTTTTAAATCAACTGATGCCAGAAAGTTATACAGAGTTGTAAATTATTTCTATTTAACCCTTCCAGTACTTATCAGCTGCTGTATGTTTCAGAGGAAGTTCTTTCATTTTTAATTTCCTTTCTTTTTCACCACAGTCACACTCTGCTGACCCCTGCTCCAGACAGTTCCTTAAATGGACAGAGGTGTCAGCAGAGAGCACTGTGGTCAGACAGAATGGAAATGCAAAAAGAAAAGAACTTCCTCTGGAACATAAACCAGATGATAAGTAGTGAAAGGATTAATATTTTTTAAATAGAGGTAATTTACAAATCTGTTTAACTTTCTAGCACTAGTTGATTAAAAAAAAACATGTTTTCTAGGGGAGTACCCCTTTAACATTCTGGCACTAATTGATTTGAAAACGTTTTTCACCACTTGTTTCCACTGGAGTTCCCCTTTAAAGCTCCCTCCAAAGATTTTCTATGGTGTTCAGGTCTGGAGACTAGCTAGGCCACTCCAGGACCTTGAGATGTTTCTTATGGAGCCACTAATTAGTTGCCCTGGCTGTGTGTTTCAGGTCGTTGTCATGCTGGAAGACCCAGTCTTCCAATGCTCTTACTGAGTGAAGGAGGTTGTTGGCCAAGATCCTTTTCGCAATACGGTGCAATGGTCCTGTCCCCTTTGCAGAAAAACCTACTCCAAAGAATGATGTTTCCACCTCCCATGCTTCATGGTTGGGATGGAGTTCTTGGGGTTGTAATGATCGTTCTTCTTCCTCCAAACAAGGCCAGTGGAGTCTAGACCAAAAGTTAAGTTTGTCTCATCAGACCACATTCTCAGACCTTTTCTCTTTCCTCCTCTGGGTCATCCAGATGGTCATTAGTGTTGAGCGGCATAGGCCATATTCGAATTCGCGAATATTCGCGAATATATGAACGAATATTCGTCATATATTGGCGAATATTCGCATATTCGTTATATTCTCGTTTTATTTTCGCGTATGCGAAAATACGCGTATGCGAAAATTACCATACGTGAAAATTCGCATATGCGAAAATTAGCGTAAACGAATTTTCATATATGCGAATTTTCGCACGCCAGTCTCACACAGTAGTATTAAAGCCTTCTTTACACCACACAAGCTGGAAGCAGAGAGGGGTGCTCACTGTGATGTGTACTGTGAAGAAAAAAACAAAAAAAAACAAATATTCGTAATTACGAATATATAGCGCTATATTCGCGAAATTCGCGAATTCGCGAATATGCGATATTCGCGAATAATATTCGAATTGCGAATATTCGCGAGCAACACTAATGGTCATTGACAAACTTCAGACGGGCCTGGAGATGCGCTGGCTTGAGCAGGGGAACCTTGTGTGCGCTTCAGGATTTTAATCCATAACTGCGTAGTGTGTTACTAACGTTTTTCTTGGAGACTATGGTCCCAACTCTCTTCAGGTCATTAATGATGTGTATACAGTTGTGGACATACAGTCGTTAGCAGCATTCAACGCATTTCTAGCTCGAACTGAGCTCTTTCTCATGACGTGCATATCACAAGTGTTACGCCGAGCGCTCCGGGTCCCCGTTCTTCCCCGGAGCGCTCGCCTCATTCTCGTTGCTGCAGCGCCCCGGTCAGATCCACTGACCGGGTGCGCTGCGGTACCGCCTCCAGCCGGGATGCGATTCGCGATGCGGGTGGCGCCCGCTCGCGATGCGCACCCCGGTCCCCGTACCTGACTCGCTCTCCGTCGGTCCTGTCCCGGCGCGCGCGGCTCCGCTCCCTAGGGCGCGCGCGCGCCGGGTCTCTGCGATTTAAAGGGCCAGTGCACCAATGTTGGTGCCTGGCCCAATCTTCCCAATTACCTATTAGTGTGATCACCTGTGCACTTCCCTATATTACCTCACTTCCCCTGCACTCCCTTGCCGGATCTTGTTGCATTAGTGCCTAGTGAAAGCGTTCCCTTGTCTGTTCCTAGCCCGTGTTCCTGACCTCCTGCCGTTGCCCCTGACTACGATCCTTGCCGCCTGCCCTCGACCTTCTGCTACGTCCGACCTTGCTTCTGCCTACTCCCTTGTACCTCGCCTATCTTCAGCAGTCAGAGAGGTGAGCCGTTGCTAGTGGATACGACCTGGTCACTACCGCCGCAGCAAGACCATCCCGCTTTGCGGCGGGCTCTGGTGAAAACCTGTAGTGGCTTAGAACCGGTCCACTAGCGCGGTCCTCGCCAATCCCTCTCTGGCACAGAGGATCCACCTCCTGCCAGCCGGCATCGTGACAGTAGATCCGGCCATGGATCCCGCTGAAGATCCTACACTGGTCGCCCAGCTAGCCCTAAAGATCGCCCAACGAGATCAACAGCTGGCATACTTGACCTCCGAGGCACTGCGTCTTCAGTCACAGATACAGCAGCTGCAGCCGCAGATACAGCAACTTCAATCACAGCTACAGCTGCAACTACCATCTCCTCCGCCGGCTCCTGCAACTCCTCCGCAGCAACCGGCCGTTCCTAACCCCTGCTTGTCCCTGCCGGACAAATTTGGCGTAAAGATCGCCCAACGAGATCAACAGCTGGCATACTTGATCTCCGAGACACAGCGTCATCAGTCACAGATACAGCAGCTGCTGCCGCAGATACAGCAACTTCAGTCACAGCTACAGCTGCAACAACTATCTCCTCCGCCGGCTCCTGCAACTCCTCCGCAGCAACCGGCCGTTCTTAACCCCTGCTTGTCCCTGCCGGACAAATTTGATGGGGACCGCAATGATTCTGCCACAGCCACAGTCCAGTCCTTCTTCGCTGAGGTCCGTGGTGTCTTCGAGGAGCCTGCCCGAGCTTCTTCTGCCGAGATTGCCCTGCTGAACCTGGCCCAGGGTGTTTCTTCCGTTGGCGAGTACGCCATTCAGTTCCGTGCTCTTGCTTACGAGTTGTCCTGGAATAGTGAGGTTCTCTGCGCGACCTTTAAAAAAGGCCTATCCAGCAACATTAAAGATGTTCTGGCCGCACGAGAGACTCCTGCTGACCTACATGAACTCATTCATCTTGCCACTCGCATTGACATGCGTTCTTCCTGATGGCGTCTGGAGCTCCGCCTGGATATGGACTTTGTTCGCACGAAGCGTTTTTTCTCCCCGGCTCCTCTCTCCTCTGGTCCTCTGCAATCCGTTCCTGTGCTTCCCGCCGCGGAGGCTATGCAAGTTGACCGGTCTCGCTTGACACCTCAAGAGAGGACACGACGCCGCATGGAGAATCTTTGCCTGTACTATGCCGGTACCGAACACTTCCTGAAGGATTGTCCTACCCGTCCTCCCCGCCTGGAAAGACGTACGCTGACTCCGCACAAAGGTGACACAGTTCTTGATGTCAACTCTGCTTCTCCACGCCTTACTGTGCCTGTGCGGATATCTGCCTCTACCTTCTCCTTCTCTACCATGGTCTTCTTGGATTCCGGATCTGCAGGAAAATTTTTTTTGGCCTCTCTTATCAACAGGTTCTACGTCCCTGTGACCAGTCTCGCCAGACCCCTCTACATCTATTGTTTTAACAATAAAAGATTGGACTGTCTCGTGCGTTTCCGCACAGAACCCCTCCTAATGTGCATCGGACCTCATCTCGGAAAAATTAAGTTTTTTTTCCTCAGGTTCTTTGGCCCCAAGAAGAGGGGGAGACCCAAGGGGGGGGGTACTGTTACGCCGAGCGCTCCGGGTCCCCGTTCTTCCCCGGAGCGCTCGCCTCATTCTCGTTGCTGCAGCGCCCCGGTCAGATCCACTGACCGGGTGCGCTGCGGTACCGCCTCCAGCCGGGATGCGATTCGCGATGCGGGTGGCGCCCGCTCGCGATGCGCACCCCGGTCCCCGTACCTGACTCGCTCTCCGTCGGTCCTGTCCCGGCGCGCGCGGCTCCGCTCCCTAGGGCGCGCGCGCGCCGGGTCTCTGCGATTTAAAGGGCCAGTGCACCAATGTTGGTGCCTGGCCCAATCTTCCCAATTACCTATTAGTGTGATCACCTGTGCACTTCCCTATATTACCTCATTTCCCCTGCACTCCCTTGCCGGATCTTGTTGCATTAGTGCCTAGTGAAAGCGTTCCCTTGTCTGTTCCTAGCCCGTGTTCCTGACCTCCTGCCGTTGCCCCTGACTACGATCCTTGCCGCCTGCCCTCGACCTTCTGCTACGTCCGACCTTGCTTCTGCCTACTCCCTTGTACCTCGCCTATCTTCAGCAGTCAGAGAGGTGAGCCGTTGCTAGTGGATACGACCTGGTCACTACCGCCGCAGCAAGACCATCCCGCTTTGCGGCGGGCTCTGGTGAAAACCTGTAGTGGCTTAGAACCGGTCCACTAGCGCGGTCCTCGCCAATCCCTCTCTGGCACAGAGGATCCACCTCCTGCCAGCCGGCATCGTGACAACAAGAGTGACAAAAGCGGTCTTAAATACACAGGTTACACTAACAGGTCAAGATTAAGCCTGGGAAAACGATGTACACCCAACACACTGCTTCACTGGTGGATGTAGTTACATGGAGAATGGCATTAGTTCAGGAAATACAGTTAACAGAGAGACAAACAATTAACAAAGAGACTTTTACAATAAAACCAAATTAATAAACAGAAAGGCTAATGATGGAATACGGGAATTAAGCCACAATAAGTGTCCCGGCTTATCATTCTGGAAGCACAGCATTAGTTCCAGTGTTGGCTGAAGCATAAATCAACATGCATTAATACCCCTAATCATATATAAAAAATCCTGACAGGTCCCATGTGCTTGCAGACCTGCAGTACTAATATCTATTCACATACCGAAAGTGCGATGTTGCTCGTTCTAGAACTTAGCTGGGCTAATGTCGCTCTAGGTAGTAGGCACCGCCTGCAGGCACAATACATCAGAACCTGGAAAAGCTGTGCGGAAATTCATAATATACAGTTACTGGTGTATATTAAAGGGGCACTCCGGTGGAAAACTTTTATTTTTTTAATCAACTGGTGCCAGAAAGTTAAACAGATTTGTAAATTACTTCTATTAAAAAATCTTAATCCTTCGTGTACTTGTTAGCTGCTGAATTCTACAGAGGAGATTCTTTACTTTTTGGAACACAGTGCTCTCTGCTGACACCTCTGTCCATTTTAGGAACTGTTCAGAGCAGCATATGTTTGCTATGGGTATTTTCTCCTACTCTGGACAGTTCCTAAAATAGACAGAGATGTCAGCAGAGAGCTCTGTGTTCCAAAAAGAAAATAATTTCTTCTGCAGTATTCAGCAGCAAATAAGTACTGGAAGGATTAAGAATCTTTAATAGAAATAATTTACAAATCTGTTTAACTTTCTGGCACCTGTTGATTTAAAAAATAAAAGTTTTACACCGGAGTACCCCTTTAACAACAATGGACGTAAATGTACGTCATGGTGACGTGGTACTTAGCGCACCATGACGTACATTTACGTGCCGCCAAGATCGCGAGCACCGGAGCGGTGCTCATGTCATGCCCGGCAGGTCCCGGCTGCTATCAGCAGCCAGGTACCCTCTGGTAATGGAGGACATCCGCAATCGCACGGATGTCCGCCATTAACCCCTCAGATGCCGTGATCAATACAGATCACGGCATCTGCGGCAGTGCGATACTTTGAATGGATGATCGGATCGCCCGCAGCGCTGTCGCGGCGATCCATCCAGCATGGTGGGCGGAGGTCCCCTCACCTGGCTCCGGCTATCTCCTGGGGTTTCTGCTCTGGTCTGAGATAGAGCAGACCAGAGCAGAAGATCCCCAATAATACTGAGCGTTGCTATGTCCTATACATAGCACTGAACAGTATTAGCAATCAACTGATTGCTATGAATAGTCCCCTATGGGGACATAAAAAGTGTTAAAAAAAAAAAAAAGTTTAAAAATTTGAAATATCCCCTCCCCCAATAAAAAAGTAAAACATCCGTTTTTCCCATTTTACCCCCCAAAAAGCGTTAAAAAAATGTATACACATATTTGGTATCGCCGCGTGCGTAAAAGTCTGAAATATTAAAATATATTGTTAATTATCCTGTAGGGTGAACGGCGTAAACGTAAAAAAAAAAAAAAAAAAGTCCAAAATTGCTGCTTTTTTGTCACATTTTATTCCAACCAAATGAATAAAAAATTTATAAAAAGTAAAACCTAAGAAAAAGTGGTATTGATAAAAACAACAGATCATGGCACAAAAAAATTAGCCCTCATATCACCCCATACACGGAAAAATGAGAAAGTTATAGGTGGTCAAAATAGGGCAATTTCAAACATACTGGCCCTCATTTATTATCGCCAAACCAACAGCATTTGTCGGGTTTATGTTGTCGCACATTGTGCGACATGTTGCGACACTAATGTAATGTAATGTAACAAGGTGGGAATGTGACAGGAGGGGGGGAGAGGAATGTGCTTTCTGTTTGCTGCAGCCATAATCTCCAGCAAACAGAAAGCAGTTCTTTTCTCACACTCCAGCGCTTCTGAGTGGAATGAATTCTGACAGGAATCTTGTCAGAATCCGAGAGGGATTCTGCTGCGACACTATAACTCATATGCGACATTGTGCGGCACTCACATGCGACACATTAGTAAATATGTGTGAAAAGCCCTAGCTATCAGTGGAAAAAAAGAAAAAATACAACCCGGAAAACTTAGTAAATGAGGGCCACTAATTTTGTTAAAATGGTTTGCGATTTTTTTTGAGCGGTACAATTATAGAAAAGCATATAACATGGGTATCATTTTAATTGTATTGATCCAGAGAATAAAGAAAACATGTAATTTTTACCAGAAAGTGTACAGTGTGAAAACAAAACCTTCCAAAATTTGCTAAATTGCGGTTTTCTTTTAAATTTTCCCACATAAATAATATTTGTTTGGTTGTGCCGTACATTTTATGGTAAAATAAGTGATGTTATTGCAAATTACAATTGGTGATGCAAAAAACAACCCCTCTTATGGGTCTGTAGATAGGAATATAAGAGAGTTATGATTTTTAGAAAGCGAGGAGCAAAAAAACGAAAATGCGAAAATAAAATTGGTCTGGTCCTTAAGGCCAAATGGGCCTGGTCCTTAATGGGTTAATGGATCTAAGAACTATATGGAAGTATACTTGTATAAATGATTATGGACTATATGTGGGCTCATAATGAAGATTATCAGGAATTAAAATGTATGTCAATATTATAGAAACATTGGAGTGGAACACAATACAGGTAGATGAATCATCATCGCCAGATGAATTATGTTACATGCCACTAAATTGGTAAAAATAAAATGATTGAATTCTACATAATTTACTATAACTGCAAGGTTCTATACATTTAAAAGGAAAACTCACATCGGGGTGATGCACAATCAGGTTAATTAGTGTGTCCAATTAGTAATAATAACACAAAAATTACAAAATATATCATTAAAATTATGAAGAAATACCAAGAGACTAATTAGTCATCATTAATAGAAACTCTGAGGTAAGCTTAATTAAATACGTTATGTCCAATCAATAAAGGAGTCCAATTGGGGCCTTCCTATATAGTTGTAGACATTACTACGAAAAAGCGCAGCAGGATCATGCTAAATAGTGATGCATATAAATTAAAAACTAATTATTAAATCATTTGCATTTCTTATGGATATAGTTATAACGCACTGACCAAAAGATTACATCCGATGGTATGTGCTAAGGATGGTCCATACTTAATAGTGGTTCAAGTGATGATCTTGTTTAGACCCTCCGGTGATAAAGTCATCTATTTGTAGATCCAGTATATTTCTAATTTTTTTTTTTTAGCTGTCAGAAACCTTACTAGGGACATGGCCAATTGGGGTTATCCTGAATGTTTTTTTTTTGTTTGTTTTCTGGATGCTTAATGGTACAGTGTCTTGAAAAGCCATGCAGAAGGAATCCATCTATAATGTTCTGTCTGTGTTTATTGATCCTGCTCCGTAGTGGCTGAACTGTTCATTAAACATACTGCATTCCACAGCAGCAATCCAATAAATAGATTACATAGTGCCTGGAACAGATCACATGATGCTTCATAGCAAATGTAATTATAGTAGTAAAAGAAGAGAATGTTGACAGCCCATGTCTAATTTCAGTGCAACAGAAACATTGTGCAACAGAGTTGTTTGCTTCTTATCTTGCTTGTGTTGATGAGTTTTAGCCTCCTTTTCAGGTCATTGACCAGGTCCTGCCGTGTAGCTCTGGGCTGATCCATCACCTTCTTCATGATCATTGATGCCCCATGAGGTGAGATCTTGCATGGATCCCCAGACCGAAGAAGATTGACCGTCAACTTGAACTTCTTCCATTTTCTAATAATTGCGCCAACAGTTGTTGCCTTCTCACCAAGCTGCTTGCCTATTGTCTTGTAGCCCATCCCAGCCTTGTGCAGGTCTACAATTTTATCCCTGATGTCCTTACACAGCTCTCTGATCTTTTTCATTTTGTAGAGTTTGGAGTGTGATTGACAAAGTGTGTGGACAGGTGTCTTTTATACAGTTCAAACAGACGCAGTTAATACAGGTAAAAATAATAAAAAAAATAACAGGTCTTACTGGTTGGTAGATGATCAAATACTTGTCATGCAATAAAATGCAAATACATTTTTTAAACTTTCTGGATTCTCTAAATTTTTAGACTTTCTGGATTTTTGTTTTAGATTCCATATCTCAAAGTTGAAGAGTACTTATACTTACAGACCTCTACATGCATTTTAGGCTGCTTTCACACTATAAAAATGCTTCCGTTATAAACGCCCGTCAAAAAAATCTTGAAAATCGTCCATTAAATGGCCATTAGAAAATCCCTAACGGGCATTAGAAAATCCCATTATAGTCTATTGGATTTTCTAATAGCCGTTTTAACCTGTTATAGCCCGTTATTAATAACGGCTGTTATTTTGTGATGGGCAAATGAATGGGAGAAATAGTGCATGCACTATTTCTTCCGTTACTATCGCCCATCACAAAATAACGGCCGTTATTAATAACGGGCGATAACGGGTTAAAACGGCTATTAGAAAAATCCCATAGACTATAATGGGATTTTCTAACGGCCATTTAACGGCCGATTTTCAAGATTTTTATGACGGGCATTTATAACGGAAGCACTTTTATAGTGTCAAAGCAGCCTAAAATGCATGTGATCAGGGCACCCTAAACTATTTAATAATATGAACTAATTTTTGGGAGGTTGGACAGAGATCCTCTTTAGCTTGACAGAAAATCTTGTCAACCCTAAATATACATCAATAGCCATCAGGACAAATATAGGGCGAGCTACGGCTTGCTCTCGAATAGTGACCACAGCTGACTAGCGAAAGTAGGAATGCACATTGTTCCTTTCTACACACAAAGGAAGCAGCTGCAGCTTATTGAAGCCAAGCAATAAATAGGAATCCTTAATTACTTTTATTGAACTAAAAACAACAGCTCCTGTCTGGGCCAGAATTGGGTTGTTAAGTCATGCTGCCTATTGTAATAGGAAGAATCTGTACTTCTCAGTCTTTTTCC
This sequence comes from Hyla sarda, assembly GCF_029499605.1. Classification (NCBI taxonomy): domain Eukaryota; kingdom Metazoa; phylum Chordata; class Amphibia; order Anura; family Hylidae; genus Hyla; species Hyla sarda. The sequence continues at coordinate 181,861,850 of NC_079189.1, forward strand.
CTAAAAGCAAAGTTTGTGATTTAATGGTTATTCTTACAGGCAGTCTCCAGTCTACTAAATTCTGACTACAGACTTTAAAGGGGGTTCCCTTTATAGAAATGTAAGTCATACCAGCAGTGAGGGGGTTCCTTCATATATATATTTTTTTTTTGAAGGAGAGGTGGCAATATAACCTTTGTCTCTCACCATAATGATGAAAAATGTGTTAAAAAAACAAACAAGAAACTCAGCCATCTCTATTGCTCACCATAATGAAGAGTGATAATGTATAGCCACCTCAACAGTAGGAACATATGACTGGGTATTTTCCCCCAGAATAGTTTAAAGGATCAGGTTATTTAGAACAATTTTTGACAAGTTACTCAGACATGTCAAACATTGAGGAGACTGCACCAAGTCTCAGTCCTGAGAACAGCTGTGATTGTTATATGTTGGCGAAGTGCACAACAATGTGCTCCACTCTCTGGCCGACTGGCAAATCACTTATGCAGTGAAAGGGTCAGCTTTAGGTGGCAATTTTTTGTCATAGTTTTAGTCATTAACCTGATAAGGACCCAGGGCGTACCTTTACGTCCTGAGTCCGCTCCCATTCTATAATGGGGGGCCACGGCGTGGCCCCACGTCATAGCGGGTCGGGCCCGGCCTCTAACAATGGCTGGGATCCGTGGCTAATAGCGCGCGGCATTGATCGCGGTGCTGTGCGCTATTAACCCTTTAGACGCGGCGTTCAAAGTTGAATGCCGCATCTAAAATGAAAGTAAAACCATGCCGGTTAGCTCAGGGAGCTGTTCGGGATCGGCGCGGCGAAATTGCGGCATCCCGAACAGCTTACAAGACAGCCGGAGGATCCCTACCTGCCTACTCGCTGTCCGATCACCGAATGACTGCTCAGTGCCTGAGATCCAAGCGGCAGAATCAGCAATCAGTGGTTTCTTATGAGAAACCACTGATCAATGTAAAAGATCAGTGTGTGCAGTGTTATAGGTCCCTATGGGAGCTATAACACTCACCTAATAAAAGTTTGAATCACCCCCCTTTTCCCATAAAAAAAAACAGTGTAAATAAAAATAAACATTTGTGGTATCGCTGCGTGCGGAAATGTCCGAATTATAAAAATATATTGTTATTTAAATCACACGGTCAATGGCGTACGTGCAAAAAAACTCCAAAGTCCAAAATAGTGTATTTTGGTCACTTTTTATATCATGAAAATTTTTTTATAAAAAGCGATAAATAAGTCTTATCAATGCAAAAATGGTACCGCTAAAAACTTCAGATCACGTCGCAAAAAATGAGCGCTCATACCGCCCCATATGCAGAAGAATAAAAAAGTTATAGGGGTCAGATTATGACAATTTTAAACATATAAATCTTCCTGCATGTAGTTATGATTTTTTCCAGAAGTAAGACAAAATCAAACCTACATAAATAGGGTGTCATTTTAACCGTATGGACCTACAGAATCAAGAGAAGGTGTCATTTTTAGCGAAAAATTTACTGTGTAGAAACGGAAGCCCCCAAAAGTTACAGAATGGCGTTTTTTTTTCTTCAATTTTGTCTCACAATGATTTTTTTCCCCGTTTTGCCGTTGATTTTTAGGTAAAATGACTGACGTCATTACAAAGTAAAATTGGTGGCGCAAAAAAAAAGCCATCATATGGATTTTTAGAAAATGAAAGTGAAAGTAAAGTGTTCTTTACTGAGGCAACCACTAGGAAGGCCAAACTGCAACATTATAATGACTGAACCGTTAACTATAATCTATTGTTTTTTGTCAACTGACAAAAGCAAGACTAAAATGTTTGAGAGGATATGGGATCCCATCAGAACTTTTGGTCAGTATTCAACGTTTAAACCTTAATAGCATACGTAATAAGTTAAAAGCTAGTGCAGGGGTATTTATATAGAGTTGCTTTATTTAAGAATTTCTCTATAATTTGCATTTGCACAAAAACTTTACCTACACTCTGTTAGATAATGGGAGGGGGATTTATCAAAGCTGTCTATTTCCCATATCAATATAGACCAACCTACATAGGGTTGGGCCGGTCTATTGTGCGTCTAATTGATCAAAAGTCGTACAGCTCTTGATAAATTCTGCGCACAGACTTCAGGATCTACAGTTTAGACTGTACTTAAACCTGCTTCAGCATGGTCTGATATTTTAGCGTATTGTCGCCCGATGCGAATTTTCGCTGAAAAGTCGCAATTGATAAATTCAGCACAATGCATTTTTCCGTCTAAAATAGCCTAAAATGCATCATGTACTAAAAATCCTCTAAAGAAAAAGTTGCGCATATTTAGACTGTGACTTTCCCACTTTCAATGGGAAAAAACAGTCTAAATCCTTTAATAGATCTCCCCCCCAATTAGACTAAGTCTACTGTAGATTTGGGCACTAAAACTAGTCGAACTATTCAGAAGACAAATAAGAAAAACAGGGTTTAGTCAAAAGACTACTAAAACGAAATGAAAATTTCCTATCAAAATTAACACTGCAGCTGGGGAGTGGGGGCAAGTGCAATGGGGCTCAGGACTTAGACCTAGTGAGATTTTAACTTCTGACATGTCTGAGCACCATGTCAAAAGTTTTTCTAAATGACTTTTGATTAAAGTACTAATACAAATCTTTCATGTTAGGGTTAATTGACAACACCATTATGCAATACGGCTGCTGGAGCCAGGGAGATTTAAAAACTGTCCACTGCTGTATCGCCGACGCATCCTATTCATTTGAATGAGCAGGAGGGAGTCAGTGACTCCAGTCGGCTCATTTTTGAACCCTATCAGTTTTATTGCCGGACTAAAAACAGTGGCAGCCGTATTGCATGATCATAGCGTTAATGTAGCCTTTAAATTGAACTTTCATGCTGACAGACACTAATCAAAGGGATCCTTTGTGGCTGCCTTGCTGACTTTCCAGACAGGGAGATCGCTATCAGTCAAAGGCTGGTAGGGCGGGAAGAAATTAAAGGGGTATTCCAGGAAAACCTTTTTTTTTTTTTATATCAACTGGCTACAGAAAGTTAAACAGATTTGAAAATAGCTTCTATTAAAAAATCTTAATCCTTTCAATAATTATCAGCTAACTGAAGTGGAGTTGTTTTCTGTCTGGCAACAGTGCTCTCTGCTGACATCTCTGCTTGTCTCGGGGACTGCACAGAGTAGAAGAGGTTTGCTTCTAAACTGGGCGGTTCCAGGGACACGTGTCATCAGAGAGCACTTAGACAGAAAAGAACAACTCAACTTCAGCAGCTCATAAGTACTGAAAGGATTACAATTTTTTTAATAGAAGTTATTTACAAATCTGTTTAACTTTCTGGAGCCAGTTGATATATATAAAACAAGTTTTTTCCTGGATAACCCCTTTAAAGAGGACCTAACCTGATGACTCAGGAATCAAGCAGTATGAAAATAATTAAAGGTTCTTATTAAGGAGCAAAGGAAGAAAGACCGATTTTGGTTACAAATAGGTATTGTGTCTCAAAAACAAGAACACATAGAAGTTATGAAGTTGGTAATGGCTTAAACCCTCCCTCATTGATATATTCATGTAGTGCATTCATGTGAATGAGGTTTTATTAAACCTCATGCATACTTTTTATCTCTAAGCTCTTGCTGTTGCCGTATTTGGTAGACTTTTAACCCCTTAGGGACTTCACCTTATTTTTTTAAATCAACTGGTGCCAGAAAGTTAAAGAATTTGTAAATTACTTCTATTTTAGGAACTGTCAAGAGCAGCATATGTTTGCTATGGGGATTTTCTCCGACTCTGGACAGTTCTTAAAATGGACAGAGATGTCAGCAGAGAGCTCTGTGTTCCAAAAAGAAACCCATTTCCTCTGTAGTATTCAGCAACTCATAAGTACTGGAAGGATTAAGATCTTTTCATAGAATTAATTTACAAATCTGTTTAACTTTCTGGCATCAGTTGATAAAAAAAAAAAAAAGTTTTCCACGGGAGTACCCCTTTAAGGACTCTTTTTTGCAATTCTGACCACTGTCACATGGTGCATTAATAACTCTGGGATGCTATTACCTTTTATTCTGATTTCGAAATAGTTTTTTCATGACATATTCTACTTTAACATAGTGGTAAATTTTTGTCGTTACTTACATCCTTTCTTGGTGAAAAATCCCAAAATATCATGAAAATTTAAAATGTTTCTAACTTTGAAACTCTCTGCTTGTAAGGAAAATAGACATCACAAATAAATAATACACGGCTCAAAAAAAATTTGTGAACACTAAGATAAAAATCCAAAAATGTCATAAAAATACTTTAAAGGGGTACTCCGGTGGAAAACTTTTTTTTTTAAAATCATAAATGACTTCTATTAAAAAATCTTTCCCCTTCTAGTACTTTTTAGCAGCTGTATGCTACAGAGAAAATTCTATACTTTTTGAATTTCTTTTTTTTTTTTTTGTCCACAGTGCTCTCTGCTGACACCTGATGCCCGTATCAGGAACTGTCCAGAGCAGGAGAAAATCCCCATTGCAAACCTATGCTGCTCTGAACAGTTCCTGATACGGGCAGCAGGTGTCAGCAGAGAGCACTTTGGACGTGACAAAAAAGAAATTCAAAAAGTATAGAAATTTTCTCTGTAGCATACAGCTGCTAAAAAGTATTGGAAGGGTAAAGATTTTTTTTATAGAAGTCATTTACAAATCTGTTTAACTTTCTGGTACCAGTTGGTTTTTAAGAAAAAAGTTTTCCATCGGAGTGCCCCTTTAATCTTTACATAGTTGAATGTGCTGACAACAAACATACAAAAATTATCAATGGGAATCAAATTTATCAACCCATGGAGGTCTGGCTATGGAGTCACCTTCATAATCAAAGTGGAAAACCACACTACAGGCTGATCCAACTTTGATGTAATGTCCTTAAAACAAGTCAAAATGAGGCTCAGTAGTGTGTGTGGCCTCCACGTGCCAGTATGACCTCCCTACAACACCTGGGCATGCTCCTGATGAGGTGGCGGATGGTCTCCTGAGGCATGTCCTCCCAGACCTGGACTAAAGCATCCACCAACTCCTGGACAGTCTGTGGTGCAATGTGGCATTGGTGGATGGAGCGAGACAGGATGTCCCAGATGTGCTCAATCGGATTCAAGTCTGGGGAACGGGTGGGCCAGTCCATAGCATCAATGCCCTCCCCTTGCAGGAACTGCTGACACACTCCAGCCACATGAGGTCTAGCATTGTCTTGCATTAGGAGGAACCCAGGGCCAACCGCACAAGCATATGGTCTCTAGGGATGTAAGAAAAAATCGATTTGCGCTATTATCGCAATTTTTCATTTGGCGATACTGAATCGATTCAAAATATTTTTGAATCGATCCTTTTATGGATGTGGAATTTGTATCTCCTGACTCCGGGACATGCTGTTCCAGGCGCCAAGCAGGTGAATTTTTCCGGCTCGTGCAAGCAGGGCCGGATCTGACACGACGGCGCTCTGGGTGTATGGAGCGGGCTCCCGACTCGTGCCCGCTCCGTACTCTGCGGCCCCTGGCTGATTTCAGTAGCCGGGGGCCGCTGATGCATCACCGCCGCTAATATCCAGCATGCGGCGCTCAGCAGTCTGTATAGAGTGGGCTCCGGACTCCTGCCTGTTCCATACTTTGCAGCCCACCGTCGCCGCGGCTGGCTATAACCCTTTGTGGATCTGTGAATGCTCCATAGTGGGCTAGTGGGGTGGATCGCCGCCCCCCCCCCCCCCCCTCCGCGGGCGGGTGATCTACTGTGGAGGTAGCCGGAGGGCTTACCTCTGCTTCCTGATGTCCCGTGGCTCTGTCAGTGATAGAGCCTGGCTTGACTAGGCTCTATCAATGGATCGCAGATCAATGGAGTTCAATAGAACTCTATTCATCTGTCTGAGAAATCTAATGATTCCTCCTAAAAGTCTAATAAAGTGTATAAAAAAAATAAATAAAGTTTTAATAAAAGTGTAGAAGACATTGTTTTTGAGACAGAATCGGGATATATCGCGATATATCGTCCCGTAAACAGAATCGGGATATATCGTATCGTCATATGTGTATCGCGAAACGTATCGTATCGCCAAATTCTTGCCGATTCACAACCCTAATGGTCTCACAAGGAGTCTGAGGATCTCATCTTGGTACCTAATGGCAGTCAGGCTACCTCTGGCAAGCACATGGAGGGCTGTGCAGCCCCCAAAGAAATGCCACCCCACACCATTACTGATCCACCTTCAAACTGGTCATGCTGGAGGATGTTGCAGGCAGCAGAACGTTCTCCACAGCATCTCCAGACTCTGTCACGTCTGTCTCATGTGCGCAGTGTGAACCTGCTTTCATCTGTGAAGAGCACAGAGCACCAGTGGTAAATTTGCCAATCTTGGTGTTCTCTGGCAAATGCCAAATGTCCTGCACGTTGTTGGGCTGTAAGCACAACCCCCACCTATGGATGTCTGGCCCTCATGGAGTCTGTTTGTGACCGTTTGAGTAGACACATGCACATTTGTGGCCTGCTGGAGGTCATTTTGCAGGGCTCTGGCAGTGCTCCACCTTGCACCAAGGCGGAGGTAGCGGTCCTGATGCTGGGTTGTTGCCCTCCTACGGCCTCCTCCACGTCTCCTGGTAGCACCTCCTTGCTCTGGACACAACGCTGACAGACAAAGCAAACCTTCCTGAATGAGCTGCACTACTTGAGCCATTTGTGTGGGTTGTAGACTCTGTCTCATGCTACCACTAGAGTGAAAGCACCCCCAGCATTCAAAAATGACCAAAACATCAGCCAGGAAGAATAGGAACTGAGAAGTGGTCTGTGGTCACCACTTGCAGAACCAATCATTTGGGGGTGTCTTGCTAGTTGCCTATAATTTCCACCTGTTGTCTGATCCATTTGCACAACAGCATGTGAAATTGATTGTCAATCAGTGTTGCTTTGAGTGGACAGTGTTGTTTAAGTGTTCTTATTTTTTTGACCAGTGTATATTAACCCCTTAAGGACGCAGCCCTTTTTCACCTTAAGGACTGAGCCCTTTTTCGCAATTATGACCACCGTCACTTTACGAATTAATAACGCAAAAACGCTTTTACCGAATATTCTGATTCTGAGAATTATTTTTTCGTGACATATTCTACTTTATTTTGGTGGTAAATTTTCGGTGTTAATTGCATCCTTTTTTGGTGAAAAATCCCAAAATTTCCTGAAAATTTAGCATTTTTCTAACTTTGAAGCTCTCTAATTGTAAGGAAAATGGATATTCCAAATAAATGTTATTTTTATTCACAAATACAATATGTCCACTTTATGTTGGCATGATAAAATGGACATATTTTTGGTTTTTGAAAAAATTAGAGGGCTTCAAAGTAGAGCAGCAATTTTAAAAAATGGCATGAAAATTGCTAAATCTGAAGGGACAGATGTTACAGAACTACAACTCCCAGCATGCCTGGGCAGTCAAGGCATGCTGAGAGTTGTAGTTTGGCAACATCTGGAGGGCTACTGTTTGGGCACCATTGTAACAGTGGTCTCCAGATGTTGCAAAACTACAACTCCCATGATGCACAGACAGCCTTTGGCTGTCTGGGCATGCTGGGAGTTGCAGTTTGGCCCCCCTAGTGGTTGCCACAGTAAAGATCGATTTACTTTCACTTTCAATTCCCCCCCCCCACTGTCGATTCCCTACCTGATCAGGATCCAGCAGGCTCCAGCGAAGATCCCAGGTCCCCAGGCATCTTCTCCTGCAGGTACGGCCTCCATCTTCTTCCCAGAGCCCCTGGCCTGCGCTGCCATTGGTCAGAACTCCGTTCTGAGTAATGGCAGGAGATAGGAGTAGATCGCAGCTTTGCGACCTCACTCCTATCCTTTAGGCTGATCGGGGCTGTTGCTGACAACTCCGACCAGCCCTATTTTCCGGGTGATCGGGTCACCAGAGACCCGATCAGCCCTGAATTGGAGAAAATTGCATGTCTGAATTGACATGCGATTTTCTCCGATCGCCGACATGGGGGGTCTCAGGACCCCCCTGGGCGATGTGCCAGGGTGCCTGCTGAATGATTTCAGCAGGCATCCGGCTCCGGTCCCCAACCGGCTAGCGGTGGGGACCGGATTTCCCACGGGCGTATGGATACGCCCTCGGTCCTTAAGGACTCGGAATGCAGGGCGTATCCATACGCCCTGTGTCCTGAAGAGGTTAATTCACATATACAATTTTTTACACTAACGTGTATGTAGCCCAATTTTTTTCATTTTTACAAGGGTTATAAGGAGAAAAAGCCCCCCCAAAACTTGTAATCCAATTTCTCTTTAGTAAGGCAATACCTCATATAATGTTTGACGTAAAGAGCTCTGCGGGCTCACAACATGGCTCAAGAGGGAAAGAGTAACTGTGTGATTTTGGAGGGCGAAGGAAGTACCCAATATGTGGATGTAAAGTGCTCTGCTGGTGCACTACAGGTCTCAAAACAAAGGGCTTTTGGAGAGAAAATTTAGCTGAAATGGTTTTTGGGGGGCATGTCGCATTTAGGAAGCCCCCATGGTGCCAGAACAGTGGGGGAAAAAAACAAAAACACATGGCACACTATTTGGGAAACTACACCCCTCAAGGAATGTAATAAGGGGTATAGTGAGCCTTAACACCCCACAGGTGATTGACACATTTTTCGCACCATGTACATTTGAGGTCTAAATTGGTGATTTGCACAGGGGTGGCCATAACGGCAGTTCTGACATAAAAGCAAAAAAAAAAAAAAAAAAACACCCACATGTGACCCTATTTTGGAAACTACAACCCTCACGGAATGTAACAAGGGGTATAGTGAGCCTTAACACCCCACTGGTATTTGACAAATTTTCATTAAAGTACGACATGAAAATGAAAAATTCAATTTTTTTTTTTACTAAAATGCTGGTGTTACCCCAAATTTTTCATTTTCACAAGGGGTAATAGGAGAAAAAGTCCCCAAAATTTGTAACACCATTTCTTCTGAGTAAGGAAATATCCCATATGTGGATGTTAAGAGCTCTGAAGGTGCACTACAGGGCTCAGAAGAGTAGGAGCGCCATTGGGCTTTTGGAGAGAGAATTTGGTTGGAATAGAAGTCGGGGGCCATGTGCGTTTATAAAGCCCCCGTGCTGCCAGAACATTGCCCACCCCCCAAACATGTGACCCTATTTCGGAAACTACACCCCTCACAGAATGTAATGAGGTGTGCAGTGAGCATTTACACCCCATTGGTTTTTCACAGATTTTTGGAACAGTAGGCTGTGCAAATGAAAAATTTCATTTTTTATTTTCATGGGCCACTGTTCAAAAAGCTGTCAGACACCTGTGGGGCGTAAATGCACAATGCACCCCTTATTACATTCTGTGAGGGGTATAGTTTCCAAAATGGGGTCACATGTGGGGGGCCCACTGTTCTGGCACCACGGGGGCTTTGTAAACGCACATGGCCTTCAATTCCAGTCAATTTGTCTCTCCAAAAGCCCAATGGAGCTCTTTCACTTCTGAGCCCTTTAGTGCGCCCGCAGAACACTTCACATCCACATATTGGGTATTTCCTAACTTTATTCCCTAATTTGGGGTTACAAATTTTGGGGATCTTTTTCTCCTATTACCCCTTGGGAAAATGAAAAATTTGGGGTAACACCAGCATTTTAGTGAAAAAAATAAATTTTTTCATTTTCACGTCATACTTTAACCCCTTAACGACCAAGGACGTATATTTACGTCCTTGGCCGGCTCACACGATATAACGCAGGGTCACGTGCGGGGCTAATAATCGCGGTGCCGCGCGCTATTAACCCTTTAGACGCGGCGTTCAAAGTTGAACGCCGCGTCTAAAACGAAATTGAAAGCTGCCCGGCTGCTTAGCGGGGCTGATCAGGACTACCGCAGTGAAAATGCGGTGTCCCAATCAGCTGGGACACGAGCGGAGGTCCTCTTACCTGCCTCCGGTGTGTCCCCTCGGCGAATGATTGCTCCAAGCCTGAGATTCAGGCTTGAGCAATCGACCGCCGATAATGCTGATCATTGCAAAGCTATGGCTTTGCAGTGAACAGTGCTGGCAATCAGTGTGTGCAGTGTTATAGGTCCCTATGGGAGCTATAACACTGGAAAAAAAAAAGTGTAAAAAAAAAGTTAATAAATGTGATTTAACCCTTTCCTTAATAAAAGTTCAAATCACCCCTTTTCCCATTAAAAAAACACACAATGTAAATAAAAATAAACATATGTGGTATCGCCGCGTGTTTAAATGTCCGAACTATAAAAATATATCATTAATTAAACCGCACGGTCAATGGCGTACGCGCAAAAAATTACGGATTTTTGGTCGCTTTTTATATCATGAAAAAATGAATAAAAAGCTATCAAAAAGTCTGATCAATACAAAAATGGTACCGATAAAAACTGCAGATCACAGAGCAAAAACTGAGCCCTCATACCGCCCCATATGCGAAAAAATTTAAAAGTTATAGGGGTCAGAAGATGACAATTTTAAACGTATACATTTTTCTGCATGTAGTTATGATTTTTTACGGAAGTACAACAAAATCAAACCTATATAAGTAGGGTATCATTTTAATTGTATGGACCTACAGAATAAAGATATGGTGTAATTTTTACTGAAAAATGTACTGCGTAGAAACGGAAGCCCCCAAAAGTTACAAAATGGCGTTTTTTCTTCAATTTCGTCACACAATGATTCTTTTTTCCGTTTCGCCATAGATTTTTGGGTGAAATGACTGATGTCACTGCAAAGTAGAGTTGGTGGCGCAAAAAATAAGCCATCATATGGAATTTTAGGTGCAAAATTGAAAGGGTTATGATTTTTAAAAGGTGATGAGGAAAAAACGTTCTTGTGAGGACTGCCACAACTGTGCGGCTCCACCTCCAAAACTCACTGCACACATAGGGCTGCCGCTGGAAAGCTCTGTGTGTATAGTGAGCGAGGAATATGCAGCGTATTTCCCGCTGCTTCCACAAATTTTGTGCAGCGTGAAATATGCTGCGTATACGCCAGGTGGGAATGCACCCTGTGTGTATGTTCCAGCATAACATCCATACGGCTAAAAATATTAATATGAAACTTGGCACACGTTACTTATATGTCAACAACAAACTTAGGGTAGGTGATTTAACCCTTACTCACCCCCATTTGCCAGGGTCAGGGTTTTTTGTTTAAAGTCCCATACAAGTCTTTGGGAAATATATGTTACTGCATAACTCCCAACTGGCTGGAGATATTTCGATAATACTTGGTCACATGTTACTTATATGTCCACTTAAAATATAGAATAGTTGATTTAACCCTTAACTACCCCCATTCGTGAGGGTCGGGGTTTTTGCTTAAAGTCCCATGCAAATCAATGGGAAATATATGTTCCCACATAACTTCCGTACGACTGGAGATATTTCAATAATACCTGGTACACATATTACTTATATGTCAAATAAAAATATAGGATAGTTAAACTAACCCTTACCTACACCGTTATATAAAAGATGGGTTTTTGTTTCAAATATATGGGACTTCCGTTACCTTACTCAACAAGCTCCGCTATGCATCTCCTGGTGAATGTGTCAATCCGGCTTGCAAGCCACACCCAATCTCACAAAGACACGCCCACATTTTAAGCCCCATGCCTTTTATTCCCTACCCTTTTTGTGCATTGGTCTGGCTTGCAAATCACGCCCAGTCCCACAAAGCCACGTCCCCTTCTATTTTCAGCTTACAATATCTTCATCACAAATCAGTCCCACCTGAGCACGGGATATGAAGATGGGATATGAGGTCAAGATAAGAGGACGGGATATGAGGTCAAGATAGGAGGACGGCAAATGAGGTCGAGATAGGAGGACGCGATATGAGGATGGGATAGGAGGACAGAATATGAGTATGGGATAGGAGGTTGGGATATGAGGACGGGATAGGAGGTCGAGATTGGAGGACGAGATAGAAGGTTGGGATAGGTCGAGATATGAGGATGGGATATGAGGACAGGTTAGGAGGTCAAGATAGGAGGACAGGATATGAGGACAAGATATGGGGTTGGGATATGACAATATATGTGGACGGGATATTAAGTCAAAAGCTTCCTCCTTTGTTGATTTTCCTCCCCAACAAGGGTTAGGAAGGAAAAACCGGGCAATGCTGGGTACTCAGCTAGTGTGTCTGTGTCTGTCTCTCTCTGTCTCTCTCTCTCTATATATATATATATCTCAATATGTGTGTGTGTGTGTGTTCCAGCATCACATCGAAACGGCTAAAGATATTAACATGAAACTTGGCACACGTTACTTATATGTCAACAACAAACATATGATGCAGAGAAGAAAAAATTACCCTTGGAGTGGCGCTGCTGCAAGGGTCATTTTTCTTCTCTGCTTCATATCTGTCGGGATTGGTTCACTCCTCTTCCTGGGACCCAGGCTCAGCAGCTGGCTTCTTTTCTTGGCAACCCATTTGTTTGGGTCTACATGCGAATTTTCCTTTTGCTTCCGGTAAGCGGCCACTACCTAAAGGCGATTGCAGCCCGAGGACGGTGCACGTAACCTATATATCCACGTATTGTCTGTGGTAACGCACAAGGCGCCCCCTCTGGTCTCCTTTTTTTCTATTTCCAGGTAAAAACAAACATAGGATAGGTCATTTCACCCTTACTTATCCCCATTTTCCAGGGGCGGGTTTTTGTTTAACGTCCCATACAAGTCTATGGGAAATATATGTTACTGCATAGCTTCCAAACGGCTGGAGATATTTCAATAATACTTGGTCACATGTTAAATATATGTCCACTTAAAATATAGGATAGTTAATATAACCCTAAACAAAAACCCTGACCCTCGCAAATGGGGGTAGTTAAAAGTCCCATGCAAATCAATGGGAAATGTATGTTCCCACATAACATCCGTATGGCTGGAGATATTTCAATACCTGGTACACATATTACGGGTCGAGATAGGAGGTTGGGATATGACAACAATATAGGAGGATGGGATATGAAGTCACAAGCTTCCTTATTTACCTTGTCAACAAGGATTAGGAAGGAAAAACAAACCGGGCAACGCCGGGTACTCAGCTAGTGTGTGTGTGTGTGTTGTGTGTGTGTGTATAATCTGTAGCAAGGTGTGAGCCGCTCACCACATGCATGCCCTTCTCACCACCTGTGCCGTAGACCTGCTGGTACCGCCTCCAGCCTACTATTAGATAAGAACAAAGACGAGGTCCGGCACCAGGATGGTTGCAGATAAAAGCTTGCGTTACTTTATTGAAGATATCGCAGTACAAGGCAGGACATCTGACGCGTTTCACACATGAATGTGCTTAATCGTAGACTGACAAACAATCACATAGACCAACTTAAAATACACTTAATGCTAGTCAAATGACTTAACCGCGTAACAATTACCATCATACATAAAACCTGGAGCTAGGACTTCCTTAAATGATCATTATCCACCAGTCCGTACACATTAGGGAAATGTCATGCACTGCGTTAAAATTATAAATCCTTAAAACGGCACAGTTGTGTGCCCCAATACAAATTAGGACACAACCATATCATAACAAAATGTATAACAATTATATCCCACCTAAAAAAAAATCAAAAAAATATTTTTGGAAAGGGAAGGAAAACCGCAGTGCATGAATTCCCTGTGTGAATTGGACATACAAATTAATATGTGCTATACACATTTAGAACATAAACCCTGGAACTAGGACTTCCTGAAATAATCATTATCTGCCAGTACGTACACATTAGGGAAATGTCAAGCACTGTGTTACTCTTATAAATCCTTAAGACAGTGCGGTCATGTTCCCCAATACAAATGAAGACATGTATAACTGTCATATCCCATTTAGAAAACAATTTCAAAAAATATATATATTTTTGGGAAGGGAGGAAAAACCGCAGTGCATGAAATCCCTGTGTGAATTAGACATACAAGTTTATATATACTATACAAATTTGAAACATGAGCAGAAAAAAGGAAGAAAATTTTTAATTGTACCGATATGCAGACGTTAACCGGAAACAACGTTATCATATTCCAAACTTTATGGGGATGAGATGGCCTCCATGTACTGATGTTTGTCATTTTAATCCAAATAATCACACATTTACTATGTATTTAAGTAATTGAAACATGTGCCCATATTGACCGCTTATCCATCACCATTGTATTTAATTTACTAACCAAATCTGTGGTTTTGATACCTATATGTAGTGATATTTAAATATTTTTGTTATTATTTTATTTATATTTACTGTTATTTATTATTATTAATAATATTTATATACCGTATATACTCGAGTATAAGCCGACCCGAGTATAAGCCGAGACCCCTAATTTCAACCCCAAATCCCAGGAAAAGTTATTGACTCGAGTATAAGCCTAGGGTGGGAAATACCTCATCCCCCCCTGTCATCATCCAGACCCGTCATTAACATCCTCATCATCATCCCCTTGTCATCATCCCACACATCCCCCCTTCATCATCCCCTTATCATCCCACACATCCCCCCTTCATCATCCCCTTGTCATCATCCCACACATCCCCCCTTATCATCCCGCACATCCCCCCTTCATCATCCCCTTATCATCCCACACATCCCCCCTTCATCATCCCCTTATCATCCCGCACATCCCCCCTTCATCATCCCCTTATCATCCCACACATCCCCCCTTCATCATCCCCTTGTAATCATCCCACACCCCCCCCCTTCATCATCCCCACCCCCCTTCATCATCCCCACCCCCCTTCATCATCCCCACACCCCCCCTTCATCATCCTCTTCTCATCATTCGCCCTCAGTGGTCTTCAACCTGCGGACCTCCAGAGGTTTCAAAACTACAACTCCCAGCAAGCCCGGGCAGCCATCGGCTGTCCGGGCTTGCTGGGAGTTGTAGTTTTGAAACCTCCGGAGGTCCGCAGGTTGAAGACCACTGCGGCCTTCAACATCATCCAGCCCCCTCTCACCCCCTTTAGTTCTGAGTACTCACCTCCGCTCGGCGCTGGTCCGGTCCTGCAGGGCTGTCCGGAGAGGAGGTGGTCCGGTGAGGAGGTGGTCCGGGCTGCTATCTTCACCGGGGGCGCCTCTTCTCCGCGCTTCCGGCCCGGAATAGAGGCGTTGCCTTGACAATGACGCAGAAGTACGTTGGCAATGAACGCACCTCTGCGTCGTTGTCACGGCAACGTGACTATTCTGAGGCCGGGCCCGAAGCGCTTAGAAGAGGCCTCCCCGGTGAAGATAGCAGCCCGGAACCACTATCCCACCGGACCACCTCCTCTCCGCACAGCCCTGCAGGACCGGACCAGCGCCGAGCGGAGGTGAGTACTCAGAACTAAAGGGGGTGAGAGGGGGCTGGATGATGTTGAAGGCCGGAGTGGTCTTCAACCTGCGGACCTCCGGAGGTTTCAAAACTACAACTCCCAGCAAGCCCGGACAGCCGATGGCTGCCCGGGCTTGCTGGGAGTTGTAGTTTTGAAACCTCTGGAGGTCCGCAGGTTGAAGACCACTGCGGGTGGGGGAGTTCACTCGAGTATAAGCCGAGGGGGGTGTTTTCAGCACGAAAAATCGTGCTGAAAAACTCGGCTTATACTCGAGTATATACGGTACTAGAGTTTCGTATTCATTTGAAACTATTCTATGTTATTTATATTCCTACTTTTAGGTCAAATTATAATTCAGATTAATTAATAGTAAATTATTTATATTTTAATTTATTGATAATTCTTATAATTTATTTACATGATTTTGGGTCACGCGGTGGCAATGGGCACATGTATATCCTTACACTTGTTTATTACATCATGGGCAGGTCAACATCATGCCCATTCTCTTATTTAAGCCTTGTGGGTATCTAATTCCTAAAAGAAACATCCAGTAAGTCTCTCGTTTGAACATCCTATTCCTGAGGTCCCCTCCCCTCGGACCCAGGGATATTTTCTCAATCCCTGAGACGCTAAGGCTGGTTGTATTTCCCTCATGTGTTTCCCTGAAATGATGCGATAGCATGGAAATGCCTGGTAAATTACTCTTGATGTCAGACACATGCTTTCTGAATCTTACTTTTAGTGGGTTACCCGAGCACCCCGCATATTGAATTTTACATAAAGTGCAAGTCGCTATGTACACTATATTTTTGGTGTTACAATTTATGTAGCTACATATGCTATATGTTTTTCCTATACTACACAAAGTTATGTTAGTTGTGTTAGCCATAATCATAGTGCTAGATGCGGGATTATATAAAAACTTAATATGGAGATTTTGGCAGATACAGAGACATATCGTAAGGTTAAAAATGACCCCACAAAACTATTCCAAACTGAACTTAAAAGGACACTACAGGAGGGTGTAGCATTGGGGGTACTGGACAAAAAACTGGAAGAATTTTTATATGTGAGTCACCCAATTGTCCCGGTGTTTCACTCACTTTCCAAGGCGCACAAAGGGGTTTTTCCACCTCCCTTCAGGCCCATTGTCGCCAGCATTGGGTCCTTGGCAGAGCGCCTTGGAGAGTGGGTGGACCACTATTTACAACCACTCACCAAAATAACACCCACTTATATAGAAGATTCAAAACATACCATTAATATCTTGGAAAATATTCCTTGGAGTGGAGAGTTGTCATGGACAACCTGTGATGTTATAGAATTATATCCATCTATCCCCTGGTCCAAAGGCCTGGAGGCTTTATCCATACATCTGGATAGGTACAGCACATACTCCCCTGGTCTGAGGGAATTCATAGTCATCGCAACAGAATTTTTGCTTAAACACAATTATTTCATGTTCGATGGCGATTACTACCTTCAGACCAGGGGAGCCTCCATGGGGGCGAAATACTCCCCGTCTTTTGCAAACATATTTATGTTCCATTGGGAGTTGCAGTTCATCTTCAGTGACACCAACCCATACATAAGCTCCATTTATTGGATAGGGCGGTTTATAGATGATATATTAATAATTTGGAAAAATACTGAAAATGAATTTAGGGACTTTGTCCAGTACATAGGAGTAAATGATCTCAACTTAGGATTCACATCCAATTATGACAAAAAAAAAGAATTAACTTTTCAGATCTCACTTTGGTGGGCGGAGAGAATACTATAGAGATCTTACCTTATAGGAAGCAAACTGCCACTAATTCTATTCTGCGTGCCTCTTCCTGCCATCCAAGGCATGTACTGACCAATATACCATTTGGGGAATTGTGTAGACTAAAAAGGAACTGCTCCAAGTCAGATGAGTTTAACATAGCAGCAGCAGATTTATGTGACAGACTGAGAAATAAGGGTTACAGTGAGGGTGTTTTGAGTCAGGCACAGAAGAAGATTAATGAAATAGATTGTAAAGAATTGGTAGCTTATTCAAGGAGATGGCATGTTGACAATGGGTCATTCAATGCAGGAGGGAAGACCAGTAAATTCAAGTCCAATAAATCCAATAAACCATATTTTATTACATCTTATAGTGTCCAGTTCAATAAGATTAAAAGAATTATTAACAGGTATATTCCCGTACTAGAGACAGATCCAATGCTAAAAAATATTGTAGCAGAGGGTATTTCAGTGGTATCCAGAAGGGGCCCCTCCATAGGGTCTAAAGTATCCCCAAGCCTTTTTAGAAGTGGGGATAGAGTAACAAGTGGTGAAAACTGGCTCAGCCCTAAAGGCAATTGGAAATGCGGGCACAATAGATGTATCACTTGTGAATTTATGGCTAACACAACTAACATAACACCGTGTAGTAGAGGAAAAATTATAGCATATGTAGCTACATAAATTGTAACTCCAAAAATATAGTGTACGTAGCGACTTGCACTTTATGTAAAATTCAATATGTGGGGTGCTCGGGTAACCCACTAAAAGTAAGATTCAGAAAGCATGTGTCTGACATAAAGAGTAATTTACCAGGCATTTCCATGCTGTCGCGTCATTTCAGGGAAACACATGAGAGAAATACAACCAGCCTTCGAGTCTCAGGGATTGAGAAAATATCCCTGGGTCCGAGGGGAGGGGACCTCAGGAATAGGATGTTCAAACGAGAGACTTACTGGATGTTTCTTTTAGGAACTAGATACACCCAAGGCTTAAATAAGAGAATGGATATGATGTTGACCTGCCCATGATGTAATAAACAAGTGTAAGGATTAGAGATGAGCGAATTTACAGTAAATTCGATTCGTCACGAATTTCTCGGCTGTTGATGACTTTTCCTGCATAAATTAGTTCAGCTTTCAGGTGCTCCGGTGGGCTGGAAAAGGTGGATACAGTCCTAGGAGACTCTTTCCTAGGAATGTATCCACCTTTTCCAGCCCACCGGAGCACCTGAAGGCTGAACTAATTTATGCAGAATAATCGAATCGACGAATCGAATTTACTTTAAGTTCGCTCATCTCTAGTAAGGATATACATGTGCCCATTGCCACCGCGTGACCCAAAATCATGTAAATAAATTATAAGAATTATCAATAAAATTATAAATAATTTACTATTAATTAATCTGAATTATAATTTGACCTAAAAGTAGGAATATCAATAACATAGAATAGTTTCAAATGAATACAAAACTCTAGTATATAAATATTATTAATAATAAATAACAGTAAATATAAATAAAATAATTAATAACAAAAATATTTAAATATCACTACATATAGGTATCAAAACCACAGATTTAGTTAGTAAATTAAATACAATGGTGATGAATAAGCGGTCAATATGGGCACGTTTCAATTACTTAAAATACATAGTAAATGTGTGATTATTTGGATTAAAATGACAAACATCAGTACATGGAGGCCCTCACATCCCCATAAATTTTGGAATATGATAACGTTGTTTCCTGTCAACGCCTGCATATCGGTACAATTCAAAATTTTCTTCCTTTTTTCTGCTCATGTTTCAAATTTGTATAGTATATATAAACTTGTATTTCTAATTCACACAGGGATTTCATGCACTGCGTTTTTTCCTCCCTTCCCAAAAATATATATATTTTTTGAATTTTTTTTCTAAATGGGATATGACTGTTATACAGGTCTTCATTTGTATTGGGGAACATGACCGCACTGTCTTAAGGATTTATAAGTGTAACACAGTGCATGACATTTCCCTAATGTGTACGTATTGGCAGATAATGATTACCGCATTTATCGGCGTATAACACGCACTTTTAAGGCAATTTTTTTTTGCCTATGTCTATGTGCGTGTTATACGCCGATACAACCCCAGGAAAGGCAAGGGGAGAGAGGCCATCGCTGCCGGCTTCTCTCCCCCTGCCTTTCCTGGGGTCTAGAGCCCTGCTGCCGGCCCTTCTCTCCTCCTGGCCGTGCAGCGCATAGCAACGACGCAGGGGACGCACGCCCGAGGCCTGAAGCAGCGCTGACCCGACCCCGGCAACAGGTAATTATGCCACCGGAGATGGGGGGAGGCAACGGGGCAGCAGCGCCGGCAATGGGTGCCGCTGCCCCTTCTCTCCCCCTGGCTATCGGCGCTGCTGCCCGTTCTGTCCCCCTGACTATCGGTGCCGGCACCATTGCCGGCGCCGATAGCCAGGGGGAGAGAAGTGGCGCCGACAGCCAGGGGGAGAGAAGGGGCAACGGCACCCATTGCCGGCGCTGCTGCGCCGTTGCCTCCCCCCATCTCCGGTGGCATAATTACCTGTTGCCGGGGTCGGGTCAGCGCTGCTTCAGGCCTCGGGCGTGCGTCCCCTGCGTCGTTGCTATGCGCTGCACGGCCAGGGGGAGAGAAGGGCCGGCAGCAGGGCTCTAGACCCCAGGAAAGGCAGGGGGAGAGAAGAGGGCAGTGACAGCCTCTCTCCCCCTGCCTTTCCTAGGGGTGTATCGGTGTATACACGCGCACACACGCACCCTCATTTTACCTTGGATATTTGGGTAAAAAACTTTTTTTACCCAAATATCCTTGGTAAAATGAGGGTGCGTGATATAGGCCGGTGCGTGGTATACCCCGATAAATACGGTATTTAAGGAAGTCCTAGTTCCAGGGTTTATGTTCTAAATGTGTATAGCACATATTAATTTGTATGTCCAATTCACACAGGGAATTCATGCACTGCGGTTTTCCTTCCCTTTCCAAAAATATATTTTTTAATTTTTTTAGGTGGGATATAATTGTTATACATTTTGGTACGATATGGTTGTGTCCTAATTTGTATTGGGGCACACAACTGCGCCGTTTTAAGGATTTATAATTTTAACGCAGTGCATGAGATTTCCCTAATGTGTACGGACTGGTGGATAATGATCATTTAAGTAAGTCCTAGCTTCAGGTTTTACGTATGATGGTAATTGTTACGTGGTTAAGTGTCATGTGACTAGCACTAAGTGTATTTTAAGTTGGTCTATGTGATTGTTTGTCAGTCTACGATTAAGCACATTCATGTGCGAAACACGTCAGATGTCCTGCCTTGTACTGCGATATTTTCAATAAAGTAACGCAAGCTTTTATCTGCAACCATCCTGGTGCCGGACCTCGTCTTTGTTCATATATATATATATATATATACACACATATATATATATATATATATATATATAAAACTCAATGGGGGAGAATTATCAAAGGATTTAGACTTTTTTCTTGTCTAAATTTGTCGCACAGAAAGTCGCAGTCTAAATATGTGCGACTTTTGCTCTAGAGGATTTTTAGAACATGATGCATGCTAGTCTATTTTAGACTCAAATGCATTGAAAAATGCATTGGTGCTGAATTTATCAAAAGCGACTTTTCAGCGCATAGGCTGAAAGTACGCCGAAATGTCAGACCATGTTGGAGCAGGTTTAAATATAGACTAAAGCATAGATCATGCAGTCTGTGCACAGAATTTATCAAGAGCTGTGCGCCATTTGATAAATTAGGCGCACAATAGACCAGCCAAACACTCTGTTGTTTGGTCTATATTGATGCGGGACATAGACAACTTTGATAAATATCCCCAATGTGTATGTGTATAAGTAACATAGTTCATAAGGTTGAAAAAAAGACCTGAGTCCATCTAGTTCAACCTATATCCCTAATGAGTCCCTACTGAGTTGATCCGGGGGAAGCCAAAAAACCCTCATACTAAAGGTAAAAATTCCTTCACGAATATCTAGTATACATAACCATCAATAATGTTATTCTCCAAAAATGCATCCAGACCCCTTTTGAACTCTTTTACAGAGTTCACCATGACCACCTCCTCCGGGAGAGAATTCTACAGTCTCACTGCTCTTACAGTAAAGAACCCCCGTCTGTTGTGGTTTAGAAACCTTCTTTCCTCTAAACGTGGAGGATGCCCCCTTGTAATAGATACAGTCCTGGGTATAAATAGATCATGGGAGAGATCTCTGTACTGTCCCCTGATTTATTTATGCATAGTAATTAGGTCTCCCCTAAGCTTTCTTTTTTCTAAACTAAAAAACCCCAATTCTGATAATCTTTCTGGGTACTGTAGTCCTGCCATTCCCCGTATTACCCTGGTTGCCCGTCTTTGAACCCTCTCCAGCTCCACTATATATTTCTTGTACACTGGTGCCCAGTACTGTACACAGTATTCTATGTGTGGTCTGACTAGTGATTTGTACAGCGGTAGAATTATTTCCTTGTCGTGGGCATCTATGGCCCTATTTATGCACCCCATGATTTTATTTGCCTTTGCAGCATCTGCCCGACACTGGTCCCTACAGCTAAGTTTACTATTAAGTAAGACCCCTAAGTCCTTCTCCATGTCAGTCGTCCCAAGTGTTCTCCCATTTAATAAATAACCCCATCCTGGATTTTTCCTCCCCATTTGCATTACCTTACATTTATCAGTGTTAAACCTCATCCGCCACTTCTCAGCCCAAACCTACAACCTATCCAGATCCATTTGTAACAGTGCCCTGTCCTCTATAGTGTTTACCGCTTTACAGAATTTAGTATCATCTGCAAAGATTGCTACTTTACTATTCAATCCCTCTACAAGGTCATTAATTATGTGTGTATGTTCCAGCATCACTTCCAAACGGCTAAAGATAATAACATGAAACTTGGCACACATGTTACTTATATGTCAACAACAAACATAGGATAGGTGATTTAACCCTTACCCACCCCCCCATTTGCGAGAGTCTGGGTTTTTATTTAAAGTCGTATACAAGTCCATGGGAAATATATGTTACTGCATACCTTCCAAACAGCTGGATATATTTCGATAATACTCGGTCACATGATACTTATATGTCCACTAAAAATATAGGATAGTTAATTTAACCCTAGCCTACTCTCATTTTGTGAGGGTTTGGGTTTTTGTTAAAAGTCCAATGCAAATCTATGGGAAATGTATGTTCCAGCATAACTTCTGTATGGCTGGAGATATTTCGCTAACACATGTTACTTATATGTCAAATAAAAATATATAATAGTTAAATTAACCTCTAACCTACCCCCATATGTGAAGGAAGGGGTTTTGTTTCAGGTCCCATGCAAGTATATTGGACTTCTGGTGCCTTACTCCACAAGCTCTGCATCTCCTGGTGAATGCATCAGTCACTGGCAAGCCACACCCTCCACACATTCCATGACCCATCTTGCAAATACACACCCACCCTTTAAGCCACATCACTTTTATTTTCATCTTACAAGATCTTTACCACAACGCAGCACCACCTGAACATGGGATATGAAGATTAGATATGAGGACAGGATATGAGGTGGGAATATGGGGACAGGATATGAGGTCAGAATATAAGGTTGGGATATGAGGACGGGATATGAGGTTGAGATATAAGAACAAACTATAAGGAAAGGATATGAGGTCAGAATATGAGGAGGGGATTTGGGGTCGGGATTTTAGGAGGGAATATGGGGTCAGAATTTAAGGACGGGATATGAGGACAAAAGCTTTCTCCTTTGTTGCTTTTCCTCCCCCACAAGAATAAGGTAGGAAAAATGGGTAGCGCCGGGTAATCAGCTATTGGATAATAAAAGTCTGGTGATCAATGGGGGAAGGTGGGGTTCTTATGTATTATACACTGCTCAAAAAAAGTAAAGGGAACACAAACAAAACACTTCTGTGAAATCACACTGTCCACTCAGGAAGCAACACTGATGTTACGCCGAGCGCTCCGGGTCCTCGCTCCTCCCCGAAGCGCTCGCAGCGTTCTCTTATTTGCAGCGCTCCGGTCAGACCTGCCGACCGGGTGCGCTGCGATATTGCTCCCAGCCGGGATGCGATTCGCAATGCGGGACGTGCCCGCTCGCGATGCGCATCTCGGCTCCCGTACCTGACCCGTTCCCCATCTGTGTTGTCCCTGTGCGCGCGGCCCCGCTCCTTAGGGCGCGCGCGCGCCGGGTCTCTGCAATTTAAAGGGCCAGTGCACCAATGATGGTGCCTGGCCCAATCTCCCTGATTAGTTTCCACCTGTGCACTCCCTATTTATACCTCACTTCCCCTGCACTCTCTTGCCGGATCTTGTTGCCCTTGTGCCAGAGAAAGCCTTTCCTTGAGTGTTCCTAGTCTGTGTTCCAGACCTACTGCCGTTGCCCCTGACTACGATCCTTGCTGCCTGCCCTGACCTTCTTCTACGTACGACCTTGCTCTTGCCTTATCCCTTGTACCATGCCTATCTCAGCAGTCAGAGAGGTTGAGCCGTTGCCGGTGGATACGACCTGGTTGCTACTGGTGAAAACCAGTAGCAACTTAGAACCGGTCCACCGACACTGTCCACGCCAATCCCTCTCTGACACAGAGGATCCACCTCCAGCCTGCCGAATCGTGACAGTAGATCCGGCCATGGATTCCGCTGAGGTGCCGCTGTCAAGTCTTGCCGACATTTCCACGGTGATCGCCCAGCAATCCCTAATGATCACCCAACGAAATCACCAGCTGTCATACTTGACCACCGTGACACAGCAACTTCAGTCACAGATACAGCAGCTGCTGCCGCAGATACAGCAACTTCAGTCACAGACACAGCAGCTGCAACAGCAACAACCATCTCCTCCGCCGGCTCCTGCAACTCCTCCGCAGCGACCGGCTGCTCCTAATCCCCGCTTGTCCCTGCCGGACAAATTTGATGGGGACTCTAGACTCTGCCGTGGTCTCCTGCCTGGGAAGGCCCTGCCATGGGCCACACCGCTCGGAGCACCTCTCTCACAGTATCCTTTGCAATCTACCCCTGTGCCTCCCGCCGAGGAGGCTATGCAAGTGGATCGGTCTCGCCTGACCCATGAAGAGAGGACTCGCCGCAGAAAGAAAGATTTACTTCTATACTGCACTGTGCGTTACCGCACAGAACCCCTGCTCTTGAGCTTGGAACTGCATCTCGAAAAAATTGAATTTTTTGTTTTGCCCAAATGCTCCTCTGAAGTCCTCCTCGGTCTGCCATGGCTCCAACGCCACTCCTCTACCCTTGTCTGGACAACTGGGGAGATCAAGAGCTGGGGTGCTTCTTGCCACAGAAAATGCCTCACGTCTGCTCCCAGTCCCATCAGTCAAACCTCTGTGTCTCCTCCTTTACCTGGTCTCCCCAAGGCCTATCTGGACTATGTTGTGTCTCCTCCTCACAGCCCCCGTCCTGTTAACACTCTGCCCCGTGCCAAGCTTTACCCTCTTCCCTCCCTCCCCACTCCCACGCCTTCTTGTGTGCCCGCTGTTGATGAGGTTTCCCGGGGCTTCGCCACCGTCTGGAAAAAGACTCTAAAATACCTCATACTAGCCTCATCCCGGGTGAAGAAGCTTGCCGAAAAAAAAAGAACTCCTCCTGTTTTTGTGTGGCTCTCCACCAAGTATATCCGCTTTCGTGTCCCCAGTTTTAATCTGGGACCACGTTATCTTGGACCCTTTGTAGTTAAGTGCCCAGAGGAGAGATCTTGGGAACCTGAGGACAACATCCTGGACAAAAGTCTTATCCTCAGGTTCTCAGGCTCCAAGAAGAGGGGGAGACCCAAGGGGGGGGGGGGTACTGTTACGCCGAGCGCTCCGGGTCCCCGCTCCTCCCCGAAGCGCTCGCAGCGTTCTCTTATTTGCAGCGCTCCGGTCAGACCTGCCGACCGGGTGCGCTGCGATATTGCTCCCAGCCGGGATGCGATTCGCAATGCGGGACGTGCCCGCTCGCGATGCGCATCTCGGCTCCCGTACCTGACCCGTTCCCCATCTGTGTTGTCCCTGTGCGCGCGGCCCCGCTCCTTAGGGTGCGCGCGCGCTGGGTCTCTGCAATTTAAAGGGCCAGTGCACCAATGATGGTGCCTGGCCCAATCTCCCTGATTAGTTTCCACCTGTGCACTCCCTATTTATACCTCACTTCCCCTGCACTCTCTTGCCGGATCTTGTTGCCCTTGTGCCAGAGAAAGCCTTTCCTTGAGTGTTCCTAGTCTGTGTTCCAGACCTACTGCCGTTGCCCCTGACTACGATCCTTGCTGCCTGCCCTGACCTTCTTCTACGTACGACCTTGCTCTTGCCTTATCCCTTGTACCATGCCTATCTCAGCAGTCAGAGAGGTTGAGCCGTTGCCGGTGGATACGATCTGGTTGCTACCGCCGCTGCAAGACCATCCCGCTTTGCGGCGGGCTCTGGTGAAAACCAGTAGCAACTTAGAACTGGTCCACGCCAATCCCTCTCTGACACAGAGGATCCACCTCAAGCCTGCCGAATCGTGACAACTGATTGACAATCAATTTCACATGATGTTGTGCAAACGGAACAGACAACAGGTGAAAATTATAGGCAATTAGCAAGACGACCCCCATAAAGGAGTGGTTCTGCAGGTGGTAACCACAGACCACTTCTCAGTTCCTATGCTTCCTGGCTGATGTTTTGGTCACTTTTGAATGCTGGTGGTGCTTTCACTTTATTGGTAGCATGAGACAGAGTCTACAACCCACACAAATGGCTCAGGTAGTGCAGCTCATCCAGGATGGCACATCAATACGAGCTGTGGCAAAAAGGTTTGCTGTGTCTGTCAGTGTAGTGTCCAGAGCATGGAGGCGCTACCAGGAGACAGGCCAGTACATCAGGAGATGCGGAGGTGGCCGTAGGAGGGCAACAACCCAGCAGCAGGACCGCTACCTACGCCTTTGAGCAAGGAGAAGCACTGCCAGAGCCCTGCAAAATGACCTCCAGCAGGCCACAAATGTGCATGTGTCCAAACAGTCAGAAACAGCTTACAGCCCAACATCGTGCAGGACATTTGGCATTTGCCAGAGAACACCAAGATTTTCTAATTCGCCACTGGCACCCTGTGCTCTTCACAGATGAGAGCAGGTTCACACTGAGCACATGTTACATGGAGACACCGTGGAGAATGTTCTGCTGCCTACAACATCCTCCAGCATGACCGGTTTGGCAGTGGGTCAGTAATGGTGTGGGGTGGCATTTCTTTGGGGGGCCGCACGGCCCTCCATGTGCTTGCCAGAAGTAGCCTGACTGCCATTAGGTACTGAGATGAGATCCTCAGATCCCTTTTGAGACCATTTGCTGGTGCAGTTGGCCCTGGGTTTTTCCTAATGCAAGAAAATGCTAGACCTCATGTGGCTGGAGTGTGTCAACAGTTCCTGCAAGAGGAAGGCATTGATGCTATGGACTGGCCCACCCATTCCCCAGACCTGAATCCGATTGAGCACATCTGGGATATCATGTCTCGCTCCATTCAGCACGTGGATGCCACACACTACTGAGCCTCATTTTGACTTGTTTTAAAGGGGTTCTCCAGTGCTTAGACATCTTATCCCCTATCCAAAGGATAGGGGATAAGATGCCTGATCGCAGGAGTCCTGCTGCTGGGGACCCCCGGGATCTTGCATGCTTCACCCCGTTTGTAATCAGTCCCCGGAGCGTGTTCGCTCCGGGTCTGATTACCGACTACCACAGGGTCGGCGGCGTGTGACGTCACGCTCCGCCCCTCAATGCAAGCCTACGGGAGGGGGCGTGATAGCTGTCACGCCCCCTCCCATAGGCTTGCATTGAGGGGCGGAGCATGAGGTCACACGTCACCGGCCCTGTGGTCGTTTTTTGAGGAGTGTAGTTACTATCATTTAGAATCCAATAGGATCCTTTCAGACAAAAATTACGACCGCAGGTTAGCCAAGGATCAGACTAAGGAATATAACTCTAAACCATATTACCCATTGTAGGATAATTGTCTACTTAAAAGAGATTATATAATCAACAACAATCCCGATGTGGCTTATTTTTATTTTCTCCCCAAGACCTATAAGAACCACACTGCCCACCCCCCAGGTTGACCTATAATCGCTGGTATGAATTCAATCATTAGTCCAAAAAAAGAAAAACATGGCCAGGAATGAAAATCACTGGACCGAACAATAACACCAAATTACAAGGCACCAGTCACATATGAATAACTAATAGTTTAATAGTCACAATAGAAATTAAAAACATACAAAGATAATGGAAAAATAGGCACTGGAGATGTACAGGTGCACATAAGGGTAGTGCATACTACTAAGGTGCATTCAATTATTGCATACTGATCCATAAAGTGCATATCATGGTCTCAGCATTTGACAACAACTGGAATCAGTCCTGTACCGGCCAGGCAAAGGCAAGAAATAAAAGCAATATAGTAGTTGTGAGATAGAAAGCACAAAACAGAAAAGTCAACAGGAAAAATGCATGCCGTCAGGAGCTCTGTACTACCTACCCCTATGTACGTTTGGCTATGGCTTCCTCGCGCCCCCTGATATACATTTTTCCTGTTGACTTTTCTATCAGGGGGCGTGAGGAAGCCATAGCGAAACGTACATAGGGGTAGGTGGTACAGAGCTCATGACGGCATGCATTTTTCCTGTTGACTTTTCTGTTTTGTGCTTGCTATCTCACAACTACTATATTGCTTTTCTTGTATCATTGCCCGTTCGTTACAAGACTGATTCCAGTTGTTGCCAAAGCTGAGATCATGATATGCACCTTATGGATCATTATGCAATAATTGTATGCAACTTAGTATGTACTACCATTATGTGTACCTGTGCATCTCCAGTGCCTATTTTCCATTATCTATGTATGTTTTTAACTTTTATTGTGACTAATAAAGTATTTGCTATTCATATATGAATTCAATCACCAGCAATCTTTCTGAGTATATTGATAAGCAACTCCAGATATTTGTAATTTCCCTTCCAGCATATCCCAAAGATACAGGCCATTTACTTACCTAATTGAAGGAGCTAGAGTGGAAGGAGGGCTACATGTGGGCAACCCTTGACGTTGGTGCCCTCTATAATAATATCCCACATGAGCTCGGGATTAAGGCAGTTGAATCTTTATGGGATGATCCTCTGATGCCAGACAGACAGTGTTCTTTAATATTGGTGGCTTGTTTTCATCATAATTATTTTGTCTACAAAAGGTGACAAATATGTAAAGATTTGCAGCATGGTTATGGGGACCAAGTTTGCCCTGTGCTATGCAAATCTGTACATGGAATCATTTGAAACCAGGATCAATAATCCCAGAGTCAACTTTTACAAGCATTTAATCGATTACTTGCTCATTGTTTGGTACGGATGGGAGGACTCCCTTAAAGTATATATAGATACTTTAAATGATAATGATTGGGGTCTAGAATTCACTTTTCACACTAGCCCCCAGTGAAATTACTTTTCTTGATCTTATGTATGTAGAACGGAATGCTATATGTATGTCCACACATTGTACAGAAGTAGATGCTACTGGTTTTCTTGACTATGGCAGCTGTCACCTTAAAAGTTGGTAAAACAACGTGCCCTATGGGCAAATGAAGAGAATAAGGCATTACTGTACCTCTGATGTTAAATGCACAGAACTTTCAATTCTAGATGGATGCTTTCGTGAAAAGGGATACCCTCCTCCATTAATAAAAACTGCTATGGATAAGGTTAGTATCCTTAGTCAGGAAAACTGTATAATAAAAACCACTAAGAATATAAAGCAAGATAGTGTTGATACTCTGCGCAACATTAATTACTAGGTACAATCTTGCCCACAGTCTGATTAGATTTTGTGTGACAACTGGAATGTGATAATAGGGGATCCCATTCTGGGAGGACAACTGCCAATGAAGCCAGTGTGTATATTCAGAAGGACTAAGACCTTGAAAAATCTTATTGCTCCCTCTACACCGGCCAAACAACAAATTAAGAAGAGAGGTATGAAAGGCGGAGAAAGGGAATTCTATAAAAAAAAAAAAGTGGATTATACAAATGCAATGCAAATAGATGTAAATGTTACACTCAAATAACTAATAAAAGGAAACGTTGATATCCCAGGGTAAAATGTCCCATACTATATTTGCCAATATTTGAATTGTAGTAGGAACTACATAATATATATGCTAGAGTGCCCATGAAAATTAAGATTTATTGCTCGACTCATAAATTGAGACAGAGGCTGAATCAACATCACTATAATATCAGTAGGGGATACCCCTTACACAGTGTTTCAAGGCACTTTGATGAAAACTATAATGGGGAACTAGATCTGTTAATGGTAACCCCATTAGAGAAAGTAGAAACAGGTAATTTTAAACAACTAACCAATAAAGAAATGGGGTTTATATGAATCTTTAGAACAAGTCTTCTAACTAACTAACTAACATTATGGTATATGATTTTATATTAGGGATCATATTTTATTTCATATTGTATGTGAATAC
Source organism: Hyla sarda (assembly GCF_029499605.1). Classification (NCBI taxonomy): domain Eukaryota; kingdom Metazoa; phylum Chordata; class Amphibia; order Anura; family Hylidae; genus Hyla; species Hyla sarda. The sequence goes on from NC_079189.1 coordinate 181,891,476, forward strand.
ATATTAGATACTACACACTGCATTGACTATCTAGTTATGAAATATATATTTTATATGTATGACCTTATTAGTCGACATTTTATATTGTTATTCAGTGTTTTGTAGTGTTACATTGAGACAATTTTATTTTCATATTTTTTACATTTATTTTTTTCATAAAATTTTACCTTTAATTATATTAGATTTGCAAAAGCATGAACTGTGCTTTGCTTGGCGATGACTCTGGAGCACCTAAATCTACTGGAATTTTGATAACGTGATCTTTGAGGGGGGTGAGTTGGCGAATTCCATATCTCTCCAAACGCCCCCCCACCCTGCAATTGTGAAGTGAGTTACACCTTGTAAAACCTGCTTTGTGTATTTGATGTATATTGTGAATCCTGGACTGCTGGCCAATTGTTTAGATCCGGGAGTGGGCTAGTGCGCTATACCTCGCATTGGTGCATTGTGGGAACGATTATTTGGAGAACATATATGCTGACCTGGCTGACTGGAGTAGTGGTTGGCTAGTGATTAGAGTCGGAATTTTCATCCTTGACCGTTGGTGATTGGAGTAGGGTTTGTTATGCCACTTGCCTATTTCTTGATTATTCTCTTCTTAGATTTAAAAAATCAAAACCAAAAAATGCATTTAAGGGTTTGACATTCGCTTAAAATATATACAGTGATATAAAAAAAATTATAATAATACAAGTGTTTGCTCTTTGTTTGAAACCTTTTTCCTCTATATATCTACTGTACATTTGTGAAAAATATAGTGAATTCATCAGAGAAGATAAATGTTAATTTGTAAGCAAAATACCATTAAAGACAAAACAACTGCAACAGAAAACACAATTTTATTGTTACTTTAATTATATCAGTTATTTTATGGCAAGAAATATATACATGGTGTTTATTGATACAGTATATTGCAACATTACAAAAGATGATAAAATAAAAACACCATGGTGCTACCTATTCTTACATGGTTTTGTGGAAGACAGAGTTGATCTACAGTACTATATCCGCATTCCATGCTATATTTAGATGAATTAAAAATATGAACTTTACATCATACACTATATCTAGATGCCGACAGTGGAACCACGTCTAGACTAGAGGTACAGAAAAAAAAGATCTTTTCACAGAATAAAATTGGCAGGTAAAAATGGCTCAACACATTTTGATTACATATGGTAGAAAATGAAATGCTCATGAGCATACTAGCATTACATCCAAAATCCAACAACATTAACAATTGCAATAGGTTTTTATCATGATATTCACAAAAGTTGAATAATACAAATTCAAAAGACTTATCTGTATGTGTCAGACAAAGGAAAAAGGAACAAAGAATGAAAATGTCCCATCATGCACACATGAAGTTTACAGCCCACAGAGAGACTCTGAGCAATGGTATCGAACATACAGATGTATGAAGCAGTATGAATCTAACTACACAACTACGGAACATAACCAATAGAGTACATGAGCATCTTAAATTAAACTTCTATAGAAAAAAATGTATTGTCTTCCTACAATATCATTCACAACGCGTTACATTATGGATTGGATTGTACATTGGATAAGTATAAAGTTGTAGTTAATTACTATGAGAATCTTATCTTCTTAGGTACAGTAGATTGCTTGCTATTTTTCTTAACATAACCATTAGAATGCACATTTATAACAACACACAATATCTAATTCTTAAGATTCGGGACTATAACACAAAAATGCATATTTTGTGAAAAGACTAAATTACCCTGATTGCAAAATTTAGCTTTGTCTATTATCAAAAACCACCTATCACCTGTTCATAGTTATCTATATACTGTATAATAATTAGACATAAATCCTTGGTATATTTATATATAAAAATGTGTAATAGATACTTATACTAGAAACTCTAACTTGTACTTGTTGAACATAATACAGTAGTTACAATTGTATTTACTGCATATTGACATAAATGTCTTTTCTGCATTTGCTAAAAACAAAGTACTTTAAATGTTCCAAACAAATTACCTGCATTGCGATAAGTCTGGTCAGACATATTCAAAAAATCTTTCCACCTGGGTTTGTCATCTACTAATCTAGGGTGAACTAACCAACAAAATAGTAAAGGTGCTTATATTTCATATGAATAACAGTAGTATTGGCAAAATCTGATATGTTGAAACAAAGAAAGAGTTTAGATCTTCAGTGTAAGCAAGGATCATCCTTTGTTAGGATCTTAGTAAGGTGTGGCAGAGATGAAAATATGAAAAATACAACACACAAAAGCATTGCACATGGAGACATTCTGTGCTCAAATAAACACTTGTGATTAGGACACAAGGAAGGATGCAGTTGGTTTGAGAGATACCATCCAGTTGTCTTTGAGTGTTTACAATAAAAGGCTTGCAAGGCTTAGAGTTAGCTACAAAGAAAAGAGGGAGAGATTGAAGTGTCAGAAGAATATAACACACACACATAGTAGAATGTAAACATCATGTATAACATCTGGCTAGAAAACCTATGGAATTACCACACTTAGAGGATGCTCACCTAGATTTATTTATTCATAGCAAATACGCAAATCACAGATAGGACACCAAACAAAGTTTGAAAAAGCATTCCGGGTTTTTACTTTTTGCCCATATAAAGCACACTCACCACCAGTAGTTTTCTGTAGTGCTATCTGTTTCATTCAGGCTTCACTGCATGAATACATATTCGTACTGTAGAGTGGTCTTGTGACCACCAGTCAGACAACCCAAAAATGACAGTGCCTAATGTGTCACAAGTGTGATGTCTGCTGTGTCCCCTGACTTCCTGTGAACTACATTATAACATCACCTACCAAATGCCATTTACATTATACATAACCAAATTGTATTGATCAGTGACTTGCAATAATGTTAAACCTTTTTTTTTTTCTTACCCACCCACATTGTTCATAATTAAAATGTATCATACCAAAAAGTAAAGGGGTAAACGTTTACTTCAGGAAAGGTATCAGGATCAGCTCAATGAGCAAAAGTCTGAATCTTAATCTGATTCAAAAAGGGGCCAGGTTGATATAGAATATTATTTATCATTTGCAAAGTCCATGCCTCTAACAAATCAGACTGACATAATAGCCAGAAAAGGATTAACATTAAGAATTAAAGGGGTATTACAGGAATTTTTTTATTTTACTATGCTACAGGGGCTGTAAAAAGTTAGTGTAGTTCATAATAGTGTCTTTACCTGTGTGTGACTTTTCTCACAATTCTTCTGTGATTTTCACCCCAATAATTATTTTTAACAGCATACAAAATGACTGCTGTCTCAGATTTTTCCCAGCTTGCAATGCGGTCGAGACCTGACTCACTAGTCAGCTGATGACTGATGATCATTGGGTGGAGAGAGCAATCTGCAACTAATGCAACAGCTGTTGGCATCCTGATTGAAGACCACAGGTCTGCAGCTCATTTATGTTTCAATGGGTGGGGTAGCTGATGTGTGGGAAGGAGGAAAATGGTATCATGGGATTTGTAGGCAAACAAGAAAACTGAAAACAGGAAATACAAGTTCACAGAAAGCTAGCCACTGTGTTATAGTAATCTCCATGGAAATGGAAATCTGTCTGTAACTGGCATGGGCGGAGTTTCTGTAGCTTAAAGGAAATCTGTCATCAAAATCACCAGCACTAAACCTGTTACACAGGCTTGTAGTGCGGGTGATCCTGATTAAAACGCTTCTTACCTCATTAAAAACTGTGCAGCAGTTCGCCAGATATCTTCATTTTTAGTTATATGGTATTCCCAGGCTTGGGGCTCAGTGGGAGGTCCGCAGCATCAGCGCGGACTCGTTTACGTCATTATCGCCGGGCGGAGCGGCTGCCCGGCTCATATATATTCATGGCTGCCTCATCGCAGTCTTCCTCCTGGTGTAGGTCACGTGGGTAGCGCCGCGCATGCGCCGTACACCCGGAAGCGGCATTCTCCTGCATTGATAGATATATGCTACCCACGTGACCTACACCAGGAGGAAGACTGCGATGAGGCAGCCATGAATATTCATGAGCCGCGCAGCCGCTCCGCCCGGCGAAAATTAGGTAAGCAAGTCCGCGCTGATGCTGCGGACCTCCCACTGAGTCCCAAGCCTGGGAATACCATATAACTAAAAATGAAGATATCTGGCGAACCGCTGCACAGTTTTTAATGAGGTAAGACGCATTTTAATCAGGATCACCCGCACTACAAGCCTGTGTAACAGGTTTAGTGCGGGTGATTCTGATGACAGATTTCCTTTAACTGGCACTGATGTCAGTGCCGCCCATCCACAGCGCCACCCGCTTATGAATATTCATCCCCCCTCCCTCCAGCTCTCCCTCTCTTCCCTGCTCCTAACTGGAGGAAGGGGGGATGAATATTCATAAGCAGGCGGCGCTGTGGATGGGCGGCACTGACATCAGTGCCAGTTAAGCTACAGAAACCCCGCCCATGCCAGTTACAGCCAGATTTCCAGGTATAATAAAACTAAGATTACGGGCGAACGGCGGGGCGGATCCGACCAAGGTAGGGATCATAGGAATCCTCATCTCCTGCACTATCCATCAGTACCTGTGGATAGTGCGGGAGCAAACATGTGACAGTTTTCTTTTAAACACTGGCATCAGATCTGTGATTTGTCTATATGCTATGAAGTAAAAAAGATGAGTGACCATTCTCAATGTGTGGTGACTTTTTTTTTTCTTAAAGTGTTACAATTTGGTTCATAAATCTTGACAGCATTTAGTAATTTTTAAATATACACTGCTCAAAAAAATAAAGGGAACACTAAGATAACACATCCTAGATCTGAATGGATTAACTAAATCGTATGAAATGCTTTCGTCTTTACATAGTTGAATGGGCTGACATCAAAATCACACAAAAATTATCAATGGAAATCAAATTTATCAACCCATGGAGGTCTGGATATGGAGTCACACTCAAAATCAAAGTGGAAAACCACACTACAAGCTGATCCAACTTTGATGTAATGTCCTTAAAACAAGTCAAAATGAGGCTCAGTAGTGTGTGTGGCCTCCACGTGCCCGTATGACCTCCCTACAAGGCTTGGGCATGCTCCTGATGAGGTGGTCTTCTAAGGGGTGTCCTCCCAGACCTGGACTAAAGCATCCGCCAACTCTTGGACAGTCTGTGGTGCAACGTGGCGTTGGTGGATGGAGTGAGACATAATGTCCCAGATGTGCTCAATCGGATTAAGGTCTGGGGAACGGGCGGGCAAGTCCATAGCATCAATGCCTTCCTCTTGCAGGAACTGCTGACACACTCCAGCCACATGAGGTCTAGCATTGTTTCGCATTAGGAGGAACCCAGGGCCAACCGCACCAGCATATGGTCTCACAAGGGGTCTGAGGATCTCATATAGGTAACTCAAGGCAGTCAGGCTACCTCTGGCAAGCACATGGAGGGTTGTGCGGCCCCCAAAGAAATGCCACCCTACACCATTACTGACCCACCGCCAAACCGGTGATGCTGGAGGATGTTGCAGGCAGCAGAACATTCTCCACGTGTCTCCAGACTCTGTCATGTCTGTCACATGTGCTCAGTTTGAGCCTGCTTTCATCTGTGAAGAGCACAGGGCGCCAGTGGCGAATTTGTCAATCTTGGTGTTCTCTGGCAAATATCTAACATCCTGCACGGTGTTGGGATGTAAGCACAACCCCCCACTGTGGACGTCGGGCCCTCATACCACCCTCATTGAGTCTGTTTCTGACCGTTTGAGTGGACACAGGCACATTTGTGGCCTGCTGGAGGTCATTTTGCAGGACTCTGGCAGTGCTCCTCCTTGCACAAAGGCGGAGGCAGTAGTCCTGCTACTGGGTTGTTGCCCTCCTATGGCCTCTTCCACTCCTCCTGATATACTGGCCTGTCTTCTGGTAGCGCCTCCATGCTCTGGACACTACGCTAACAGACACAGCAAACCACCTTGCCACAGCTCGCATTGATGTGCCATCCTGGATGAGCTGCACTACCTGAGCCACTTGTGTGGGTTGCAAGTAAATGCACCACCAGCATTCAAAAGTGACCAAAACATCAGCCAGGAAGCATAGGAACTGAGAAGTGGTCTGTGGTCACCACCTGTAGAACCACTCCTTTATTGGGGGTGTCTTGCTAATTGTCTAGAATTTCGACCTGTTGTCTGTTCCATTTGCACAACAGCATGTGAAATTGATTGTCAATCAGTGTTGCTTCCAGTGGACAGTGTGATTTCACAGAAGTGTGATTGACTTGGAGTTACATTGTGTTGTTTAATTGTTCACTTTATTTTTTTTGAGCAGTGTAGTACATGGACTAGAGATGAGCGAACTTACAGTAAATTCTATTCGTCACAAACTTCTCGGCTCGGCAGTTGATGACTTTTCCTGCATAAATTAGTTCAGCTTTCCGATGCTCCGGTGGGCTGGAAAAGGTGGATACAGTCCTAGGAGACTCTTTCCTAGGAATGTATCCACCTTTTCCAGCCCACTGGAGCACCTGAAGGCTGAACTAATTTACGCAGGAAAAGTCATCAACTGCCGAGCCGAGAAGTTCGTGACTAATTGAATGTTCACTCATCTCTAACATGGACCAGCTAAAACCATTATCCAAGCACCACATTACAAAAATGTAGACTAACTATAAAATATGAACCACTTCTATGAAAGATGTTGGTAGTCCTTTATAAAGCAAAAGACTGAGGAGGCAAATGCATTAGTAGGGCACTTTTAGAAGGAACATGCTGCAAATTAAATGATTATGGTATTATTAATGGTCATTTGTTTAACCTTAAAAGGGGAACTTTTTTTTTTTTTTATCAACTGGTACCAGAAAGTTAAACAGATTTGTAAATTACTTCTATTAAAAAATCTTAATCTTTCCAGTACTTTTTAGGGGCTGTATACTACAGAGGAAATGCTTTTCTTTTTTGATTTCTCTTCTGTCACGACCACAGTGCTCTCTGCTGACCTCTGCTGTCCATTTTAGGAACTGCCCAGAGCAGCATATGTTTGCTATGGAGATTTTTTTCAGCTCTGGAAGGTTCCTAAAATGGACAGCAGAGGTCAGCAGAGAGCACTGTGGTCGTGACAGAAGAGAAATCCAAAAAGAAAAGAATTTCCTCTGTAGTATACAGCCCCTAAAAAGTACTGGAAGGATTAAGATTTTTTAATAGAGTAATTTACAAATCTGTTTAACTTTCTGGCACCAGTTTATTAATAAAAAAAAAAGTTTTCCACGGGAGTACCTCTTTAATCCACAAGGAAAATCCTAACTAATGGTTATGTAGCATGGATTTAGGTATGATATGTCTTGCTATCTCAAGGACATCCAATGTAACTAGGTAGTCCTTACTTGGGTATTGTTGGTGACCCAGAACGGTGGAAGTGTACATTCTGCCATTTTCCATCACGGCGGTGCCACACACGAGTTTCTTCAGACTGCATGGTCTTTGGCAACCCAGTGTTATCCATATACTGGGTAAGTCGAATGTAGGCAATGCAGGCAGCATCTTCCCCAATCAAGTGAACATGAGGGTTCAGGATAATTGTATGGATTGGCTTGTTGCTCTTTGATAATGCTATGAATAAAAACAATTAATATACTTAAAAGGTTTAGCTTTCTGGATGCATATTATCCACTGACATCTGGCATGTGTCTCTAAGTTGTAATAACTTTGATATGCTTTTCCTAAGCAAAGCGATTCCAGGATTGTTCTTTCGTGACATGTTGTACTTTTTATTAATGGTAAATCTTTGTTGAAACATGCAGCAATTTTTGTAAAAAAAACTATATAAAATAAAATGTGAAAAAAACTTGTATAATTTCTGGCTTTTTTTTATTACTTATTTACAACACTTACTGTGCGGTAAACATTATGTTCTCTGTGGGGCATTTTTTTCACTATTTATTGAAAAACCTTAAATTTTTATACTTTTCACTTTTTTTACTGTTATACTATTATGCAGTACATCTGTACTGCAGCACAGCATAACTGTCAGAATTGCACTGACATTCAGTCTGTGCGATCTAACCTATGGCTGAACCTCACAGGCTGCCATACTAGGCAGACAGGTGGCCTCCTGCTGCCATGGAACCCAACCGGCGCAATCCCGGTCTCAGCAGCTGCGGTGAGATCCCAGCTGTGATTGACAGCTGGGTACCCCCGCTGATTTCCTGTAGTGCATAACGCTATGCAAGAGATTACTAGGAAGTATGCATACATCCAGTTGCATTAGCAAAGCAGCTGGGATGTATGCAAACGTCCAGTATTGGGAAGGGTTTAAAGCAAGGGCTATTTAATACATGGCAATCCTACTATAGTTTTTATTGAGTAAGAGTAGAACCCTATTAGCTTAGCTTGCAGCAAAAGCCACAACATTCTAGCATCTCTCACCAACTTGACAGAAGGCAAAAGGAGGAATAATGTTGTATGCAAACATTAAATTATCTCTCAAAAATATCCAGAATACTCAGTGAAACCATCACACACGTTACACTCAAGAGGAATACTTAAAGGGGTTGTCCACTGCCCTGCCTTTCGTAGCTCTGCTTGCAGCGTCCGGAACTTCATTACTCTGAACACTGTGTGCGGGCTTCCGTGTTCGAGGCCACCCCCTCGTGACGTCACGCCCGCCCCCTCAACGAAAGTCTATGGGAAGGGGGCACGACCGCTGTCACGCCCCCTTCCCATAGACTTCCGTTGAGGGGGCGGGCGTGACATCACGAGGGGGCGGGCGTGACGTCATGAGGGGGTGGCCTCGAACATGGAAGCCCGCACACAGCGTTCGGAGTAATGAACTTCCGGACGCTGCGAGCAAAGCTCCGAAAGGCAAGGGAACAGAAAACCCCTTTAAATCAGTGACAAGTTAAAAGTGTAATAGTCTTAACGGTTGGTAGGGGTCTAACCTCTTGGGCCTATACTGAGCATTAAAATGAAGAGCATTCATTCAAATGAACAGTGCATTCACACAAATGAAGCTGTGCTGCCTCTTGCTATACAATGGGTGGCAGGTTACAGATTGTGGCAGGAAAAAACTGTAGAGGCTGAAGCCCCTTCATTCTTAGTTCCAACAATCGTTCCAACTGACTTGAGAGAAATAGTATATTCTAGCAATATGCCATCACTTTCTGTGCTAGAAATATCCATTTAAAGCAAAAAGAGAAAGCGGTTCATTGATTATTATTTTTTATTTTTTTTACGGCTTCTCCATGTTTATATAGATTCTTCTAGACAGACAGGGAAGTGGCAGCTACAGAAATCTCAATTTTGAAGGGAATATGGCTGCAGCATCAGACTACACATTTATTTCTTGTAGGTTTCTAGGTCTGCACTGGAGATGGAGACATAAACACTTTATAAATATCCAAGTGAATATAATGTGTGCAGTTGTAACATACACACCGTTTTCAAAGTAAAATCGATGGAAATCCATGCCTTCCACAAGGTTTCCCAGCGCTTCAGGCTCAAATGAAGTAAGGCCAGGATCACAAATCTTTCTGTAAATAAATATTAATATTTCAGTTGAAATATTTTACACACACCAGAGACTATACAGACCTGAAAAAAGAACAGGGACAATTCTGTTTTTATGTATCGCTAGTTTAGAAGTGTTGGAATTTTAGCATATATCTAGTCAAAAACTAATGTAAAATAAGGAGGGTATGTTTGCACATACTATATACACTGCTTTGAATCAATATAAATAAATAGTTGAACATAGCATAAAATTTGCAGCATAAAATCTACAGTGTATACAGTACATTCAAACATATCCTGAAGGGAGATTTTTGCTTTACTTCTATTATTATGGGTTAGAGCTAAGCACATATCTTTTTAGCTTTGACATTACATCCCACAACATAGTACTCATAACTATGTTTCTACAGTTTGGTGCATTCTTAGTATATTGTTCATTTTAGTTGCAGTTGCACATCTGAACCTGGCTCCCTTGAATATTCTAAATTATCCCTTATATATTTTTTTTTTAGAGTAGATATGTTTTTTCACACATTTAAAAATAAAATTATATAAAAGCCCCCTCCTCTTTAACCCCTTAAGGACATAGGGCATTTTATTTTTGCATTTTCTCCTCCTCGCATTCTAAAAATCTTAACTTTTATATTTCCATCCACAGACCCATATGGGGCTTATTTTTTGCATGACCAATTGTACTTTGTAATGACACCTTTTATTTTATCATAAAATGTATCGAAGAAAATGTAAATAAAAACAGCAATTTTGCACATTTTGGAGGGTTTCGTTTTTATGCTGTACACTTTATGGTAAAAATGACATGTTTTCTTTATTCTGTGGGTCAATACGATTAAAATGATACCCATGATTACATACTTTTCTATTATTGTACTGCTTTTAAAAATACAAACTTTTTTTTTCTTTTTCAAAAAAAGTATGTTTAACCCCTTAACGACAATGGAAGTAAATGTACGTCCTGGTGCCGTGGTACTTAACGCACCATGATGTACATTTATGCTCCGCCATGATCCCGAGCACTGTAACGGTGCTCGCATCATGCACGGCAGGTCCTGGCTGCTATCAGCAGCCAGGGACCCGCGGTAATGGAAGACATCCGCGATTGCGCGGATGTCCGCCATTAACCCCTCAGATGCCGTAATCAATAGAGATCACGGCATCTGCGGCAGTGTGGTACTTTAAATGGATGATCGGATCACCCGCGGCGCTGCCACGGGGATCCGATCATCCAGCATGGCGGCCAGAGTTCCCCTCACCTGGCTCTGGCAGTCTCCCGCTCTAGTCTGAGATCGAGCAGACGAGAGCAGAAGCTCACCGATCACACTGATCAGCGCTATGCCCTATGAATAGCACTGAACAGTATTAGCAATCAAATGATTGCTAGAAATAGTCCCCTGTGGAGACTATTAAGGTGTAAAAAAAAAAAAATGTAAAAAAAAAAAAAATGTAAAAAAAAAAAAAAATACCCTCTCACAATAAAAACGTAAATAATTTACCCCCAAAAAAGCATAAAAAAGAATTAATACACAAATATGGTATTGCCGCGTGCGTAAATGTCTGAACTATCAAAACTCATTTTTAATTATCCCATACAGTGAACGGCGTAAACGTATAAAAATGTCAAAAATTGCTGCTTTTTTGTCACATTTTATTCCCCAAAAAATGTATTAAAAGTAAAACCTAACCAAGAGTGGTACCAATAACAACTACAGATCATGGCGCAAAAAATGAGCCCTCATACCGCCCCATATATGGAAAAGTGAGAAAGTTATAGGTGGTCAAAATAGGGCAATTTCAAACATACTAATTTTGTTAAAATAGTTTGAGATTTTTTTCAAAGCGGTACAATTATAGAAAAGCATATAACATGGGTATCATTTTAATTGTATTGACCCACAGAATAAAGAAAACATGTCATTCTTACCGTAAAAGTGTACAGCGTGAAAACAAAACCTTCCAAAATTAGCCCCCCGCGATCTAAAACTTATCCCATATCCTTCGGAAAGGGGATAAAGTTCAGAGCAATACAGATCTCCTTTAAGGGGTTAAAATTGCCCTATTTTGATTGACCACCTATAACTTTTATTCATATACGGGGATGTATTTTATATATACGGGGAGCTAATTTTTTGCGCCGTTTATCGGTACCATGTTTGCGTATATGTGATATAATTTTTTTTTATAGCATAGCAACCAATCAGCTCGCTTCTTTCATTTTTAACAAGGCCCCTGCAAAATGAAAGAACCAAGCTGATTGGTTGCTATGGGCAACTTTTCCTGTGGACAGGTTTTAATGAATCTCCCCCTATGTCTCTTAAAAGAAGAGGAGGAAAAAGAAAATATAAAAATGGGCTGTGTCTTCAGGATCAAAATGGACTCTCTCTCTTAGGGGTTAAAGGAGAAGTCTCTTGGAAGAAAACTTATCCCCTATCCACAGGATAGGGGATAAGTGTTAGATCGCGGGGGCTCCAACAGCTGGGCCCCCTTGATATCTCCTGTATGGAGCCCCGTCTCTCCTTCACAGCGGCGTCACGACCCCCGCCCGAAGCGAGGGCCGCCATGCCCCCTCTATATAGCTTTATGGGAGGGCCGAAGATAGCCGAATGGCTCTCCCAAAGAGCTATATGGCGTGGGCGTGGTGCCCCCCCCCCCACTGTGAGGAGAGCCGGGGCTCCATACAGGAGATCGCGCGTAGGGGGCCCAGCGGTCGGGGATACGTTTTTTTCCCCACAAGACTTCTTTAAGCCAGCAATGGAAATACTGCTACTCATAATAACTTGAGTACATCATCCACCTTGGTCATATAGACAGAAGCATCTTATGAATTGAAACATTATTCAAGCAATACATACGTATAGGCTTCAAAGTCTACATTATTAAACATTATTCAAGCAATACATACGTATAGGCTTCAAAGTCTCCATTATTAAACATTATTCAAGCAATAATACATACGTATAGGCTTCAAAGTCTCCATTATTGATAGCTTCAATTAGCTGCTCTGTGACTTTAATGATTTCCTGTTTGCGAGCTGTGCAAAAAAAACGATAAAAAAAGAAAGTGTTTTACTTGAAAGACAAAAAACAAAAACAAAAAAACATTTGAAATATGGTTTAAATGTTTGCTAAAGTAATCAAGATCTCAACTGGCTTTAGGTTCCACCACCTGAGATATCATTTGGTGCCAGATCACCACAAGCACTAAGCACTTTGCTTTGTCTAAAAGCATCCAGTATTCAGTAGAGGAACGAGCACTGTAAAAGCATACTACATTCTACAGCGCAGCCTTCTGCACTACATGTTAGTCATTTGCTATTCTATGTAAACACAACCACTTTTTGAACAATTGTTGCCTTTATGTATCACCCTTTTAAACTTAATAAATGGTTGGGTTACATCTATTAGCAGTAATAGTAACCTGACAGTTCCTATAATATACTGGTCTTTCATATAACTTGACTAGGGCCAGGAAAATTGCTTTGTGCTGTTCTTTTATCTGGCAATGAAGCACTATTGTTTTCAGGATTAGTCAAGGTGACAGCGGTCAAAAACACATTAGACAGACACTCCGCATATCCTTGACAATATCGGTGATTGGAAAACATCCTTAAAGGGGTACTCTGGTTGAATTTTTTTTTCCCCAAACTAACTTGTGCCAAACAGATTTGTTAATTACTTCTATTTAAAAATCTAAATCTTTCCAGTACTTATCAGCTGCTGTATGCTCCAGAGGAAGTTCTTTTGTTTTTGGATTTCTTTTCTGTCTGACCACAGTGCTCTCTCTGCTGACACCTCTATCCATGTCAGGAACTGTACAGAGTAGGAGCAAATCCCTATAGCAAACCTATCCTGCTCTGGACAGTTCCTGACACGGACAGAGGTGTCAGCAGAGAGCACTGTGGTCAGACAGAAAATAAATTCTAAAAAGAAAACAACTTCCTCTGTAGTATACAACAACTGATAAGTACTGGAAGGATTACGATTTTTAAATAGAAGTAATTTACAAATCTGTTTAACTTTCTGGCTCCAGTTGATTTAAAAAAAATATATATATTTCCACCGGAGTACCCCGGAGAGCAGTTACAGCTTCAATTTGGTGATATGCTGTTGGAATATGCTGTTCAGTTTTGGGCACCTGTCCATAAAAGGGACACTGCGGAGTTGGAAAGGGTGCAGAGAAGCGCGACTAAACTAATATGGAGCATGGAACATCTTAGCTATGAGGAGCGATTAAAGGAGTTACAATTGTTTAGTCTTGAGAAGAGACGTTTAAGGGGGGATATGATAAACGTATATAAGTATATTAATGGCCCATACAAAAAATATGGAGAAAAACTGTTCCAGGTTAAACCCCCCCAAAGGACGAGGGGGCACTCCCTCCGTCTGGAGAAGAAAAAGTTTAGTCTCAAGGGGCGACACGCCTTCTTTACCGTGAGGACTGTGAATTTATGGAACGGTCTACCTCAGGAACTGGTCACAGCAGGAACAATTAACAGCTTTAAAACAGGATTAGATACATTCCTGGAACAAAATAAGATTAATGCTTATGAAGAAATATAAAATCTCATCCCTTCCCCAATATCGCGCCACACCCCTACCCCTTAATTCCCTGGTTGAACTTGATGGACATATGTCTTTTTTCGACCGTACTAACTATGTAACTATGTAACTATGATATGGGTCTAGGATAAATTTTGTTCTGTAAAATAAATGTAGAAATAATCGTAACTGTAGAAATGTTCGTAACTGTCCAGAGCAGGATAGGTTTGCTATGGAGATTTGCTCCTGCTCTGGACAGCTCCTGACATGGGCAGAGGTGTCAGCAGAGAGCATTTTGGTCAGACAGAAAATACAGTGCAAAAGAAAAGAATTTCCTGTGAAGCATAGAGCAGCTGATAAGTACTGGGAGGATTAAGTTTTTTCATAGCAGTAATTTATAAATTTAACTTTCTGGCACCAGTTGATCAAAAAAAAAAAAACTTTTTCCACCGGAGTACCCCTTTAAGGCCTAAACCTTGACAACAAAAGTGAGTACACCCCTAAGTGGAAAGGTCTATATTGAGCCCATTAGCCATTTTTCCTCCCCGGTGTTACAAGGTCTCAGGTGAATGGGGAGCAGGAATCTTAAATTTGGTTTTATTGCTCTCACATTCTCTAATACACAGGTCACTGATAGTTCAACATGGCACCTCATGACAAAGAACTCTCTAAAGATCTGGAAAAAAAAAAAGTTTTTCTACATAACGATGTTTGCAATTGGCAAGACTGTAAAACTAAGCTGCAGCACAGTGGGCAAGACAATATAGCAGTTTCATAGGACAAGTTTGACTAAAAACAGGCTTTGCTATGGTGGACCAAAGATGTGGAGTGCATGCGCTCAGCATCATATCTAGAAATTGTGATGGATGTATGAGTGCTGCAGAGGATGAACGGGTGGGTGGGTGGGTGTGGGGGTCAGCCTGTCAATGCTCAGACCATACTCCACACACTACATCAAATTGGTCTGCATGGCTGACATCCCTAGAGAAAGCCCGTTTCATTTTTTCCTCCTTACCTTTACAAAAATCATAACTCTTTCAATTTTGCACCTAAAAATCCATATGATGGCTTATTTTTTGCGCCACCAATTCTAACATCAGTCATTTTACCCACAAATCTACAATGAAACGGAAAAAAATAATTGTGCGACAAAATTGAAGAAAAAACTAAATTTTGTAACGTTTGGGGGGCTTCCGTTTTTACGCAGTGCATATTTCGGTAAAAATGACACCTTATCTTTATTCTGTAGGTCCATACGATTAAAATGATACCCAACTTATATAGGTTTGATTTTGTCGTACTTCTGGAAAGAATATTAACTACATTCAGGAAAATGTATATGTTTAAAATTGTCATCTTCTGACTCCTATAACTTTTTTATTTTACTGTGTAAGGGGCGGTATGAGGGCTTATTCTTTGCACCGTGATCTGAAGTTTTTAGCGGTACCATTTTTGCATTGATCGGACTTTGATTGCCTTTTATAAATTTTTTCATGTTATAAAAAGTGACCAAAAATATGCTATTGTGGACTTTTGAATTTTTTTGCACGTACGCAATTGACCGTGCGGTTTATTTAACAATATCTTTTTATAATGCGGACATTTCCGAATGCGGTGATACCACATGTTTATTTTTATTTACACAGTTTTTTTGTTTTTAATGGGAAAAGGGGGGTGATTCAAACTTTTATTAGGGAAGGGGTTAAATGACCTTTATTAACTTTTTTTTCCCCACTTTTGTTCTTGCAATGTTATAGCCCCCATAGGGGGCTATAACACTGCACACACTGATATTTTACATTGATCTTTGTTATCCCATAGGATAACATGGATCAATGATTCTGCCGCTTGACTGCTCATGCCTGGATCTCAGGCACTGAGCAGTCATTTGGCGATCAGACACCAGGAGGCAGGTAGGGGGCCCCTCCTCGTTTCTTACAGCTGTTTAGGATGCATTGATTTCACAGTGGCAGTCCCGAACAGCCAACTGAGCTAGCCAGGGGTAGTTTAGTTTCACTTTAGACGCGGCGATCAACTTTGAACACCGCGTCTAAAGGGTTAATAGCCGCACGCTATTAGCCACGGCCTGGCCTGACCCGCTATGATGCAGGGCCCCACGTTATAGAAAGGGAGTGGACTTAGGGTGTACAGGTACACCCTTGGTCATTAACAGGTTAAAGATGATGCAGAAAAAAGTCTGCAAAAAGTTTGCTGAAGACAAGCAGACTAAGGACATGGATTACTGGAACCGTGTCCTGTGGCTGGATGAGTTCAAAATAAACTTAGTTCAGACAGTGTCAAGTGTGTGCGGCAGCCAACAGATGAGGAGTACAAAGACAAGTGTGTCTTGCCTACAATCAACCATGCTGGTGGAAGTTCCATGGTCTGCACGAGTGCTGCTGGCATTGGGAAGGCTTAAAAAGGCAGTGCTCTAAAATAATGGTGGCCACATAAAATATTAATACTTTTGGTCCAATTTGGACATTTTCACTTAGGCGTGGACTCATTTTTGTTGCCAAGGTTTAGACATTAATGTTTGTGAGTTGAGTTATTTTGAGGGGACACAACAGTATACACTGTTATACAGGCTGTGCACTCACTACTTTACATTGTAGCAGAGTGTTATTTCTTTAGTGTTGTCACATAAAAAGATATAAAATAAAATATTTACCAATATGTGAGGGGTGGACTCACTTATGTGAGATACTGTATATTCGGTCTTATTACCTATAATTTCATTGTATTTAAAGCACCAGCTATAAGTAAATGGGCTCTTTTTTTTTGGTAAGATTACGCATTGTACACTATTTCCTCAAATCATACCTTGAGGTTTGCACGTTTGCCATGAAAGGTCAATAACAGGTAGAGAAAGCAGAACAAATGAAACAAGATTAATTTGCAGTGGAGGCATTCCTACAGCACTGGTTCCATTTGCAAACACCCTTTGTAAGATGACAGGCCAATACAGACTATATTCTATAAGCCAGTGCACATCTATACCTCTCCATTTTCTTTAGTAAAGTGTCCTCTATCCATGTACAGATGACTGCAATATCAAACAACTTATTTCCTTTTGCATTTGTTTCATAGCTGAATTTACAACAAAGTTAAACCCATGTGCAAGGTCCCATGGGATCACTAGGAATGTGATAGAAATGAACACCCAAAATGGAGACAGAATTGTTGCTTCAGGAGACAAAGACATTTATCAGAAAGAGATTTCATTTGCTGTGAAAACAATGATGTGTGTCTATACAGAGAAGGCAATATGCATTCTATTAAGTTTACACATAATGGGGTGTTCCTATTTTAGCAGACATATGTAAAAATATAGTAATTCTTATTTTCATTAAAAAACTATTAAGCTTTTGGTTGCAATATTATTTGTGGCTATGCTTTCATCATTTCGAATAAAATACAAAAATAATCTTATTAAGAATATGCAGTAAATCGATTTGATCATTTTAAGACAATGGAGGAGATTTATCAAAACCTGTGCAGAGGAAAAGTTGTCCAGTTGCCCATAGCAACCAATCAGTTTGCTTCTTTCATTTTTACCAAGGCCTCTGCAAAATGAAAGAAGCGATCTGATTGGTTGCTAAGGGCAACTGTGCAACTTTTCCTCAGCACAGGTTTTGATAAATCTACCCCAACATCTGCATCCTTCCAGTGCATAAATTGACTAAACATATAGGGGGAGATTTATCAAAACCTGTGCAGAGGGAAAGTTGCCCAGTTGCCCATAGCAACCAATCAGCTCCCTTCTTTCATTTTTAACAAGGCCTCTGCAAAATGAAAGAAGCGATCTGATTGGTTGCTATGGGCAACTGGGCAGCTTTCCCTCTGCACAGGTTTTGATAACTCTCCCTCATAGTTTCTAGTTTATACTATACCTACTTAAGGGATACTCCGGTGCTTAGACATCTTATCCCCTATCCAAAGGATAGGGGTTAAGATGCCTGATTGCGGGAGTCCCGCTGCTGGGGACCCCCGTGATCTTGCACGGCACACCCAGTTTGTAATCAGTCCCCGGAGCGTGCTCGCTCCGGGTCTGATTACCGGCGACTACAGGGCGGGCGGCGTGTGACGTCACGCCTCCGCCCCCGTGTGATGTCACGCTCCGCCCCTCAATGCAAGTCTATGGGAGGGGGTGTGACAGCTATCACGCCCCCTCCCGTAGGCTTGCATTGAGGGGCGGAGACGTGACGTCACACGCCGCCAGCCCTGTAGTCTCCAGTAATCAGACCCGGATCGAACACGCTCTGGGGACTGATTACAAACGGGGTGCCGTGTGCATGATCCCGGGCGTCCCCAGCGGCGGGACTCCCGCGATCAGGCATCTTATCCCCTATCCTTTGGATAGGGGATAAGATGTCTAAGCACCGGAGTACCCCTTTAACCAAAAGACATACAGTCATGGCCGTGAATGTTTGCAGTAACACGTTTTGCTATATTGCCATGTTTACCCTTTATTATGTGTTAGTGTAGTGTTTTTAGGGTACATTCACACTGACTGGTTTACAGTGAGTTTCCCGCTAGGAGTTTGCGGAAAATTTGCCGCAGCTCAAACTTGAAGCAGGAAACTTCCTGTAAACCTGCCCGTGTGAATGTACCCTGTAAACCTTGGCACACTGGTTGGAAAACCTTCAGGTAGGTTCTGTTACCTAATTCAGTATTTTCCAACCAGGGTGCCTCCAGCCGGACACCCCGGGACTTTAGCTAATTAACCCGATCAGCGCAGCGGGAGCGCGCACTTAATGAACGCCGCCTTTATATGGCGGAATGCGCAAAGGTATCGCGTTGTCCGCCGTATAAATGCGGTTTCAGCGCGACGGTAGTTAAGCCGAACTTCTCACCTGCCGGAGACAACCGGAGGTGAAAAGTTCAGCCCCCGGGATGCAGCAGCAGCTGCAAATATGTGAATGACGGGTATACCCGTCGCTCTGCGCGAACGCACTTCAGCAGCCGACGGGTATACCCGTCATTCTGCGTTAAGGGGTTAAGGACTGAGCGTTTTTCAACTTTAGTTTTTTCCTCCTTACCTTTAAAAAATCATAACCCTTTAAATTTTGCACCTAAAAATCCATATGATGGCTTATTTTTCATGCCACCAATTCTACTTTGTAATGACATCAGTCATTTTATCCAAAAATCTACCATTTTGTAAATTTTGGGGGCTTCCGTTTCTACACAGTACATTTATGAGTAAAAATGACACACTCTTTATTCTGTAGGTCCATACGATTAAAATGATATCCTACTTATATAGGTTTGATTTTGTCGTAGTTCTGGAAAAAAATCCTAAACTACATGCAGGAAAATGTATACATCTAAAATGATCATCTTCTGACCCCTATAACTTATTTTTTCGCGTACAGGCCTGTATGAGAGCTAATTTTTTGCGCTGTGATCTGAAGTTTTTAGCGGTACCATTCGTGTATTGATCGGACTTTTTGATTGCTTTTCATTCATTTTTCATGATATAAAAATTGAACAAAAATACGCTATTTTGGACTTTGGAATTTTTTGATATATTGTTATAATTCGTACATTTCCACACGTGCAGATACCACATGCTTATTTTAATTTACAGTTTTTTTTTTAATGGGAAAAGGGGGGTGATTCAAACTTTTATTAGGGAAGGGGTTAAATGATCTTTATTCAAATTTTTTTCCCCCACTTTTTTTGTGCAATGTTATAGCTCTCATAGGGGGCTATAACACTGCACACACACTGATCTTTTACATTGATCAATGGTTTCTCATAGGAAACCATTGATCAATGATTCTGCCGCTTGACTGCTCATGCCTGGATCTCAGGCACTGAGCAGTCATTCGGCAATCGGACACCAGGAGGCAGGTAAGGGGACCCTCCTGCTGTCCTACAGCTGTTTGGGATGTCGCGGCCCCCTGAGCTAACAGCCCCCTGAGCTAACCGGCAACATTTTATTTTCACTTTAGACACGGCGTTCAACTTTGAACGCCGCTTCTAAAGGGTTAATAGCGCATGGCAGCGCGATCAGTGCCGCGCACTATTAGCCACAGGTCCTGGCCGTTGTGGCCCTGCATTATAGAATGGGAGCGGACTCAAGACGTACAGGTACGCCCTGAGTTCTTAAGGGGTTAAACCATTCTGCAAAAGAAAAAAAAAAGACCATAAGTGCCAACCCCTCCCCCATGTAAAATCCTGCCCATTTCACATGACACCTAGATAGTTATAGGAACAAAAGGCTAGCCACTAATATCTGCTGTCAGATACAGTGCTAGCATACAGATTAAATAAAATAAGACATCTTGTTTAGGAAAGAAGACTACTGTTGTCATTCGTCAATGTTTTGATCAGATTTGGTACTTGCAAATTGTCATGGAAACATGCCAAAGTTCTCCATCACTATAAATAAAATAGCTAATATGTGTGATTGTCAAGTGGGAGTAAAGATGCCATATCCAAACTGCATCCAAACTGCTTCCAAATCCAGAGAAAAAAATGTTTAATTTATTTTTCAATTCATTATTAATAAAGGCTAATTGTACTTACTCTAAGGCAGAAAAATGTCCTGGAATCTAGTTTTCTATTTACATAGCTAATGGAGTAATTAGGGATGAGAGGCAAAACAAAACCGATTTGTGTTTAAACACAACCTTAAACTAAAATGTAAATGTGCCTAAAACATGAACAACAGTTTCTATTCATTCACTAAGGTGCCTATTATAAATGTGTGGAAAATACCTTCCCTTTATTAGGGAAGGGGTTAAATGACCTTTGTTAACTTTTTTTAGCTTTTTTTCTGCTGTGCTATAGCTCCCATAGGGACCTATAGCACTGCACACACTGATCTCTCATACTGATCCCTGCAAAGCTATAGCTTTGCATGGATCAGCGAGATAGGGGCTCGATTGCTCAAGCCTGTAGCTCAGGCTCGGAGCAATCAAACCCCGATCGAACGCCGCGGAGACAGGTAAGGGGACCTCTGCTCGCGTCTTAGCTGATTGGGACATCGCAATAAAATTGCGATGTCCCGATCAGCCCGACTGAGCTGCCGGGAAGCGTTTACTTTCACTTTCAGACGCGGCGGTCAATTTTGATCGCAGAGTCTGAAGGGTTAATAGTGCGCGGCACAACGATCGGTGCCGCGCGCTATTAGCCCAGGGTCCCGGCTATGAATAGCAGCTGGGACCGACCCGGTGTGACCCCGCATCACGCGCCCTACGTTCTTAAGAGGTTAAGGTTGTTGCCAGCAGCTTTTCCTAGCCCCACTGAATCAGATAGATCTGTTGGGGTGGGGAGAAGCTGCTCAGGACAGCCCTGATCGGTCATTGTTAAGGTAGCATAAAAGTGGTGACAGGTTCCCTATGAGAAAAATAAATTAAACATAAAAGAGCCTAAACAAAAAAACTACTCAACTAAAATGTTATGCCGGGGCTACAAAGCGACTTTGGCTCCGGCAGTGGTTGTCCACCCCAATATCACTGTATTGCGCTGTGTCGGGGCCAAGGTAATTGAATGTGGTTGCATTGCGAGCAAACAAGTGACTGCAACCCGACAGATACAAGAAATCTACCCGAGATGGATTTCTTGTAACTGTTGGGTCACGTGTAATTACCTTAGAAATTTTTGGTCGAGTGACCCATGTTGTGGCCCAAAATTGTAAAGCACTATATAAATAATAATAATAATAATTATTATTATTATTATTATTATGAGGCTGTGAAATACACTAATCTCTTCTTGCTACTGTCCCTAACAGAATCTGGTCATGTGAAAAAGCAAAAATTACAGATTTTTATTTTCCAGTGTAAATGTTGTAAGAACTTTAGTATGAGATAAAGCAACTATCATGGCAACTTTACACAATTGGGCTTTATCAATATATATAAAAAAATACATTTACTTAACTCAAAATGTTAACACATCTTTAGCTATAAGTAATGTATAACAAGCATCAAGAAATGTTCTTTTAAACAACAAACTATACACTAATTTTAATCTTATATCAGGCAACCATAGATTAGACACAGTAATCTCCAGGTCATAACTAATTAAAGAAATATGCTAACTCTATGCAGTGTTTGACACAAATGCTTTGTTGCTATATCTATACATATTGATAATACTTAGCCCCTAACCACAAATGCACCCCCATATAGTCTACTAGACTTACACTGGGCAAATGAAGGATTGGACTGAGAAGGATCAGATTTATTCAAATTACTCTTTGAGTTTGTGTTTTCTGTACACTTGGCTGCAGAATTGATGGAAAGAAACACAACATATGAACAAATGAAAGTGAAGATGTATAGTGAAACCAGAATCTTCAGCAGGTACTGGCAACAGGTACGACCACTGGGGCATTCAAAGGATGGCGACCAGCAAGATGAAGAGGAAGATGGAACAGAAGACAGAGAGGAAGAGGAGCAGCAGCAGGAAGACTGTTGAGCTGTAAAGAAGCTCCTTGTGCTACCCTCCAATGTGAAGACTGCACTTTGGGCATGCAAGAATGAAGAAAACAAACAAAAAAAGAAACAATATAAAGGGCAACACAAAAAGGTTTGAAACATGATAAACAGAAAACAGGATATCCACATAGAAAGATTATGTGAGCTGATGAAGGTATATACAATCTGCTCAGATGTCTCAGCTATCTTTAATGAATGTTTCTCCACGATAAAGACACAAGTTGAACAAATGAAAAATGCAAAAAGTGTTGATTTTTTTTCAACTGACTATAATACAGAAGAAATGGGTATTGCTTTTTGTTGGTTTTTGACACATTTTATATGATTTTACATTTATTTATTGATATTTTTCTCATTCTTGTTTCATTTAGAAAATTACCCACATAACAGGAGAAAAAAAAAATCACTGCACTCCATAGTGAGTGTACAACAAAAGCACATAACTATAAGAACCTTTTTAATGGAAAATTTAATGTATACAATTAAATATTTAAATCAGCATTTTTTTGGTTTTGGGTATTTTGTAGTCAACGTAGTCTTAAAGTGTGGTTATCAGATGGAACTTTGTTTTTGCCCTTTTCATATGGCCTACTAAGCCATCTGGACATCCTACAGCATAATGTATTAAAGTGGCATGTAATACATCAAGTAATACCCTGATGACATCAGCTTTTTGCTGAGGGTTACAGTAGCCTTATCCATAGCAATCAGTCCCTAGGCTAGCTTCATCTTATAAAAAAAAAGTTTTGTTGTACTAAGACATACCTTTTAAAGCTGTAACCACGCACTTTAAAGGAGCATTTAGTAATATAGATCCTGTTAACAAATAACAGATCCCTATAATAAGCTGTTATTGCTAGGAACAACAGCTCGCCAGCTCCCATTACTCCTGTCACTATGAAGTAGAAGAAATGAAGCAGCACGTGCTGTCTATTTAAATTAATGGGTGTTCTGTATATGCACAGGTGAGACAGATCCCGGGATAGCCATATTTTACAGTGGTTCCCAGCAATGGTTATTAAATAAGATTTGGATATATAAATAGGGGACATATATAGACATATAAAATGGGATTGTCTAAAAGTATAAAAACACATCAAAAGAAAATGTTTTTCTTTTATCAAGGGTACTAGATTACTAGTTTTCACAGATTACGTTTTGGTCAAAAACAATTAATAGTATATAATTGCTGAGAAGTGGAATGGAAAACCAGACAATTGCCATAAGATTATTTTATAAAATTTTAATTTTTACATACATATAGTAACTTCTTTTTTGTTGTTGTTTGAGGTATGCCACAAAACTTGTGGCATAACTGTAGAATTTACTCATCCTGTTTTCTTGCTAATGACCAAGACTAATTTCCTTCTGCAATTAGATCTGTCATCACTAATGAAACTCATGATCATTAACATCTAAAACAGCATTAATGCCTACATCAAAAAATTATCAGAAAATCGCATTCGGTAAAATGACTACTTTTCCATTCATTTTCCAGTCAATTTATGTATTAATGATCGTTCTCTCTGACAACCCTAGACAAGTGCAATCCTTTGAAAATAACACTAAGGTGATTGAACTGGCTTTCTATGACATCAAACATTATGATATTTACTCAATCAGTAAACATTTTTACAGGTTCTAATATATATATATATATATATATATATATATATATATATATATATATATTTGAAATATTGAAATTTTTTGATATTTGGAAAACAAACAGATGCAAGTGGTTCATGTCCCGTGGGCACAAGTGGGTGCTGTCACAGGACCTGATATGTACTGTTTCTATGAATAAAACTGGGCAACAGATTAGTATTGCTGTTAAAGCTTTGGCTAGGTTCACATGGCCACTCTCTCCCGTCCCGCTATTCTTCCGTAATTACTGCTAAATGGAGCATACTGACAAACTGATGAAAAGGGAGGCCATTACGTGGCATCCTGTTGCATCAGTTTTTATTCTGTTTGTATTCTTTATTGTGCGTTTTTATTTTTGGCTGGCTACTTCCTGGTTGCTCACACTAAGCATGCTCAGAAGTAATAACAGATTAAATAAATTGGAAAAATATCCGAATGCCACGGGTGCAAACGGGTGACAAAGGACTGTAAAAAAAAATCCCATTTACATCAATGGGATCTATTTACAGCTGTTTGCAAAAGGCTTTAACGAATTTTAGAATGGGCATGAATTAACGGGGACTGACTAATGTGAACAAGCCTTAGTTCATACAATTGTCAATACAATTGTATCCCATCTAGGCAATCCAAAACAGCCTGAACTCCAAATGATACATTGTAACACACTTAGACTATGTTCACACAATGGATTGCGCAGCAGCAGAGCCCATTGAATTTTATGGGATTCAGCTACGCTGTTCAGAAACATCTGGCCTAGAAAATCTAATTCATGTGTCCTCAGAAAGAATAGACATGTCTATTCTTTTTGCGGACTCCGCACGAAAATGCATTGCAGCCTATATGACTCAGCATGGCAGCATGTTCTGCCAGCGCTCCACTGTCAGGGCAGAAATTGCCCGCCATGGGCAATTGCCGGACATTGCCCATGTAAACACAGCCTTTGAGAGATGTGTGCTTCTGCTGATATATTCCTAACAGAGGATTTGAAACATGGGAGCAAGTTGTAAAGCTTGTCACTACACAAAGGTTGAACTTTATGCATATAAAACCAGTAAACTGTCAAATCACTATATAAAATATGACTTTGCCATATGTTTCTCATGGCCATGAAAATACAATTTATTGTCTATCTTTATGACTACTAAATAAGAAAACAAAAAAAAAATGTATGGAGAAATATCAAAGAGATATACGAGTACCTGAAAAGATGAGAGAATCATGCAAGTAGGAGCCGATTTGCCAGGGTAAAGTATTTTGTATTTACAGTACAATTGATCTATACATTACTTATACCTCATACTAAAGTGATGTTGTCTAATAATATCATGAAGTGGCATATGGATTTATAGAAGTAACCAAATAAAATCAAATATTAGGGAGGAAGAAATCTTATATTGGCAATTAAACTTAAAGGGGTTATCTAGCCATTTTTTTTTTTTTTAAATAATGTGCCCAAGCTGTGTTTAAAACAAATAAATAAATAAAAAACCTCAGTCGATCCCCCTGCACTGGTGCCCAGTCTCTGCCACAATTCACTTCCGGGAGCTAAGGACAAAACATGACCTGTGTTTGGCTGAGCGGCAATGTGTCGTATGTAGCTCTGGGAAGTGAAGTGAGGTGGGGGTAGGGAGTTGGGGATTGTTCCTTGAGAAGGCTAAGAAGAGGCATTAGTTATATATAAAAAATAAATTAAAATTCACTGGATAACCCCTGTAACGCAAAAATATACTGTACCCATGGCAGTTAATGATAATATGTGTGCAGGCACAGGACAATACCTGCATACCGTTTGGCTAGAATCCTAGTATAATTACAGGATATATTGGAGTCACCATCGTGAATCGGCTCTTCCACAGTTCCAACATACTTAAAGTCATTGGGCATTATTATTCAAGCACATCTGAGTAGTAAAGTTTAACTATCATATGTTAGCATATACATGACCATCACATTTTCAAATTATCATCTTCTATACTCCTACCTGAGCTCAACCTGAAATTCCTAAGGTGTATTTGCCACTGGGCTCTGCACCAAGGCCCTGATCTAGTTTTTGGTCAAATAAAGGGTACACTTTCCGTTCTGCAAACAGGCAGAGCCCTGAGCCTCGATAAGTAAACTTGTTTACATAGCAGGAGGGTCTCCATTTCACTGGAGGTTTTTCCATTCCATCTACTTGACCAAACATGCTTAAAGGGGTACTCCCATGGAAAACTTTTTTTTTTTTTTTTTTTAAATCAACTGGTGCCAGAAAGTTAAACAGATTTGTAAATTACGTCTATAAAAAAATCTTAATCCTTCCAGTACTTATAAGCTGCTGAATACTACAGAGGAAATGGTTTTCTTTTTGGAACACAGAGCTCTCTGCTGACATCACGAGCACAGTGCTCTCTGCTGACATCTCTGTCCATTTTAAAAACTGTCCAGAGTAGGAGAAAATCCCCATAGCAAACATATGCTGCTCCAGACAGTTCCTAAAATGGACAGAGATGTCAGCAGAGAGCACTGTGGTAATGATGTCAGCAGAGAGCTCTGTGTTTCAAAAAGAAAATAATTTCCTCTGTAGTATACAGACCCTAAAAAGTACTGGAAAGATTAAGGTTTTTTTTCATAGAAGTAATTTACAAATCTGTTTAACTTTCTGGCACCAGTTGATTTAAAAAAAAATAAAAAAGTTTTCCATGGGAGTACCCCTTTAAGAGGAACTAGGACGAGTTCAGTCTGGCAAGATTCACTTTCAATGTAACCGTACAATGTCCTTCTACTTCATAATAAGGTCTACATGAACACTATTAAACAACTTACATTATTTTTCACATTCACCTTGTTGAGTATATAAAAGCAATTCATAGATTACCTTTGACATCTTCATCTTCAATGGTGGTGTTCGTGCTCTCTGTTGATTCCTGTGGACAAGCAAACAAATAGTGACAACATGACAGGACACATATGAAGAAGACAAAGCTGTGTCTCCAGGTTGTGTACACTAGAAATTGTTGTTTTTTAAGTGCTCTCTGGATCACCACAAGAGACTTCATACAACAAACATTTAGGTTCAGCAGGTTATCTTTTATAACCATTTATTTCCAGAGTACACATACTTAAAACAAAGCTGTGCCAAGCTATCACAGGTTGATACCAGCAACAATGAAACATCTGCTTAAACATAGAACTTGGACCTTGTAACATTTTATAATGACAACATTTACCCAAACATTGTAAAAGCAATGAAGAACACTCAGCAATGTAAACCCAATAACAAACACAATATTAAGACTAAATCCAGTGATATAATATCATCTGACAGCGAATAACACCATGCCACAGATACAATACAAATACATTTATATAAAATTACTTTGTGTGTTAAGAATAATACTATTGACCAGACAAATTCTCATTTCACTGGTTAAACAATATTAAGTACTAGATTCTATATATAAAACAATTTGGAACTTCCCCAATAGCGGTTTTGTTCAGTCTCCTTAAAGTGAAACTGACCATTACACTGCCTTGGGTGCTTCCCCATTTTCAATTTCATAAATTTTTTGCATGCACCTGAGCAAGGCAGACATGACATTCCCATATAATAGTTACACTGCAATATTTAGGACAAGACAGACAACAGGAGGTTTACCTTTTATTAACCTAAAGTAACATTAAAGTCATGAGCGATCTTACAAAAAGCCTAGTTTAGGCAGACGGAAATAGGAAGGAATTTCTGGTAGCATCAATGTTCTTTTACTTAAGTGCCCCTGTTCTTCCTTTTTGTGTACTTTAACCATATAACAAATAAGGCCCAATAGGTTATTTGTGAAATAATCCAAAAAAGTAACATGTAACCCAGAGGTGGCAATTTCCCTTGATAAACTCCATGAGCATTTAAGGGACTTGGAAATCTGGAAAAACCAGACAATTTTCTGGCATAACAGTTTGGCCTTAACGTACACGGTTGTTTTATTACAGACACCCATCTGATAAGACACTGGACCTTCTTTGGCCTTCAAAAGCACATCAATTCATCATTGTACAGAATTCACTAGGTATGAAAATCATTTTTTAGAAATTTTGGTACATGCAGGCAGGATAGCTATTACTGCAAAAAAGATGGAGGTAAGGACATGTTCTAAACAACCCAATCTATCTCATCGCAGATATGCTCTACTGGAGTAAGATCTAGGGACAGTGAACACCAAAGAAAAACACGCCATCATTTCCCTAAAACCTATTCATGACACTTGTGGTATTGTGCATAGCCCTGCTGAAAGCGTCCATTTTCCATAGGAAAAACTGCTGCCTTTAGGGATTGACTTTGTGGGCCACAATGCGTACATAAGCCCTACTGTCCAAACGTACAACATGTGTTAGAAGATGCTAGGTGTGCCAAGAAATCAGTCCCCATACCATTATGCCACATCCACCAGTCTAAACTAAGGTTCCAGCAAGGTTCCACTGGTCTATAATGCTTGCGCCATTTTCTGACCCTCCGATTAACATGATTTAAAACAAATCTGGATTCTTCTGATAAGGCAATGCTTTTATACTGCTCAATTTTTGGCCCTTTTTCTGCACCCGAGTCTTGTCTTTCTGTTTCTGTAAGGCTTGTTTCACACTACAAAATTACTCAGTTTTAAAGATCCGTACGAAGTTCAGCTGAAAATCAGCTGAAAATGGCAGTTACAAAATCCAATACGGCAGTTAGAAAATCCCATTATAGTCTATGGGATTTTTCTAAAAGCCGTTTTAACCCATTATTAATAACGGCCGTTATTTTGTGATGGAAGATAGTAATGGGAGAAATAGTGCATGTACTATTTCTCCCGTTACTATCTTCCCTCACAAAACAACGGCCATTATTAATAATAGGCTATAACGGGTTAAAACAGCTATTTACCTACACTTTTGTATGATGAACCACCACAAGATTGCTAGTTTTTGAAATACGGTCCCAGCTATTTCATCACCGATGATCACTCCATTTGCCCATACTAAATTTGTACTCCCATGTGTCTAATTTCCATACAGGGAAGCTCCAATCCTTGAAGAGTGGGTGTCTCTAATAAAGTGGCCATTTAGTATATATTAGCGTGCTCTTGCACGTTCTGGTTTTGTGATTTAGAAGCTAAGTCCAGTTATGGATCATAATAGGAAAGAGAAAGTAAAAAAAAAAAAAAAAAAAAAAACACAAGATTCCTCTTTTTGTGAACCCACTGCTGGTTTTAGCTTCACAACTGCATCTAAAATGTGAACAAAACCTGATCATATATGGAATGTGAAAACATTTTGATAAGGACATTTATCTAGCCATTTCCTTTGAGCAATATTACTATTTGTAAAAAAAAATAAAAAATAAAATAAAACATATACTGTTCTTCCACATAAACTTCATAAACTACAAATACCATTACAGTAATGTGAGTACTGGAAAAATCTAAAAACTGCAAATATACTCAGATGTGAAAAATATGGATGTTCTATGGTACTAATGAGTTGCAGGAAACAAATATAACAGATTGTTGAATGTTTTGCACTAAAACTCTAGATAAAAAAGGATTGTGTTTGAACACATATGGAGACATGCTGTCCAATAATCTTAGTGTGTTGTATTTTAATTCAGTTCGGATACACACAATTTCCTTTAAAAAGGACTTCTCCGGGATTATGTAGTATTAAAAGAGTTGATATGCACTGCTTAACTTGCTTGTATAGATTTAGGCTCAAACCACTGATCTAAAGCATTGTGGCTATAGAGAGAAAATTTGACATCTTTGCTTACATGGAGACCGGACCAGTCAGACCAGTCCACTCCTCATTGAGGAGAATCACATATCAACTATAAAAGAACCTGACTGCTAAACATACAAACCATGGCCCATGTAAACAGAGACTAAAAAAAGACTATGGGGGACATTTATCAAGCTTTTTACACTACTTTTAAGTGCAAATTTGTCACAGATTTGTCACATTTGCGCAAAAAGTATGTAACTTTTTGCTAAAGTGATTTTGACTAAAAAGACAAGGTACACATTTATACTTGTCACTTTGCAGTTGTAAGAGATTCATTAACTGCAACTTTCCTCAAAAAGTCACAGATTTGACGCATAGCCCGTAATTACACCACAAAAATACACCAGCCCAAAACTTGCCATAGACCGCATTTTTAAGAGTTGCACGGGTCAAAAAGGTCTCGGAGAAGTTGCAACGGGTGAATAAGTCTCAAAGTCGTAGCGAAGGAATCATACAAAGTGGTGTTCATTTCACAAAAATGTGTATTGGCACCAAACTTATCACATGCACTGCACATTTTAATAAATTTGATGCACGTACACCATCAAAACCTGTGTATACCATCAGTGCACCTACACTGACTTTGATAAATGTCCCCCTATGCCTCCCTGCAGCTACATTTCATCAGATTTTTCACTACAGTCCAAAGAGCTGCACTGTGGGCCTAAATTTTAACTATATATGTTAATTGAAGGTCTACAAATGTTCGGCCTGTTAACTGTAATTACATGTAAAAGCATAGCAAAGATTGCATTTGGTACACAATTATATTTATTTTCATGTTATTTATCTTTCTGCATAGGATGGCAGGTAAATCTACTACACTGTTCTGCCTAAAACATATGACTTGATACACAAACTATCAAGATGTAAAATTCAACTTCACTTGTCTTTGTAATCCCGGAGAACACCTTTAAGGCATTGCTCTGCTTCATACAGAAAAGTTATCAAATACTAACCTGTGCATGCCTATAAATCTGTGGGCATGTACAAAAAAAAAATTGTATTGTTTTAGATGACAGGAAGGTATGACACATTACAGTTCCCTAACAGATTTAATATTAAAGGACTTGCACTAAATGTATCCCTTAAGAAATGTAATAATTCAACTTAAAGCTGAACAAAATTCTACATCCTTACTTTACATTTGCATGAGACGTTGTGATGTCTCATAGATGTACTATATTATATTCTCATTACAAATTATTTGTTCACATGAACAGCTAAGGGACTGCTATATACACAAGTTATAGGTGGTTGTATAACTATAATCTTCAGACTCAAAACACTGATCACAACTGAAAGCACTCAATGCTTTTAGCTGCATTGGGTATACCTGTCATAAATACACAACAAGTACTTAAGGTGACTTTCAAGAAAACTTTTTAGCTGCAGATAATGCTCAGAGTGCAAGTGAACTGCAACATGCATGCCTCCTCCCTCCTCCATGCCTATCTGCTTTGACTGATGAATGTACATGGCTCTGTGCTAGAAGCTGGGCCCTGCACATAAATCAAGTAAGGGAGGGAGGGAGGGAGGAGGTATGCATGCTGCAGCTCAGCACAGCCTCTTGAACACTAGAGCTTTGAGCATAATTTAGAGCAGACAGATTCTCTTTAAAAAGGTCTTAGCTCTTATGACATATCTTTTAGTAAATACACAATGAAATACTATTTTTTTTAAAGAACTTTTTTTTTGTTCTATTTGATATTCTTCCTGGTAATATCCTCTTACCATCAGGTTGTTAGTAATGTTGCCCCATTGACAAAGAAAAGGTAATACCCAGCTGTCAAATTAGACATACTCTGGCGGAATAACTACGGAATGTCACAATAGAATTTTTTTATTTTGTGGGTAACACAAGTATTTACTATAACAGACATGTCAAGAAAGCAAACTGGTCTTTTTTTTAATCTTTATGCAGTGTTAGGAAAATAATAAATGGCAGTTCCGTATTAGCAAGTAGCTCCTGGTTATGACCCAATGAAAACACAAACAAAGCAAACACACAACATAAAAGTCAACAATGTGTGTAGACTGTAGAAAGTAATAAAAACTATGAGGGAGATTTATCAAAACCTGACCAGAGGAAAAGTTGCTGAGTTACCCATAGCAACCAATCAGATCTCTACTTTCATTTTTGAAAAGGTCTCTGAGAAATGAAAGCAGCGATCTGATTGGTTGCTATGGGCAACTCAGCAACTATTCCCCTGGACAGGTTTTGATAAATCTCCCTCCATATTCCTAAAACTTCTAACTAAAGATATCAACAACTAAATTAGAATTAGTCCTAAACTTTATGGGGAGTTATTTACATTTTACTTATAGTTATGTTTTATTTATTTTTTTTATACCTAAGTTGATATAAAAGACAAATCTGAATGTAGACTTCAATTTCTCAATCATTATTATGTGTACCTAAACAAAAAAACAAACAAAAACAAAACAAAAAAAGGGATATACCTTACCAACGTTATTTAAAGAGGTTCTCCAAGCTAGAAAACTTAATTTCATTAACTCTGTTCACCAATACTGCATTATATAGACAGCCCATTGATTTGTTTAAAGCACTTTGGAATCCCTAAAAATTATCCTCATTTGCTTCATCTTTGCATACAAATATAGTGCTGGCTGCTGTGTACTGTTTACCCTAAAAGGGGTTTTCCAGGCAATTATGTTTGATGGCCTTTGCTCAGGGTTGGCTAATAGGGGGAGATTTATTAAAACCTGTCCAGAGGAAAAGTTCCCCATAGCAACCAATGTGAAAGAAGCGATCTGATTGGTTGCTATAGGCGACTGGACATTTTTTCCTCTGGATAGGCTTTGAAAAAATATCCCCCATAATGTCTGATAGGCGGGATGCTGACAATTGGAACCCCTGACTATCTGCTGTTCAGCCTCAGCACTACAAAGTTAATTGTGTAGTGGTGAAATCACATTACTGCAGCTTAGCTTAGGCCATCAATCATAGAAGCCTGGAAAACTGCTTTATATCTGTCAGTGAAGCTTTCTTGACAGTTATGGTTCCAGCCCTTATACCATTATATGTCTATGTTCATATAGGACTTTTTAGGACACATGCATTAATGCACTGTGCCTTTACAGTAGCTCAAAATGGCACAATGCAAGTAACCAAACACTAAAAAACATGCTTTTAAAGGACCACATTGGAAGCACTTGCATAGCGAAATATTTTAGTACTTGAAGATTATGTATTAAAAAGGAGGAATACCTATTTGATAGCTAAAGATTTAAAAAAAATTGTACACGAGTAATCTTTTATTGTGGTGAATGTTGTAGACATTGTACAAAAGTAAATTATATTCATACAGTTTTTCTTGTGCCTCAAGGTTTTCTGTAACTGAAGCTGCATACTAATTTCTGACTTCCTCATTTGTGGATGAATGAGATAAGGAATAAAGTGTCCCCTAGTGCAATGCAGTTCTCAAACGCAAAAAGCTGGGGAATCATATTTAGTTTAAGAAAGTTTATATTGCACAGCTGAGCAGTGGAAATTATCTAGTAAATAAGAAGTGTCTCTCTGAATACAAACAGGTTTACACATTATTTTCGATTATTTATCTCAGCTGTATGGTGACTAGGTTAAGAACATTCACTGTTGTCAGTGTAGTGAATAGTAAACTAATGGCTGTTGCATGCAAAGTGAAACGGAAACTGTCATCAGTGTCACCTGCACATGCCTGTTGGTACAGGCTGGTAGTGTGGGTGACACTAATGATAACCACACTTGCCTATCCCCGATCCGTGGTCCCATTATCTTCCTCATTTTGGAGGCAGGCTTGGCGTACGTCAGAGCTTCAGGAGAACACTGACATCACCGCTGTGCCCACAAGCTTGCCCACAGTTGGACCCAGTGAAGAAGCAGCAGTGGTGATGTCAGCATGCTCCTGAAGCTTCACCCACGCACCAAGCCTGCTGCCTGAACAAGGAAGATAATGGGCCAACGGGACTACGGATTGGGAATTCACTAAGATATACAAATGGAAACAATCTACATTTTTTGGGGCCCAGGCATATGCACATTTTACAAATATATAATGTGTCACTTAAACTGCTATGTGGCCTGTTAATCTGTTCTACAAAGGCAAAGTTTTTTTTGTCATGAAATAATTTAGAATTTATTTTTTAAATATGATGCTCCAACAGAATAAGGTGCCTCATGTAAGCGCTACAAAGTGCCACATGGAACATCCATTTCTCAACAGGCTGGGTCTATTAAAATAAATAAATAAATCAAATGG
Source organism: Hyla sarda (assembly GCF_029499605.1). NCBI lineage: Eukaryota > Metazoa > Chordata > Amphibia > Anura > Hylidae > Hyla > Hyla sarda. Next base: position 181,925,655 of record NC_079189.1, read on the forward strand.
AAGTTTCAATAGGATAGCCAAATGTAATGTGCACAGGCCCTTACTAATGATTAACCATTGGGCAAACATGAAAGAATAATGTGCCCATTTCAATTTAGAACTGTGGATCTAATATAAATAGAAACAAAATTATAGGTTTGACAAAAAATGCACACTGCTAATAAATATAACAGCCTCACCTAAAAAGGTGAACTGGTATTGGTAGGATCACAGATTAGAATCATGGAAAGTGCTGAAACACCTTCAAATGCTAGCTTGCATCAACAAATTATACAGAAGGATATCAAGATATCGGTCTTTTAAGTGTATCTCAGTAGAAGGCTAGTTAAAATCGCTAAAAAGGTCAAGCTGACCTAATGTTTAAATGAAACAAAATTTAGCTATTTGTAATGGCTAATGTTAAAAATAAATATACAGAGCATTTCCTGTTTTGTTGTGTCTTAAATTATAGACTTAGGTATAGACTTGGATAATAAAGAACATATTGTATATCTATTGTGCTCCAATAAACCACTCAGAAATATCGAACAGCAGTGATGAAGGCAAACAGACATAGGTCAGTAGTACATGAAATCCTTCCAAAACTAAACCCATATAAAATAGACTACAAAATGTGCAGAACTACACAGAACTGATCCTACATTACTACTTCTAAGTGGGTTTCCTACCTATGGGATGTAGGAAACATTTTTCCAAAAAATCATGTGAATACAAGTAGGCAAATCTGTTCCTATGGCATGGGCTTATATACATATGTTATATGGGATAGGGATCAGTTCTCCCAGGACTCCTTTCTTAATAAATTAAACAATACAGATTACTATCTTCTAAGGTCTTCAGAATGAAGCTCTAGTAATCTTTTTCATAGAAAACCAACAATGACTAAGTAACCAAAGCCAATCCATTCCAACTGTTTCATTCTTATGACCAGGTGTCATCTTCTGACCTGGATTAAAGGGGTACTCCGGTGAAAACCTTTTTTCTTTTAAATCAACTGGAGGCAGAAAGTTAAACATATTTGTAAATTACTTCTTTTAAAAAATCTTAATCGTTCCTGTACTTATTAGCTGCTGAATACTACAGAGGAAATTCTTTTCTTTTTGGAATGCTCTCTGATGACATCACAAGCACAGTTCTCTCTGCTGACGTTATTATAATAATAATAACGCTTAATTTATTGTTGTCCTTAGTGGGATTTGAACCCAAGTCCCCAGCACTGCAAGGCAGCAGTGCTAACCACTGAGCCACCATGCTGCCCTTAGCATACATCTGCTATGCATGGTTGCTAAAATGGACAGAGATGTCAGCAGAGAGCACTGTGCTCGTGATGTCATCAGTGTTCCAAAAAGAAAGGAATTTCCTCTGTAGCATTCAGCAGCTAATAAGTACTGGAAGGATTAAGATTTTTTAATAGAAGTAATTTACAAATATGTTTAACTTTCTGCCACCAGTTGATTTAAAAGAAAAAAGGTTTTCACCGGAATACCCCTTTAACATTCCAAAAGGACTGTTTATGAGAATTAAGCAACTATCCTGTACGTGTATTAAGGATTACAAAAAAGGCATTGATAAAATGTTAAAAACTGAAACAATGGATTGCAAAAGAAAAAAAAAAAAAATCAACCAAGGAAGCACAACAAGATTTTAACACTCCCATGATTACCCAATATAAAAAATGAAAGTGCGGGCCTTTATAAACAAAAAAACAACAAAAAAACTAAGGAAAGAAAAACCCATTTGCCAATCCTATGACACAATAACAACACATACTAAGATGTATGTGAGATGCATGCACTATACACCCAGGAAAAGAATCCCAAGCGGACGAGTAGATATTTGTATGTATGTATGTATATATATTATATATATATATATATATATATATATATATATATATATATATATCTATAAAAAATTAATAAAGAAAAACAAACAACTGATGCTGAAACCAAGTGGATCTTTTGTCTATGTGTACACAATACATTTTTTTTTTAAACGCAAGAAATTTTCCAGTTTTTCGTGATATTTTAGAGTTTTTCACAAAAAAATTTGTCAACAAAAATGCACTACTTATATAAAGTACAATATGTCATCTCAGAATTGCTCCGCTCAGAAAAAGCATTCTAAGGTTATTACCATTAGAGATACATGTCAAATAAAAAATAACATAAAAATAAAAGAGCCTGGTAATTAAGGTAAAAAATGGGTCCGTCCTTAAAGCGCAACTGTCATGAAATTTTAGTGTAATAGCCTGCACCCAGCCTTTGTACTGTGTGCAGGTGTTGTGTACAGCAATTATTTTACTTCATATTTGCCGGCTTTCGTGACGCTAAAAAGTGCTTTTAATCAAAGCCACTTACAGTTGGATAGGCGTGGTACGAGGTACGCGATGCCCCGCCCACTTTGCATCTCAGTGCTGGGAACGCTGTGTGGTTGACACACAGGTCCCAGCCCATGCGCCCTTCGACTAATGTAACGTGCACGCTGCTGCGTGTCATCCAGCAAGCACTCGCTCCCGCAGCCCTCCTAAGTGCGCCTGCGCAGGGCTAGGTGCCAAGTGCGCGGGAGTGAACGCTTGCTGGATGACACGCAGCAGTAGCGCGCTTACATTAGTTGAAGTGCACATGCGCTGGGACCTGTGTGTCAATCACACAGCGGTCCCAGCACTGAGATACAAAGTGGGCGTGTGGGTGGGCGTGGCGGCTGCGGTGGGGCATCGCGTACCTCGCACCACGCCTATCCGACCGTCAGTGGCTTTGATTAAAAAACACTTAAGCATCACGAAAGCCTGCAAACATGAAGTAAAATAATTGCTGTACACAACACCTGCACACAGTACAAAGGCTGTGTGCAGGTTATTATTACACTAAAATTTCATGACAGTTGCGCTTTAAAGGGGTTAAAGACAGCTTTTGTACACTCTTGGTCTTATCTCAATTAACTTCATAAGGTAGTCAACTGTAATAGTTTTCCAAACAGTCTTAAAGGAATTCCCATAAGTGCAGAGCACTTGTTTTCTGATTTTCCTACAGTGTGCAGTTTGAACTGGGTTTAGGTCAGGAGATTGTGGAGACCATGTCATCTGATACAGAACTCCATTACTTTCCATCTTGGAGGAGACGCCTCAAAATAGCCTGGAGGTGTGTTTGGAGGTCATGGTTTTGTTGAAAAACAAATAATGGTAACAATTAGCGCAAACCAGATTGGATGGCATGTCCCTGTAGAATGCTGTGGTAGCCATGGTAAGTTAACTGTGCCCTAATTTTTTTCTTTATAAATTGCCAACAAAGCATGTCCACATCCTTCTCCCTCCTACTCTATGCTTCACGGTGTGAAACACACACACATATATCTATCTATCTATATATATATATATATAGATATAGTGATCCCTCAACTTACAATGGCCTCAACATACAATAGTTTCTACATACAATGGTCTTTTCTGGACCATTGTAACTTGAAACCAGACTCAACATACAATGCTACGGACAGTCCAGATCTGTGAAACATGTTAATGGCTGGAAGAACTGACCAATCAGAATGGACATTTCACTGGTAAAACCCCTGTATTAGTGAAGTGTATGCACGGAATTCCTGTCTGGTAGCGCCTCCCTACAGTACAGGGTGGTACTACATGTTCTGTACTACTCTTTACCTGTGCCAGGGACAGCTGCTGCAGTTGGGGGCAGCTCCATTTTACTTTTTTTTAGGAGATTGCATGTAGTGTACGGAACCCTGAAGAAGCTCCTGTCCTCTACATAGACAGTGATTTACAGCTCCCAGCAGCTCTTTCTTACTTTTATATGTAAGGATTTGCTTTCTCTCTATTAGGCTGGGTTCACACTATGCTTTTCAACTACGGTTCCCGCATACATTTTCATTAGTGAAAACGTATGGAACGGTATTGAAAACCGTATACATAGACAAAGCATAGCAAACCGTATGCACCCTGATGCATACGGTTGCGTACGGTTTGCTTGCAATACGTTTTTAAACAGTACTCCAAACAGTGTTTGATCACGGTTTTGACTGAGTTTTAAAACCGTATTGCAACCGCATAGCTTTTTTTTTAACATGGACGTCAATGGGAAACGCACATGTATATGGTTCCATACGGCAAAACCTTATGCGTTTTTTCTTTGCACATGCGCATTTGCAACCTAAAGTCCCCACCAAAGACCCCTCCCATTAAAAATGGACAGAATTTTCAAAAACGTGTTTTTTAAAAAAATAAAAACGGACGGAACAGTATGCACTTTTAAAAACAGTATACTGTTTAAAAACACATTCGGTTTACTTTTTCCCATATGGTTTTTGATAGGAAACGTATGCGGAACCGTAGTGGAAAAATGTAGTGTGAACCCAGCCTTAGTTATTTACTTATTTTTATTTAATCCTCACTTTTTCTTATTTCTGGGTGACATTTTGGTGGCTTCAGAACCAATTACCAGGTTTCCATAGAGTTTTGGTCTCAACATACAATGGTTTCAACATACAATGGTCGTCCTGGAACCAGTTAATATTGTAACTTGATGGGCCACTGTATATATATAGTTATGTGTGTGTGTGTGTTTCACAGCGTGAAGCATAGAGTAGGAGGGAGGATGATGTGGGCATGCTTTACTGGTGTAATTGTTGCCAATTTATAAAGAGAAAAAAATAAAATAAAAAAAATAAAATAAATTTATATATGTTATATCATCCACCTCCCTTTTCTGCTTCTCTCACAGACATCACGGTTGGAACCAAAAATTTCGAATTTAGACATAAGTGGAATTATGCATTTTGGACTACTCTTGCCTTTCCCAAGCCATTCGCTCTTCTTCTTATTATTGTTGTTCCTCAACTATGGATTCCTTGAAGTAATTCAAATAAGAAATAACAGATTATTGGCATCTCCTCTGAACAGATGATGTTGAAATGCATCCGGTACTTGATCTACCGTATATTAAGTATTTATGTGGTCTCCAATCTGAGGTGCTATAAACTTGCGGTTTTTGGGGCTGGTAAATCTACGCAAAATATCCTCGACATTTGGTCTTCATTTTCTAGGGCAGTTTTTTGAGAAGAGCAAGATCTATCCAGCAATTGAAGATGAATCCAATCCTTTTTTTATTTACAAAACCTGTAAAAGTGTACAAATAACCTGAGAGCATTGCACACCTAACAAACCTGGCATGTTTTGAGCAGCTATGAATAAAAATATCTACACATCCATAGCAACTGGCATAGAATTAGTTTAAACAGGATATTTGACGTGAACCATATAAAAAAAAAAAAAAACGCACCAAAACATGCTTTTTCTGTATTTATGCTGTCTGTCTACTTCACTGAAGTATTTGCTATTGGATATTTCTGAGAGGTATAAACAGTATACATACAAACTACACTTCTTGGAGCAAGTGTTTATTTGTTCAGTATTTTTATACAGATTCTTAAACCAGCATTTTCTAACCATGATCCTTCAATAAGAAAAAAAACATCATTTAACTATCAGTTCTTGAAAAGCTGACTGTAAATTGTTAACCAACATGACTGCACTTCTAGCACTTTAGTAACATGAATACCGTAATTAAACTTTGTATATTGCTTTACATTCTGATACTAATAATGCACAACTTCGTCTAGATTTTTTGTTGACATATTTAACCTTTTTAACTTTAATTTAAAACTATTTAAAACAACTGCAATGCCTGATCAGTTGATCAAATAACTAAACTCTTCAGTTAATTTTGTGTCTTGTGATAGAATTGTGATAAGATGGATAAGTTATATTAAAGTTTAATTTTATGCAAACATTGTCAAGTGTTCACAACCTCTATAGTATCAGCGCATATAAAATTATTATAGCAGAATAGAGAAGATTGTAGAACAAATTCTTAGTTATTATGGCCTGTTTTCTTCTACAATGTTTTAAAATTAAAAGTAAACATTGTAATAATGGTAAACAATGTGTAAAGCTGTAAGCAAAACCAATCATATACTATGAGCTTAAAATGTACCCATAAGCAGAGAAACATAGGTGTGAAATAAGCACTCCAGGACTAATCACCAGGATTCTGGGCATACCTATTTTTTCTCTCCATAGTCCCTTCCAGTGCCAAGATATAGGCATTTTTGTTATTATGCAAATAAGGCTCAAAAGCCCAGGGGGTATACCACAGCATGGCAAGAGCCCAGTTAAGTCCCACCCATTTACTCTTTATTATTATCTTCTGGCTCACTTATCCGCCTACCCTGTTTGACTGACCAGCCATTAGGTAGAGGACAACATGGGCAGGACTTACCTAGGGGCTCTTGTCATGCTGGAGAATGCCCCCTGTGCTTTAGAGGCTCATTTGTATAACAACAAAAATACTTATATCTAAGCAATGAAAAAGACTATGGAGATAAAAAGGCATGTATGAAAGCCTGATGACTAGTCCTACCTAGACATGGGCCTATTTATAACCTTGTTTTCTGCAAAAGGTCCGCTTTAATCTGGACTGCTGGCACTTTTGTGTGATCAACAATTAACTGGCTATCTAAGCTGTCTAACTTACTTCCCTGTGGAACGTACAATTGTAGGAAAAAGAAGAATATGAATGCATCTCTTTCCTGGACTAAAATAGTGGATCTCAAATATTAAAGACTCTAAAAAGTTATTTGGTTTTCTTTTTCCTTCTATTTGAACCCATGATGCCATGGCATGTTAGCATGTCATTGATTTATTACCATAGCGCTTTTTCCCATTTTCATGCATGGGGGCCCATACCAGGAAGTGTTGTAGTGCAAGGGATTTGATTTAGTCTCCTCTCTGACCATTTCTGGAGTTTCATGCAGCCAGAGACAATACCTCAGAAGTCACATGGTTTCTATGGGAGTGCGGCTACTCTTCAGTGTATGTATGTATTTATTTCCCTGAGTCCAAGTGACCTTTGACGTCTTGTAAATCCCTCCCACCGTGCAATCCGCCCACCCTTTGCAATGTAGGTGCACTCTCCTGGCTGCACAGAACTCCATGAACAGTGGGATGGAGAAGATGTCTGAGGTCATATGGTCTCAGGGGTATACATCCAATACACCACAGCATAGCTGCACTTCACAGAATCCATGTGACTATGACATTGTCTCTGGCTCCTACAGCACTTACTGGTATGGGTACCATGCACGAAAATGGAAAAAAAAAGAGATGCACATTACATACTAACATAACTTTGTATCATGGGCTCAAAGAGATAAAAATAATAAAAACAAAAACGGAATAAGCCTTTAGATTTGTTAACTATTCTGTTGGCACCTTCTTTACTCCATAAATACTCCATCAGTTCTTCAAATATAGACCCAACAAAAACAGACCTTCAAAGACGTAGTTTGAGTTCGGTTTTCAAATGATAATCTTCACTAAAACTATGCTATTTTAATACACAATTTTTCACCCTTAGATTTAGACGGGCTAGCCTCTAATTCTTTACAACAGTTTTCCCACTGTCAGTAGCTGAAATCGAAATGCCAGACAATATGTAGTCTGCAATGTATAGAGAAAAGCTAAAGCAAATGATCTCTAAGTCCATTTCATCCTTTTTTTTTTTTTTTACCATTATAGCAAAATATGTAGATTTATGTAATTCTTTATTTCAGTCTACAGTTCACTGACTAAGTCACTATTAATTTATAAGAAATTTGGGCAGAGTCAAAGAGCTCATGACACCTGCAATTTTAAGCCCTTACACTTGGCTCCTTACTCAAAAGTAATTACTGTATGAAAACAATTATTAACTGGATCAATTAACTCGCTGTAGGTTTCTCTGAATCTGAACTTTTACATGACAGTCTAACTCATCTGTTATAACTATTTACTTATTCTACAGCTGGCCAACATGGCAGATGAGAAATGTTGGCTCATTTCTTTTTACGAAGAATAGAAAAAGTGCTATCAATGGGTTTTTGCATGCAAAATGCAAAGAATTAATTAAGAGAAAATACAAATGTAAAGATGGGTATGATGTCTTAAAAAGAACAGTGAATAAAAAAAAAGTCTGAAATGATAAATTAGTATTATTTTTAAGTCTGGTTATGATACGGAAAGCACACTAAGTGTGAGGTATGTCCTGGGAAACCGAGAGTATTTGAATATGCATGGGAGGTATTCACTAAACTAATATCCATGAGAAATTTTAAACATGTACGTTTAGTAAATGTCTCCCTTAGACAATGGATAGACTTGTCCAAAAGAGTCTGTGATGAATATGCATATTGTTAACCAAGATGGAGTTGATTCGGTCCCAGTACCTTATTTCCATCAGCAGGGTTGTGGATTACAGTAGATTGGGGCTCCTGAGTAAGAACAGAGAGAAAACAGTACCTATTGGTAAGTACAGTTGAACAGGAAGAAATACATCTGTGAAGGAATGCTGACAGCAATAGGTACAAGTGAAGAGCTGTCATGGAATGAACCTTGATATCGTCCCTGGACAAAAATGAAATCTGTAATGTTACCTATCAGAGCAGCATGCAAAGACCTTATTCAGGACCACTGTGTAGTGGTGAGGGCTTACTTTAGGAAGAAACAATGTTAAGTAGTAAACTCCTCTCAGTATGTAACTAAAAGTATATATTAAAATATGTATATACAGTGACTAATACCCTTTAGGCATGGGTGAGTAAACCAACATGAACTGCACATAACTACTATATAAATGATCATGGTCTCCTTTACTGTTAGGAGTATAACTTAGAGGTCTGATAAAGATATACATACACTGACTGCACTGTTTAATGCACAGTAATATATATATCAAATGTGTCTGACATTCACCATCTTATCAGTGGGCACAATGCTTTTTATTCTCACATAAAATAGCAATGTCAATGTAATAATGCCTGACAGCACCCTTTATACAGTAGGAATTCAATCTGAATAAGGTCAATTTGTGGTTGCCTAGCGATACTTTTGTTAGCTCTCCTTGATGTCCATACACCTATTATAGTGAAGGGAATTCTTAAATTACCTTTGGACATCAAGATACATCCATCAAAAGGAGAGCTAGAGGCAACACAAAGCACACTCTACTCACGCTGAGACACCACATGCATGTGTCTCGGCTTTTGCCAGGACTATATCTACACTGCTCAAAAAAAATAAAGGGAACACTAAGAGAACACATCCTAGATCTGAATGAATGAACTAATCGTATGAAATGCTATCATCTTTACATAGCTGAATGTGTTAACAAAATCACACAAAAATTATCAGTGGAAATCAAATTTATCAACCCATGGAGGTCGGGATATGGAGTCGCACTCAAAATCAAAGAGGAAAACCACATTACAGGCTGATCCAACTTTGATGTAATGTCCTTAAAACAAGTCAAAATGAGGCTCAGTACTGTGTGTGGCCTCCACATGCCCCGATGACCTCCCTACAATGTCTGGGCATGCTCCTGATGACCTGGTCTAAAACATCTGCCAACTCCTGGACAGTCTATGGTGCAACGTGGCATTGGTGGATGGAGCGAGACATGATGTCCCAGATGTGCTCAATCGTATTCAGGTCTGGGGAACGGGCAGGCCAGTCCATAGCATCAATGCCTTCCTCTTGCAGGAACTGCTGACACATTCCAGCCACATGAAGTCTCGCATTGTCTTGAACTAGGAGGACCCCAGAGCCAACCGCATGAGCATATGGTCTTACAAGGGGTCTGAGGATCTCATCTCGGTACCTAATGGCGGTCAGGTTACCTCTGGTAAAACATGGAGGGCTGTGCGGCCCTCCAAAGAAATGCCACCCCATGCTGTTACTGACCCACTGCCAAACCGGTCATGCTGGAGGATGTTGCAGGCAGCAGAACGTTCTGTACGGCGTCACATGTGCTCAGTGTAAACCTGCTTTCATCTGTTAAGAGCACAGGGCGCCAGTGGTGAATTTGCCAATCTTGGTGTTCTCTTGCAAATGCCAAACGTCCTGCACGGTGTTGGGCTGTAAGCACAACCCCCACCTGTGGACATCAGGCCCTCATACCACCCTCATGGAGTCTGTTTCTGACCGTTTGAGTGGACACATGCCCATTTGTGGCCCCCTGGAGGTCATTTTGCAGGGCTCTGGCAGTGCTACTCCTTGCACAAAGACGGAGGTAGTGGTCCTGCTGCTGTTGGGTTGTTGCCCACCTACGGCCTCCTCCACATCTCATGATGTACTGGCCTGTCGTCTGGTAGAGCCTCCATGCTCTGGACACTACACTGACAGACACAGCAAGCCTTCTTGCCACAGCTTGCAATGATGTGCCATCCTGGATGAGCTGTACTACCTGAGCCACTTGTGTGAGTTGTAGACTCCATCCCATGCTACCACTAGAGTGAAAGCACCGCTAGCATTCAAAAGTGACCAAATCATCAGCCAGGAAGCAAAGGGACTGAGAAGTGATATGTGGTCGCAACCTGCAGAACCACTCCTTTATCTTGCTAATTGCCTATAATTTTCACCTGTTGTCTGTTCCATTTGTACAACATCATGTGACATTGATTGTCAATCAGTGTTGCTTCCTGAGTGGACAGTGTGATTTCACAGAAGTGTGATTGACTTGGAGTTACATTGTGTTATTTAAGTGTTCCCTTTATTTTTTTTGAGCAGTGTATAAAGTTGGTTACTGAAGAAACACACTACTAAACAAGGAACTTCCCCCACAAAACCACAACAACAAAATGCAACGGTTTAAAAGGCCTCAGAAAAGAAAAATAAAAAAGCATAAATTTGAGAAAAGCATTAGAAAATGTGTACTAAATAGGTGAACGGGGTGGAAAAATATACCAGAGGTGGGGTAGAATCTTTAGGGCTTGTTATTACGTTGGTTTTGTTGTTTATCTGTGGATATGCAGAAAATAGAAAGAAAGAAGAGCCTTAGACTGTTAAGATGCTTAAAGTGGTATCACATAATAGAGTCAACAGATCAAGATATGAGGAAAGAAAAGAGCAGTTACAAAGAGAATGGTAACAGTTGTCAAACCGGAAATCTGCCTTCCATTAAGCAGCTAAGATTAGTGGAGGGTAAATTCAAGAGAAGGTTTGACAACTCTTTAAGCTTATGGTTGTTCTCTATCTTCACTATATATATGTCTGGTAGGAATAAATCAGTAAGTATTCTGGAGTGCAGAAACCTGTCTCGCATTTATGAACAGAACAATAGGGGGTATATTTTATTGTAAATTTCACATACAAAACGAAAACCAAGAAGTAAAATTTCTATAGTATGATTCGCCTCCTTTCCCCACATAAACCCTATGTGGCTATAAAATGAATGAAAACTATTTAAGTATGGTGTGATATAATTTTTGACTTAAATAAAACAGGAAGACAGATAGAAGACATATTTACATATTTGAAAAGAGAGGGTCTCAAATCCATATTTACAGTAAATAGAAAAAAAAAAGATGGTGAATGACAATATGTACTTGTCATACCTATGCAAACTGTAAAGGTCAGGTCTCAATGAACTTACTTTGATGACTAGTCACATTTTTATAATATTTAAAGTAAAACATGGTTTGTAGTATGAGGTGGAATTGTAGAAAGCACTAATGCATATAAATTTTCAGCTAATCTAAAAAGATTTATAATCTATTCACTTGAGAGGTTTAAGATCAAATTCTATGGTCGACATTTATCATGGTCTTTAGACAGTTTTTAGTGTCTAGAAAAGGTGCAAGCAGGGTTTATTTGCACCTTTTTGTTTACACATTTCTGCTGATTTTGAGTTGCAATCCACTGTTTTTGGCAATACACATGACACTGAAGGGTTTTATGAACTACGCCTTTTTGTGAAAAGGTGCAAAAAAGGCACAATGCCACTGAAAAGTCTCTAAAACTACACCAGCCCAGACTTAGCTTAGCTTTTTGGTGTATGTGAAGAGAGAAGTTTCAGAAAATGTGATCTGCACAAAACGTATCAAATGCTCTGTGACCGTTTAATAAATTTGGTGCTCCTACACATTACGAGCACACATTTACACCTACAATGATAAATGCCGGCCTATGGCTAATTTACTTTAATGTAATTTGAATGATATTGCATACTGGACAACTACTCTATTCAAACTTTCTCACCATGTGGAGTCCATAGGAAGGATGATGACAAGACATCCACTGTTCTAGTGGTTGGTGATAGAAAGATAGACAATTGAAACAATGTCACCTTACAAAAGGTGATGACAATTTGAGGTTGAAATAACTAATGGCTGATTTCAACTTTACTAAAAGCGATAACCTGCAATATAGTGCTGGGATCTAGTGTTTCCTGACATTATGGTGGACCCTCCATCCAATAAATACTACCAAAGATATGAGTCTATTGATCTTCAATGGGGTACTCCCATCTACAACATTAATGGCATATCCACAGGATATACCATAAATGTCTGATAGATGTGGGTTCTCTTTGAGAGCTTTACCTGTATCTCGAAAAAGAGGGTCCCTCAGACCATAAACTGCTGATCTGGCAGTTTTCCAGTTTACAGAACTCCCATAAAAAGCAGAACACTGCAAGCTACATGGTTTTGTAACTTGGGAGTTACAGTTAACCCTTATTCTTGAGATGAGTATGTCTCTGTGAGGTGGCACCCAAATACGAGATAGCTATGGCATATTCTGTGGATGAGCCTTAAATGCCCAAGATGGAAATATCCCTTTAAGTAGGGTTAGCTACAATTTAGTTCTGTGTACCAGACATGTACGGTGGATGAAATTCACTAGGTTACCAGCAAATGTTCTCCTAGATCAGGGGTATTCAACTGGCGGATTGTGATCCGGAATGTGGCGCTAGTCATCCGGACCTCCAGCCCGATCTCCCCTTAGAAATTTGTAACTGTATCTTTAAGACACCGATACAAATGAATAGCTGCGGCCTGGAGTGAGGGAATGCTATGCTCCCTGCCCGGCGCTTCTCCTGTGATGCAGGTGGCGCGATTAACGCTGCCTGCATAATCTGCTCTGTCCAGGCCTGACAAAAAGAGGCTGGAGCAGCGCCGGGACCTGGGACAGGAAGACAGAGTTCTCAGGTACAAATTTGTGTCCCCCCCCCCGTCACTCTCCAGTTGTTGAATTATAGCTCCCATCATGACCTTCTGACTGTGCATAATGGGAGTTGTAGTTTGTAACAGCTGGAGAGTAACAGTGGCAAAGTTCATGTAGGGGCACAGTGGCATGCTTAATTCTGCGGGCACAGTGGCATCCTTAATTCTGGGGCCATAGTGGCATAATTAATTCTGGGGGCACAGTGCCATAAATAACTCTGGGGCACAGTGGCATAAATTCTGGGGGAACAGTGGAATAAATAACTCTGGGGGCACAGATGCATAATGAATTCTGGGGGCACGGCTGCATCCTTAATTCTGGGGGCACAGTGGCTTCCTTAATTGTGGGGGCATAGTGGCATCCTTAATTCTGGGGGCACAGTGGCATCCTTAATTCTGGGGGCACAGTGGCATCCTTAATTCTGGGGGCACAGTGGCATCCCTAATTCTGGGGGCACAGTGGCATCCTTAATTCTGGGGGCACAGTGACATCACTAATTCTGTGCAGCACAGCATCATCATTAATTCTGGGAGCACAGTGGCATCACTAATTCTGGGGGCACAGTGGCATCATTAATTTTGTGGAATCCTTTATTCTGGGGGCATAGTGGCATAATTCATTCTGGGGACAGAGTGGCAATTATGGGGGCACAGTGGCATCCTTCATTATGGGGGCACAGTGGCATCCTTCATTCCGGGGGCACAGTGGCATAAATAACTCTCGGGCACAGTGGCATAATTAATTCTGGGAGCACAGTGGCATCAATTATTTGGGGCACTGAGGTACAATTAGTCGGTACAGGGCACAGTGTTTGTTGAAAATGTATTTGGGGGCATAGCATGTGGAAGTAATATTGCAGGGGAATAGTGTATGGCAGTAAAATACCAGGGGCATAGTTTGTGGCATTAATATACTAGAGGCCAAATGTGTGGCAGTATTATATCGAGGGGGTACAGTGTGTGGCAGAATAATTTTTTTAGGGGTACAGTGTGTGGAAGTAATATACCAGGCTTACAGTGTGTGGCAGTTTTATATTCAGGGGCACAGTGTGTGGTAGTATATTCAGGGGTACAGTGTGTGGTAGTATTATATTCAGGGGTACAGAGTGTGGCAGAATTATTTTCAGGAGTATAGTGTGAGGAAGTAATATACCAGGGGTACAGTGTGTGGCAGTTTTATATTCAGGGGCACAGTGTGTGGTAGTATTATATTCAGAGGGTACAGTGTGCGGCACTATCATATTCAGGGGTACAGTGTGTGGCAGTATTCATACATCCTCCACACTTCAATCACTCGTTTACTCTTTTCTTCATGGCACTGAGGCAGCTAGGTGTGAACCAGGCCTTAGCGGTCAGCTTGGACCTTCACCGGATGGCAGACCTGGATAAGCGGACCCTCACTAAAAATAATTGAGTACCCCAGTCCTTAATCACCTAAGACAAAGGGCGCAGCTATACGCCCTGGTCCCGTTATCAGCAGCCAAGACCCACGGTTAATGCCGGGCATCACCGATCGGGCCGGTGCCTGACATTAACCCTTAAGATGCCATGATCAAAGTTGATCGCAGCATCTACAATGGAAGTGAAACAAACCCGGCAGCTCATTGGAGCTGATTGGGACCATGAAGGTAAAATCGCAATGTCACGATCAGCTGAGTGGACGGAGGGCCCTTACCTGCTTCATGACAACACATTTTCTCCCCCACTATCCACCGGTATTGGTGGATAGTGCGGGAGACGCTGATTAAAACGAGCCCTACCTTGGTCTGATCCGCGCCGCCGTTCGCCCGCACTTGTAGTTTGAATCTCTGTGTATATCCGGCTGTAACTGGCAAAGGCGGTGCTTTTGCGGGCTAACTGACTATGGTGGCGTGGATTAGACCAAGGTAGGGCTCGTTTTAATCAGCGTCTCCCGCGCTATCCACCAGTACATGTGGATAGTGCGGGAGAAAATATGTGACAGTTTTCCTTTAACCCCTTCCTAATAAAAGTTTGAATCACCTCCCACCTTTTCCCATTTTTTTTTATATAATGTAATAAAACATAATCATATGTGGTACCGCTGCATGCGTAAATGTCTGAACTATTAAAATATAATGTTAGTTACACCGCACAGTCGATAGCATATAGATAAAAAAATATACCAAAGTGCAAAATTGCTAATTTTTGGTTTCATATACCATATAAAAATTAATAAAAAGTAATCAAAAAGTTCCATCAAAATAAAAATATCGCTTTATTTTTAATGTAGTAAAATAAAATAAAACCTAAATAAATTGGGTTATCCTTGTAACCATATGGGCTTACGTGAAAAAGAGATGTGTCATTCATACCGAAACGTTCTCTGCGTAGAAACGGAAGACCCCAAGTGTTACAAAATGGTGTATTTTTTATGTTTTTTTATTTCACCCTACAAATATATATTTTTTTTGGTTTTGTTGTAGATTTTGGTATTAAATGATTGATGTCATTACAAAGTACAATTGGTGACACAAAAATCAAGCCCTCATATGGGTCTGTAGGTGCAAAATTTAAAGCATTATGATTTTTAGAAAGGGAGGAGGAAAAAACAAAAGTGCAAAAACAAAAATTGGCCTGGTCCTTAAGGTCAAAATGGTCTTAGTCTTTAAGGGGTTAAAGCTCAAAATGTCACATTTCTAGAAAATGTCACATTTCTAGTAAAAAAAATAAAATGTACAAAAATCATTTGAAAAGTCATCCCACTGTTTTTTTTACAGTCAGTGTGTAAGAATGTATATTGTCGATTACAGCAACAGTTCTATGGAAATTAATTCTGTTACATAAACATTTTAACTCAGAACTGTATTTTATTTATGGTGGCAAAAACCACAACTTCCCTTTTTTTTTTTTTTTTTTAACTGTGTGAAGTTACTTATTTGAGTTTTTTTTTTTATACACAAACATTGTATCTGAATGAAAGTTACCATATAAATACACATACAGGGTTTAAATGACATAGCATATGTATTTGAACCCTTATTTAAAAACAGTAATATTTAATGCACTTACACTGCTCGCTAGCTGTCCAGGTGACAACTTCATTACATTCTAGACAGAATCTCACCATGTCAAGCTGTTTCATCAAGCATCAGCAATTAGAATGCAACACTGTCAAAATATTTACTTGTCAGATTTTTGGAGAGTGTAACCAAGTGACAGGACCCCAATGGTAACAATGTGAGTTGTTGAAAACTTGTAAGGACAATTGTTGCTTTGTCCTAGATGTGACTGTTGAATGAAGTGGTGGTAATTTGCATCTTCATTTATCATGATAATTATTCTTGTTCAGGTCTCTGGCGTGATACAGGGTCTTTCAATGCAGTACATACACGACAATGATCTCAGAATGGATGACCTGGCCACCTTGATATACAATATTTTGTCATTTAAAGCCATTTCTTTAATAAATTAGAAAAGGCATGAAAAACCAACATTATTTTGGAAAGATCAGCAATGTTTTCTTTTACTTGGGTATTCCAGATTTAAAGAAGAAACGGCACACAGTTAGCACAGAGCTGGGATGGAAAACACGAACAGTACAGTTTTAGGGGTTATTCATGTTATGAAATCTAAAAATAAATTAAAAGGCCCCAAATGTATTAAAATATACTAACTGATACTTACCTCTTTGATCCTTCATTTATGCTCCTTACTCCTGGTCTGACCTCCATTCCTAAAATAAGACCGGAGGGCCGACCTGAGACTAAATGAGGATCAGTATGGGATGCCACAGGTAAGTATCTGTCTGTCATTTAAAAAGGAAAACTGATCACAGTATCATTCACATTAACCTGAATATACAGGTTAATAGCGTGGTTGATGCCGATTAAAATTCACTTTACCTGGAAAAAAAAAATCTGTTCAGCCGTTTCTAGACAATCTGTATGTATCCATATATGCAAGTTTTATTTTCTCAGCAATAGAGGCAGTGTCCTCACTTCTGAGCAATGATTGAGAATAGATGAGAAGGCTAAAGCCACCTCCATTGCACAGAAAATTAAATTTGCATAAAAGGAGAACTACAGATTGCTCAGAAACGGCTGAATGGATTATTATCAGGCTAAGGGCGTTTTAAACCGCATCAATCACACTATTAACCTGTATATTCAGGTTAGTGCATGTTATTATTTTTAAACATGGATGACCCCTTTAAGTGTCTTAGAGATTGTTCACAGCACAATAGCATCAAAGTTGCCTAGTAAGAGGTTAACTATTCTCTGTCTTATACCTTTAAACCATGGGAAAAATTATGGACTCAGCACACTTAGAGGATGGTCACCTTGCTTTTTTACAAAATACACACATCACAGATATGACAAATCAAAATAACTGAATATTCTGATTAAGTAAGGAAAAAACATTTGGAGGAATTCAGCACCAAACAAAATCCCAATTACTACTAATTTGTTATTCCTCCTCTGCCTTTTATGTAAACCTGAATTCTTTGAGGCATGGACTCCACTTATGAATAGCAATATTCTACACCAGGTGGCTCCAACTTTCTCGAACAGCCTTTGGCTGATGAACATTGCAGGAGGAGTGTTGTCATGGATTTTTCTTTTTAACTTTCCCCATAGATTTTCAGTTGGATAGCTATCTGGACTATTTGCTGGCCACATCACATGTTATTAAGCTGATATGCCTTTTCTGAAGAAAAGGTTTAATACTCTTCTCTTTGTCCAGATGCTTTATCATTCCGAAAAATGATTGCCATCTCCTTTGGATCTTTACCTGATGTGCAACTTTATATCATAAATGGAAGGGGTGGGGGGGTGTTCTTGTTTTCTTTCAGCATCCACATTATATGTTTTGTTAGACTGGCACCTGATGCCAGCATAATTTTATCCAAATCTCAACATTGCATGACTGTTTTTGTTTAGCATATTTTAACAGTATTGTCTTCTGTTTAGGTGTTACTGCTTATTTTCGTATTGCTTTTCTATATGTGAATCTCAAATGACTCCAGCTTCTGCATATATGTTATCCATTTGTTTTATTCTGCACTTTCTAATTTTAAGGCATATTATGTTGAGTTTTTTTTTATTCTGACCTTATGAGGTCCCTTTATGTGTACCTTTTGTAACCTTGTTGTTTTATTTATATTTGCACTGAATGTTACAACTGACTGGGAGCCAACAACATCTTGTGCCACACTTCATGTTAGATTCTCATCTTGATAGGTTTTTGCATTATGTTCCATTGTATGGATTGACAAATTGCTCTTTTGCTGGGCTATGTTTTCTTTTAGCGGAATGGAACACATGGAGCCTCAAAACCTCACTGGAATACGAGACCCTCAGAGTAGTAAGGGTATTTTTCACTTTGCATTTACTTTGTATTTTTCTTAATTTCTTTCTTTCTACAATGAGCTACTTAGCCCCATTTATCAGTTTGTCAGGTACTGCCCAATCAGTGATGTCCACACTCTCATTTGGGGTGTGGTTGGTACATTTAGTGTTTTTTAAACCTGTTTTGTAGCATTTGCCTCTTAAGTTTAGTGTGTCCACGTCCATTTGTGAACCGAATGAAGATTCACTATTTATAGGATGTGCAGTTCGTTAGTTTTTTAGCATGGTGCTTTGTATTTTCTTAGTATAATTATTTTTGTGCCCCGCAGACAAGCACTTTGTTTATAGGTGGTGTCCACGTTTCTTTTAATAGTTGGTGGTCTAATTTGTGATTTATAGACTATTGCAGAGATATTATTTAGAAATGCAAATTGCCAGGTAATTGCCGTCATTTTTCCTGTACTTGATCAGGGAAAATATATACTATTAAATTATTTTATTTATTTGAGTGAAAAACCTGTTAGTGTGTGGATTCCATAATTTTTGCTATGGGTTGCAGATGTCCTTAATAGCCGTATTTACACATTGTGCTGCCAGTATTGGTTATTACAGTGGCATTACGAGTGAAAATAGTTGCTAAAGAGAGGTTAATTTTTTTTATTTACAATGGCCACTAATAGATAACAATACTTGGCAAATGTAAACTTGCCTTTAGGCTCTGTTCAGTATTGTGCTGGGTTATGTATGGTTTGCATATATCTTTAGCAGTTATAATAGTGCTACGGACCAACTTTAAGACAAGAAACTCCAATATGAACAAAGCCCAAAGTTAAAAAATTCTTTTTTACTGTAACAAGCAGTTGACTATTTCTCCAAGACAGGCTTTCCAAACCTGAAAGAGTGGCATGGCCCTTTCAAATTGCCCCTTTTCGGCTTGTTTGTGAATTTGTGAACTGCTACCTGCACTGAAGATGGCAATAGGATTATTGAGGTAACATTAAGGGATGAAAAGGGAGGTCTAACACACATGAAGATTTGAAGTGTGTTTAGATCATATCCTTATTTACCGAAATGCTATAAAAAAGGTATGAGAAGTCCCCCCCTGAGCTATTTAAAGGATAAACTAATACATTTTTACAACCATATTTACATGTGAAGGAATCACATGAACAAAAGCTTAATAAGAAATGGAAGGAGGGTCTGTATAATTATTATGAATTGGCAAATAGGGGGAGATTTATGAAAACCTGCCTAGAGGAAAAGTTGCTGAGTTACCCATAGCAACCAATCAAATAGTTTCTTTCATTTTGAAAAGGCCTCTGAAAAATGAAAGAAGCGAGCTGATGGTTGCTATGGGCAACTGAGTAACTTTTCCTCTGGAGAGGTTTTGATAACTCTCCCCCATAGACACTATGCCAGAGTCCTGTTTCAAGGGCTGGCTGCATTTATGTGAATCAAATTGTAGCTAACAGACTACAGCAGTGATGGCGAACCTGTGGCACGCCGAGCCCCCTCTGTGGGCACGCGGCCATTGTTCGCCATCATCCCATTCGGGACATCCCTGTGTCCCGAAAGATCTTTTCGGGACACAAGGATGCCCCAGTTACCTTTCTGCGACCCTGCGTTAACTTTAAAAACTAAGGGGCCACCAGGAGGTAGCGCATGCAGGGACGTCACTGACGCCACACTCGTGCGCCCATAGCAACAGCACAGAGTGGAGCAGCGAGGAGGACCTAATGTGGGGTACCTATACTGCACCTAATGTGGGGGACCTATACTGCACCTAATGTGGGGGAACTATACTGCCAACCTAATGTGGGGGGATACACTGCCAACCTAATGTGGGGTGACGTCTACTGCCAGCCTAATGTGGGGTGACGTCTACTGCCAGCCTAATGTGGGGGAACTGTGCTGCCAATCTAATGTGGGGGAACTACAACCTAATGTGGGGGAACTATAAACTATCAATAGAAAAAAAAAGTTTGGATCATTGAACTCTGTTGTTGTGTTCTTTTAAAACAAAAAATGTTAATTAGTTATGGCAACTGTATGAGTTGTTTTTTCTAAACTTAAACCTCAGTATTCTGATTTAATTGCTATGCTGGCACTTTGAGGGAAAAAAAAGTTAGCGTGCATTACGGTTTGGGCACTCGGACTCAAAAAGGTTTGCCATCACTGGACTACAGTGTTAAATTTAGCAGTGCTTTTGTCACTCTAATGACATATGTTGTAAAAATATATATTGTCTATCCTATTAAAGTACTGTTCTGCTTTAGTTTTTTGTTCTGACTGCAAAACATCCTTTAGCAATTTAAAGATAAAAAATATATCTGGATTACGTGCAGGGAATGAGAAGGGTAAATATAATGTATCTATTACAGTGCCAGGTAGGTAACAAAAGCACCTTCACCGACATACCTTTAGATTTGTGAACTTTTGCTTGTGAGAAGTGAGCAATTTGTGTTTTTATATACATGCACATAAATGGCAAGTGCCCACTGGGCAGCTCTGAACCCCTTATGTTCCATCCCATATTGCTTCCTCCTTTATTTGATTGCCAGCCTTTGTGCTATAGGCTGAGCACTTATCGGCAAAACCCTCTGAGCGTTTTGTACTCATCTGCATATGTGAAACAATGCTAATTTCTCCACTCACAAGCAAACATCTGCAAATCCAAAGGTATGCATGTGATGTTATTTCCCCTCCCTGGCTCTTTGATTAGATAAATTACACTATGTGAAACCATCTGACAGATTCCTTTTAAATTAGAGGATCTGTCAAGGTAATACTAGCTTATCTTTTACAATTCCCTCACTAGTCAGATGGTCTATTTCTCCCATTTATGGGTTCCTGTTTCTGGAGCAATATGTTCTGAACATTCTCACTGCAAGAATAGGCTTAGAAAGAATAAATGTTCCTGTCATTTGTACACAGACTGTAAAATTATCTGAAGCTTATAACAGTGCTGCTTTTGAAACTATTTGAGATGAGAAAATTGTGCAATTCTTTAACTTGTCACTCCTGACTATCTGACTACCCATTCCTCTTGCATGAAGGTTCTGCAGTAACTAGGAAATGACCTTGTTGTTTTCCTCAGTGTGCACAAGACCTAATAAGTCGCCCCAGGGTTTTGGGATCTGCAGGTGCATACTGTTAAATTGCTACTAAACTCTTTATTATATTTGTCATTCTAAGTATTTCTATGCAAATCAAAAAATTTTGCAGTATCTTGTAATACCTTTTTTATTTTGACTAACCGAATATTGTAGAGACAAGCTTTCGAGATTCCTCCCTTTATCAAGTCCAAAGCAAATCTTTTTGCTTTGGACTTGATAAAGGGAGGAATCCCGAAAGTTTGTCTCTACAAAATTCTGTTATTCCAAATAAAAAAGGTATTACAAGATAATGCAACATTTTTTGATTTGCATCTGCATCACTGGACTAATATGGCTACTCATCAAATTTACTACATTAAGCATTTCTATGAAAGCCATATACAGTTGTTTTCTCAGCAATCACTATTTGGTACAGTTCATGGAAGATAGCAAACAGAAGGAGTGCAGTAGCCGGCACTTCAAAAGGAGCACAGGTGTAGCTAGATACATGCGGACCAAGCTGACAGGGTGGGAACCAAATACTGGACCTGCATCGGTGCTGACACTAATAGAGTGAGGCAAATATCAAGCGTGGAGGAACAAAGAATGTTGCACTCAACGGTCCAGGATAAAACTTCTTTATTGAAGACTAGTCAGTGGGTGTACAGATCAGCATAGCAGAAGCATCTCCCCGGGAGTACACCCACTGACTAGTCTTCAATAAAGAAGTTTTATCCTGGACCGGTGAGTGCAACATTCTTTGTTCCTCCACACATGAGTTCATGGAAGATATCTGCAGAAAAAATGTGTGCATTTTCATAAAAGCAGAGCTTTACAGTAGTGCCCCTTAGCATAAACCATGGTGATAAGATGATGACATTACCCTTACTATAATAAAGGCAGGAGTGTTCTTTACTTGTAAATTCAATACAATCGTATTTATGCCTAAACAAAAAACTATTTTTTTATAGTTAGACATCTCAGTCCATATCAGTAGAGTCTCCCCAGGAAAGCCTGTGATATGTAGTTCATCAGTAGTTACTTGGAAATATGCAGTATTACTTTTCATAATAAATAAAAGCATAAAATAAGGGACCAGAAAAATCTTATAACAAACCAGTATATAACCTGACATCCAAGTAATAACATTAAAAAGGGTTGAGCAGCGAAAAGTAACTTATCCCCTATTCACAGGAGAGTGGATAAGTGTCAGATTGTGTGTGGGGGGGGGGGGTGACTGTAGGGAGAAGAGTTACTTTTCGCTGCACAACACCTTTCACAAATACAATATAATTTTTGGTTTACATAAGCATGTTGTCCTACAGTCCTAAATGGCCACAATTTACCCCTGCAACTAGAGATGAGCGAACTTACAGTAAATTCGATTCGTCACAAACTTCTCGGCTCGGCAGTTGATGACTTATCCTGAATAAATTTGTTCAGCTTTCAGGTGCTCCCGTGGGCTGGAAAAGGTGGATACAGTCCTAGGAGACTCTTTCCTAGGACTGTATCCACCTTTTCCAGTCGACCAGAGCACCTGAAAGCTGAAAACTAATTTATGTAGGCTAAAGTCAGCAACTGCCGAGCCGAGAAGCTCGTGACAAATTGAATTCACTGTAAGTTCGCTCATCTCTACCTGCAACCACTGAACATCAGTAGATCATTAGAAACCTTAAATATTAGGACACCTTAAGCATCAGGTTACCTGAGCAGGGTTCACACAGGTACTGCTGAAAAGAATCATGTTAGTATTAAGAACAGTGTATTCCTTTGCATAACTTACCTTTACTCCATCAGGCTTCTTCAGTAAACTTCTTGCTGCTGCAAATGGATAATAATTTCATGTTAAGAAAAATTCTTATATTGTATCAATTCTTTACATTAAGAGCATGTTCACACGTTATATTTTACTTCCTTCCGATAGAAGCCCATAAGTGATGTATTCCATTGCATGCAGTGGGAAACGTTGCAGCCACCCCTTGAAGGTACATTTTGTGAGACCCTGTAAAATTTTACCTCTAATAGAAGGCTCTGAACATAATGTCAACAGACCACTGAATGAGATTCATCAAAACTTGTGCAGAGGGAAAGTTGACCAGTTTAATTAAAAAAAAAAAAAGATCTGAAAGGTCTGAGAAATGAAAGAAGCGATCTGATTGGTTGCTATGGGCAACTGGTCAACTTTCTCTGCACATGTTTTAAAGGAGATGTCCGGTGTAGGCTATTCTTATTCCATCTTGCACGGGCTGCAAAAAAAATAAAAAAAAAATTAAAACATTTCACTTTCCTTTCTACGTTTCCCCAAAGCTCCGCTACAGCTGATTGGTTGGCTGAGCAGTCTGCTTCTTACTTCCTTTAGCCCGGGACATCACACTGCGCTTCAGCCTATAACCGTCCGCAGCGATGTCCCACCTCGGCCGGTGATAGGCTGAAGCGCTGTGTGACATCCCGGGCTAAAGGAAGTAGTAAGCCGACCGATCAGCTGTTGCGGAGCTCTAGGGGAATGTAGCAGGGTAAGTGAAAGTTTGTTTTCTCTTTTTTTGCTGCCCGAGCAGGATGGAATAAGAATAGTTTGCACTAGACATCTCCTTTGATAAATGTCCCCCATTATGTTTACATCTAAATCACATGTGAAATGACACTAGTGAAAGTTTCCATTGTTTACAATACGTTATATTTTTCAGACTATAGCGTCTTTTGAGCCTTTTGGAGAAAAGTACACTTTTTTAAAGGTGCATTGCGATGTCCATATGTCTTTGCATATTATATTTTTAATAAAAGAAAAGTCCATCTGTCAAAAATCATAAACTGTTAACATTTATTATTCATACGGTTACTTATTTTTATGATATTGCCAACACATCTTATTTCTGCTAGGTGTTATGGCAGCAAACATGATTCTATGAGTCAGCTATGAACCTTGGGCTTCACAAGTATGTCAGGGATCGATCACACCAACAGGGTTTCCTGTCAATCAAATGAAGAACCCCCGTCTTTACAATCAAGTGTATTCAGTGTCTCGAGTGGCTTAGAAAAGTGGTTCTCAACCTTTTTTGCGACTGTACCCCCAAAGGGTGAAAGTATGTCCGCGGACAAAATAAGTCATAAAAGTACTTCATTTTATAATGGTGTGTGCTTACCATTCTAATGCGATACTTAATCCCCTTGTGCCATTATTCCCCCCCCTCCCTCTGACCCCCTTTTGCCATTATCCCCCCTCCATCTTTATCCCCTTGTGCCATTATTTCCCCCTACCTCTGATGCCCTTTTGCCATTACCTCCCATCTTAATCCCCTTGTGCCTTGGCGTACCCCCTGGTTGAGAACCCCTGGCTTAGAAAAGTATCTCAGCTGTTTGATAAATATGGCACAGACAACCTGAGACCATGTGCAGGGCTCTGCAAACATAAAGTGGCAAAACACAGATTAATCTATCCCAGTATGTAATAGTAAAGATAGGGCCCAACAGATGATCGGTCTCTTCTTTTTGCACAGCAGACAGTGTTCCACTGACTTGGGCCTTCATAAAATCACTGCGGTACTATTGTACGTTAAATGTCACAGTAAAGTCACATGAAAACATGGCATTTGATAAAAATGGCCATTTATGCAATATATTCTTTGACTTAGCAGAGAAGAGATGAATAATTCAGCAATGCTTCTTAACCGTATATAAACAATTCTTCTAAAAAGGTATTTAATCATAATAAAGACTGCAGAGAGAATAAAGGTGAATTCATTCAGCAGAGCATTGGAAAGCTAGCAGGTGTAGCAGTCTGAATCAGATAAAGAAGTTGCAGAATATGGAAAGCCCCAGCTAAGAAAAAAAAAAAAAAGAATCAAACGCAGACTGTCAAGGATACATTTGTTCTCTATTTATAATTTATGAAGGCTAGGGAAATGAGAAGTGACTTAAAAAGCATTTACTTCCATCTATTTTAATTAAATATTGATGGACTGCCTGGCCTGCTTCTTAAAAAATAGCAGGGTCTTGGCTTGGCGGGTATAGGTAGCACAGTGACTCAATTCCGAGATTGGGATCCTGCAGCTGATCAGCCAGTAGCTTAATAAAGCTGTGGTGTAAAATGAAGCATTTCTACTAACGCTTGTCTATAGTTTAGTTTCCCATGATATCTTGAAAAGATGTCTGATATAAACATGAAGCACTTCAATTATACAGAATGGGACAAAACAGTAACTATGTATTGGCTAATCCCTGGTATACGTAACCCAAGATGTCCGTTTTTAAAAACTATATTGATTTAACATATTTAAATAAAAGGAAAAACTGTTGTCCATAGTAACCAATCCTTTTTCAAGAAGAGAACAAACAATAAAAGCTGTGCTTAGTTGTTATGTTTTTCAACTGTTTTAAAAATCTCCCCAATTTTGTCTATAATAATAAAAAGAAAAAAAAAATCGAGTACAGGGAAATGTATGCTCACAATCTATGGACTTTATGCACTAATGAAAGAAAGTTTAGGAAGTTTTATATCATAATTATTGAAGACGCATTATATATTGGGATAACTGCTTGGAATATTACCATATGACAGTGAAAGGTACCTGTCATCACTTTAATGCTGCTTGAACTAGTTGTCTGGGTGTTTTCCGCTGGCTCCTCCCTGCCCCACAGCCTTAACTGATATATCTCTATCCATATTTAGTTACATACAAAGATCTATCAGTTTCACTTAAAAGGGGTTATCCAACAACATTTTTCATTTTGCCATTATGTCCAGGCTGTTGCAAAAAAACCTGAAAAACCTCAACTCACCTTCCACTACTGCCACTGGTTTTGCGCTCTTGTCCTCTGGTGCAGTCTTCTACCTGCTTTTGGGGTCCTACCCATCAAAACTGTGCTCAGCTAATCGCTTACTGCAGCAATGAGCGGAAGTGTGATGTATTGAGTCTAGGCCCAGCCCACTTACTGGCCCCCAGGCCGATACATCACACTGCTGCTCAACTGAGGCGGGACATTGCCTGAACTGGCAATTAACTGAGCACAGTGTGACGTGTCGGGCCCCAAAAAAAGGAAAAAGAGGACAGGAGGGAGATATCAGGGGCACAGGAGGAGCCGGAAGTTAAGTTAAGGTTTATTATTTTTACAGCAGCAGCCTGGGCATAATTGCAAAATAGAAGAAAAAAATTGGCGTATAACCCTTCTAATTAGAACACAATTTGAATCTGCTTTCTATTTAACAGCAGATCTGTTTTCCTGAATGCTTACTGCAAGTTTTGTGATAAAAGAATATTCTAGGGACTTGTCTAGGATCTATCATTTTCATAGTAACTAAACTGCATGAATATTAAAAGAAATAATCGTAAAAAGAAGTGTAGATTGCCATTTACCTCTCGCTTCCTACAGATGTCCCTCATATATTAGTGACTACATAAACAAGAATCCTTAACATGGTCATCTAGCAAGATTGGCAAAGAAGGATTTCTATGTGGTTGCTCTCAACCTTAGAGTAGATTATTAATAGAAATAAAGAAAGAAGGCTACTGATGCTAGAGAAAGGGCTTCTGTTAATAAGTTATTTTAGAATTGCCATTTCTACAGCTAGTCGCTCCAGAAAAGAGGGCTTGATAAACCTGTGATGGATTGCTTTCCCTTTTCCATACTTTCCAGCACACTTTCTGCCAGGTTGCAGACACCAAATAGAAGAGTTGAAAGGATTTTGGAAAATGAATTAAAAACATAATAAAAAATAGATGTTAGTATTAGAGAGGAACAGCTAAGCAGTTATTAAGGGACAGATTTGTAGACTCTAGAGAAAGGTGACAGGAATCTTCATTTTCTTTGAATCTTACCTCACATGAAACACAATCCACATAAAAAGGAAAATTAGAAAAAGGAAAATTAAAAAAAAAACACAATTATAACCATATTTGTATGAGCAGCTAATGTAAATGTCATGCATTGCAAACATATGGATCATATTTAATAGAGAGCTGAGTCTCACTACACTAAAGCCTTACTGTTACAAATCATCATGGAACATATAATACCTGCTCCTTCTATTTTTACGGAGCTTATAAAGAATGCTTGAAAGAAAAAAGGTACGTGGTTTGGCAGAAATTTCAACACTTCCATGTACGAAGCAATGCTCTGAATTATTTAAAGGGCCACTTGGGTCAATAAATAAGTTTAAGAATTTAACAGAAAAGTGAAATTTTAAACACTTGCATTAAATGGGCAATGTCATAAAAAAAATTTAATTTTTTTTTTGCATATGATACAGCAGGATTTGTAATTTACTCCCTGTAAAAAATTTTTTTTTCTTTTTTGTTACTTTCATGGCCTTATAAATCTGAAATTATAAGTCTTTATTAAATATATAATATAAATTAAATATAATATAAATATTTTAAAATATAAACCTTATAAATCTAAACCTCACAAAGTGCTGTCGGGTCAGCAGTGAATAGCACTTTCTCTCTGCCTGTGTATGAAACAGGGCCATGAAAGTGACACAAAGACAATTTTTTACAGGGAGTAAATTATAAATCTTATTTATTTTACCTGCTCTATCATTTGCAAAAACAAAAAATTTTATTGACAGTGCCCATATTAGTACATTACCCTTATCATTTTCTCAAAATCTCATTTTAACGTTGCTTGTTTTACCCAGCTCCACTCCTAGTCTCTATTACATTCTCTATGATGTCTACTAAAGGTTGGTAGTTTAGAAACTTTAAATCTGTGAGACTCAGAGATTCCATATTAAATATTTTTATAACCTGAACACATGCTATAACTAAAATGCATTAATACCAATGTAAATATATCAGACTGAATGAAATGTGGATTAACACTCTAAAGTATTAGTAAAAGCTGTAACAGTTGCATGGAATTGAAAAAAAAAAAAAAGAAGTAGATTTTCTAAAGGGTGACTGAATTATTGGAAAGACTGATCTTGTGCATAGTAAGTATTTCAATATTTATTGAACTAGAAGATTTAGGAATGAACTTTACAATGTTGCTTAGCATGTTATTTGTCAGTAGACTATGGCTTCTATAAACCCAGTGAAAAATAGTGAAAAAATAAAACAAACCTTTATAAACTATAGACTGCAGTCAGGTATAAGGAATTAGCTGCCATTGTTTTATGCTAGGTGCTCTAAAGCTACCTACAAGAAAATATTTTATAAAGATATCATAATGATATTAAAGAAGCATATTGGCAATTTTCTGGCCTAATGTAAAAGCTTGTGTTTGGCTTGTGCACACCTGTTTTAGTTTATGTTCCAAATATTTCCCCTCTGAAGCGATTCACCAAATGCACAATGAACAGACTTGCAGCCTACATCTTCCATTATGCCTCTGGGCTAACAGAATCAGAGGAGTAGGAGTCTTATCACACTGCACTTGTCCTATCTGAGGGTAGCAAGTGATAGGCTAGTGGCAAAGAACTGTCCATAAGGGTCCTTTAACAAGGGCAGATTAACTGCCCCTAACAAAGGCAACTGATGATAATCTGTGTTCACCTTTATAGTCCAATAATAGCGATGGGTTTGTATGGACAATTGTTTGTGTGCTGCCGACAAGCATCAATTTTTATGCAACTAATGACAAACAATGTATTATCACTTGTCAACTTGAATGCCCGTCTTGTTTACACTGGGTTATGACCTTGACTAAACTTTCATACAAACAATCATTTTGTCAATAATCTCTCCATATGAAAGGTCCTTATAAGTTATACAACTTTCCTAACTCACATTTTGTATTCTTCAGTGTAATCTATGCTTCTTCACTCTGCTCTACAGTGCTCCCTGTACGGAAGAACTAGTAGGAGGTAAGCTATGTAGCATAGGCAGGAGAGAATAGCATGAAGCCTAGGATACTGAGAAATTACTAAATATGGTCAATTTTATGTGTTTGGTGAAAATGCAAGAGAGACAAGAAGCAAACATATGTGCTATATTTTAGAGGACATTTAAACAAAAATGTGTTCACCCTTTAGTAAATCTAAATTTGACACAAACTGATGAAGATACAAGTACATTATTCTATGTACATAAGTAGTATGGAAAGAAATACAAGCTGGTTTACTCTACTCTTTGGTTAGTGAATGCAGCTTAATTTTCCCTATTTTCTAGCATTCATACACTGATGTTTTACCTGTTAAGTCTTCTCCATTCAAGTACATTTAACCTATTCATTATGGTCTTTGATAAATTCGTAGACACATATAAAATAGCTCTGGGTAGCAATGAAAGGTGTCATGTTATGGTGTCTAACGTCAACAGTTCTTTTGCAAGCAATCCCTCAACGTAAATAGCTTTGCCCACACAAGTAATGATAGTAATATGACAGCAGATAAAGAAAAAAGCTTGTCTTTCCATAAACAAAATGACTACATTGAAGGACAAGCTAATGATGGATTTTCATTATTATAACAAACTATAACAGGTACAAATGAAATCGTGCAGGATAACTTGCAAATGTATTAGAGATTGGTAGCAGTGGAAGTGGTTAATAATGGAATCAAAAATAAATGTAATGAATAATAAAAATAAAAAAATATCAAATCCAAGTTTTAGAAGGGCCCTTTAAGATATATTGTCAAATTGCATAACCCCCCTCTACAAAAAAAACTAATTTTTTTTTATTTTTTTTCTATTTTTACTTCCTGTACCCAGAAGAGGAGATATTTGAAAGAATAAGGATGACTTGGTCATCCGAATGGACACATTTGCCACCAAACTTACACATAGACAAGTATTGTCTCCAGTGTAATTTATTAACTCCAAGTGGACACTTAACAGTAACAGAGAGGAACAGAATATTTGTTATAGGATCTACACATATTTTCTTGCATTTTGGAGCAACAACAACAAAAAACCCAAAAGACAAAAACAGCTGTATACAATGGAAATAGACAACCCATTGCTTAGGTAATACCCAGGCATGTTTCCTTTGACTAATAAAAAAAAAATGTATGAAAGATGGCAAATTAAGGTATATAAACAGGTATACATACACATGTACAACCCCGTTACAATGTTCTAGAACAATCTGTTCTAGAACGATCTGTAATTAACTAACACACTTTCACTAGCTGAACGATGGGCGCTTCAGGAGCTGGCAAAACCGATGAAATGTAGCCAGAGGAAGAAAAAAAATCTAATTTTCTCCAGTTTGTACAGAAGTGATTCAGCTTGTGAGAGTATTATATTAGGATGCTATTCCCGAATAGATTGTCATGGACACTTCTTAAAACAGAACTACACTTGAGTAAAATATAATCACAAATAGTGAGTATAACAAAAGATAATATAGAAACATTATGCTGTTTTCTGTAAACATTCACCATTTCATCACAACTGCCAATAACTGTTATTGTAACAAGATGTGGAGTAAAACCTACAGACTAAACAATATCAATAGTCCTTAGTGGGGTTAATAAAATGATGCTATTCCAAGAATCAGAATTGTCAATTACTTCTGGCCCAGCTGCAGCAATCCCTGGTCTTAAACTGACAATAAAGGGGTACTCTAGTGGAAAACTTTCCTTTTTTAAATCAACTGGTGCCAGAATGTTAAGATTTGTAAATCACTTCTATAAAAAAAATGTTAACCCTTCCAGTAATTATTAGCTGCTAAACACTACAGAGGAAATTATTTTCTTTTTGGAACAAAGCGCTCTCTGCTGACATCATGAGCACAGTGCTCTCTGCTGACATCTTTGTCCATTTTAGGAACTGTCCAGAGCAGCATATGTTTGCTATGCGAATTTCTCCTACTCTGGACAGTATTTAAAATGGACAGAGATGTCAGCAGAGAGCACTGTGCTCATGATTCAGCAGAGAGCTCTGTGTTCCTTTAAAGGGGTGGACAGATACTTCCTCAGCAGCATCCAATGCATTTGGCCAATTGAAATTAATTGGCAAACAAGTTAAACGCTGTTACAAAGAATCCACCAGAGAAGCTGCTTTTAGCAGCTTTCCATGCTGGCTAATAGAAGAGACACTTGCGGAGTACACCTTTGATGACATTCACATGGTTAAAAAGGTCAAAGAAAATTAGTTATCCAGTAGGGGCAAATCCTTTAAAGGGGTATTCCCATCTCCTGACTTTAGCCTCCCTGCCCTTATGGCTGCTGGAGGTGGGCAGGAAACTGAAAGTAGCTAAAGAGCGGAAGTTAAGCAATTTGCATACCTACCATTGACAAACGGTGTAACCCACAAGCTATGTTGTTTATGTAACTCTTAGAGTTACATAAACAGAATAGCTTGCGGGGCTACACCACTTGCACAACTCCCAATAAAGGTGGGAAACTTTTATTTTTTTTTTTAAATCAACTGGTGCCAGAAAGTTAAACAGATTTGTAAATTACTTCTATTAAAAAAATCTTAATCCTTCCAGTACTTATAAGCAGCTGAATACTACAGAGGAAATAATTTTCTTTTTGTAACACAGTGCTCTCTGCTGAATCACGAGCACAGTGATCTCTGCTGACATCTCTGTCCATTTTAGAAACTGACCAGAGCAGCATATGTTTGCTATGGGGATTTTCTCCTACGCTGAACAGTTCTTAAAATGGACAGAGATGTCAGCAGAGAGCACTGTGCTCGTGATGTCAGCAGAGAGCTCCAACTTCCAAAAAGAAAATGTATTCTGTAGTATTCAGCAGCTAATAAGTACTGAAAGGATTAAGATTTTTTAATAGAAGTAATTTACAAATCTGTTTAACTTTCTGGCACCAGTTGATTTAAAAAAAAAAAAAAAGTTTTCCACTGGAGTTCCGCTTTTAAAGTTAATGAGAGCTAAGCAAATTATGCAACTTCCCCACTTCAGCTGCTTTTGGCTTTTTGTCGACCTTTGGCAGCCACAAACGGCCCAGAGGGGGCAAAACAACCAGAATATGGAGCTATGAATACTCATTTAACTAATAAACTAAATGGAAAACAAATTAAAATAATTTGTCAATACAGCTGATTTATATAAGAAATAACTTCTGTATAGCTTTCCAAGTGGTAATAAGAATGCTTTTTATTTTTTTTATTTTTTTTTTACTAGTTTGCCACTTAAACTTTGTGACAAATAATACATAAAGATGATGTGAATCTTAAACCAACAAACCTGAAAAATTTCTAGTAGCAAGCATGGTGGTCAGTATAGCCCCCTGAAAAAGAAAAATGAGAAACTCATTCAAAGGACTAGGACTTACTAAACAGAAAGCTTTATACATTTGTACCTATGTTAACCAAATAAAGCTCTAACGTGTAAATGGTCATAAATCAAACTGTGAATTAGTACTATCCCATATTTATATATATATATATATATATATATATATATATATATCTATATATCTCTATATATATATATATATATATATATATATATAGATCTTTTTTGCATACTTGGTATTTGCCACAGCAGCGTGCACCCGTGTATTAGGTAGTAGTGCTGGCTATTTTTCTTTTTTTGTGTTTTTGCTATGCAAGTTAGGGGTAGTGGCATGCTCTCTAGCCGTGCACCCCTCCTTGTTTCACAGGAGGCTTTTAAATTGATAGTGGATCATGCATGTCACCCAGTCAGAGGCCATATGAACAGCAGAGGTGGGTGGATTAAGCATGTTAGGGTGCCATCCAACAAGAAGCCACCTCCGCGTGCTGGATGGGGGACACGTTTTGATCAAAAAGTGCGCCAAGAGCCTCCATTCTTTGACCAAGAGTGCTGCTGCACCCTGCTTTTTTGTATAATATATATATATATATATATATATATATATATATATATATATATATATATACACACACACACAAACAAATAACAGCTCCTTTTCTCTACACTGTAGAGTATGCACTTCTAACGGTTATTGGCAACCATGTGCGCTAAGGTATAAAGTGCTGGCCAATTTGACTTTAGGATAAATATACCCTCCCTACATCTCCTTGTTTAGGGGACAAAACTATTTCTACATAATTTTGTACACTGACAATATTGACTAGATATGCATTGTCACTTTAAAATACTTTTGGCATATTGTAGAGACATGACAATATTTTTCAGCACTAGATATAGTGGCAAGAAGTGAATGGTAAGTGTGTTCTCTCCAAGCTATGGCCACGTAACTGCTCCTTTCCTTTGCACAAAGAAGAGAGGCGCAGCACTTGGCCGCAAACTTCTGCCCCCTTGTTCTAACAACAGTTGGGTGACTGAAAACCCAGACCCTGACCAACCAAAACCTTTCACACGTCTCTGCAACGTGTCAAACGTGTTTTGTAGTGACAAGTACATTTTAAGTAAAACCATCAGTAGATTATTAAAAGATGTCAATTGCTAATTTTTTTCTATTATATTATCCAGCAACTGTTAAATTTTAACTCGATATATTCTTCCTTTTCCGGTGGATATTTAGGCTTACCTTTAGCTTCCTTCTTGCATTAAACTTCTTCAAACAGTCTACAGTTTCTTGTCTGTGCATCATAGAAGCAACAGTGGAACGTTGCTGTAATAGTAAAAAAACAAAATATAGTAGTAAATCTAGAGCGCATTAAATCAAAGACATTAGAGTAGTGTAGGACTTTGTCCATGAAGATACAATACATTTTGTGAGACAGTGACAGGAATGGTGGTTGGGGGGTTGCTATATTTCCCCATGTAACCTGTTGTATGTGGACACTAGGAAGTGCATACCTTATCCAGGGGAAGCTGGGTTAGGTATGGTGATTCTTTGGCAAAATGTACCTTGCTATGGACTTTTGATAAGTCCTATTTTCGGGCCTGGATAGTTATGGGATCAAAGGCAGGCTGTGTAAGTCCTTAGGTCTGTTAGCCTCTCCTGGGGCGATTGACAATGTGTGAGATAATACATTTAAAGATTGTTTTGTTGGGTGGCAAGTAATAGGTCACTTGTATAGTGAAGGCAATCTAAAGTGTTTAGCTAGTGCTGGACTTTGTGCCAATGTGAATATGGCTTTATTCTGTGTTTGAAAATAAAGAGCAGGGGAAGCCCTGCATTTGAACTGACACTGTCTCAGACTGCTGTCTCCTGCCATTTGCCAATCTCTACAGAGCTAAACCCTTCCAAGTGCTGGGGTACTCCTTTCCATAAAAGGCGCAACAAAAAAAACAAAAAAAATAAAGATTTTAATGTCATGCCCACAGAAAAAAAACACTAATTATAAAACAAACAACATGTCAAGGTATTATGACATTGTAATATGAAACTTCTCAATCTATAAATCCAACCAATATTAGCTGGTTAGTATTTCCAGTAGGTATGCTAGTGCTTGGTTAAACTTACACAGATCCAAGGATGTTTGAGTGCTTCTGATGCAGTGATTCTTTTGGCTGGATTGATTGTAAGCATTTTATTTATCAGATCTTTGGCTTCAGGGGTCACTGTATCCCACTCTGGTGATGGAAACTGAGATTTATAAAAAACAAAAAAAGTTAAAAGCCATAAGATAATTGTGTTACTCCATATTCTTATATGAGCCCTTGCATTACAAATTACTTACATCATAAGCACCAGCCTTTATCTGCTGATAGAGTCTGTGCTGGTCCTCATCCCAGAAAGGAGGATAGCCCACCAGTAGGATGTAGAGAATGACACCTAAGGATAGGAGGACCACAAAATTACTTATGACAAAGAAACCCTGTGTGCACAGGGTAAGATGTTCTCACTCCTAAACCAAACAGCACCCAACTATCTTTGGTAGTCCCATAGTGAGCGAATGGAGCAGCAGCATACATGCAGCTCAATTCACAGGGCAGAGGGGGTGAATATATGTTGGTGTTTTTATCAATGCAATCACATGATACTATGTAAAATACAAAGCTCAATTTCTTTGTCAATTCCTTTTGTGACTTGATTCAGTAAATTTGTGGTAAGCCACTGGTAAGACCCATATGTAAAACAGGGAAACTTGTCACAGCACCATATTCATCAGCACATATCCACACTGTTGATGTATGTTCTAGTAAATACATGCCCCATGAAATAAAAGTTTTAAAAGTTTTTTTGGGGGATTGTGTGCTACTGCTTCTGAAAATGTATAAATAAATCAACTAAAAACAGAACTTTACAATTTATTTTGTCAATAGAGTGTCCCTACAGAGTCTATCACTGCTTGGCTGCTAGTAGCATCCAGTTGTCAATTTATTCCTAAATATCTAACAACGGAATGGCCCAGCATAAGGCAGCATTGTTATTTCAGGAAGAATACAAGTCTTTATTGAAGAAGAGTTGAGAGTTTTCCTAACATGTCTGTTTTATCGAATAGGCTACTTAAGAATTCTGGACATTTGATGGAGGATTTGTCATTTTTGCCCAATGCGAACCCTGCTGCGCAAGCGTGTTTCCCAAGTTGTTCCTTATGTAGCTCTTTATCATGTGGCTCATGTCATGTCATTAATACGTGCAAATGACAGAAAGCCCCTGGATAATGGAAAAAATTGTGAAAAAACACACATTTATACACCAGCTAGTCACTGGGGTACTTTTGTTAAAGAAATAAAAAATGTGCACACAATGTATGGAGCTGGAAGTGTCAGCTCTAAAAAGAGCCTCATTATCATAACTGTCAGTGGGCAGCTTTCATGTTACCAGAGCAGTTTGAAAAGTTTGGATCGGTTGCCATGGGCAACAAAGACAGCTTTTCTTTTTGGTAGTTCGGATAAATCTGCTCTAAAGCATTGTGTGGTGGCTCCCAATTACTTCAATGGGGACTGAGCTGCAGTAATATGGCAAAGTCACTACTCAATGTTTTTAGCCAAAGCTTCCTGATTTGCACATTGTGCACACGTAGGCACGGCAGCTGTGCTAAACGGATGATTACCTTACCTTGTTACCTTTTCTAAAGCAGAGGACCTTTGCAGAAGTAACAACATAAGCTTTTTATTTTGGGCTGAAGTGTTCAAGGAGACGGGGCGGAGCTGCTAACAAAACACTTATGTTAT
This sequence comes from Hyla sarda, assembly GCF_029499605.1. Lineage (NCBI taxonomy): Eukaryota > Metazoa > Chordata > Amphibia > Anura > Hylidae > Hyla > Hyla sarda. The sequence goes on from NC_079189.1 coordinate 181,962,028, forward strand.
TGAACTCTGCAAAGTCCCTCAGATCTAGAAAAGGTAACTTTCTTGTTACTGCATCTTTATCTGTCAGCTGTCAACTGAGCATCACTATTACTCTAGCCAATGCAGCAGGTGCCAACATAGTATGCCATTCATACTGACTGGACATTGTCAAAATGTGTAAAGAGGCACGCCCAACTCACAACACCCAGTTGTCAATTATTCACATATTTCCAAAAGGAACAGAAGAGACCGCAAAACACAAAAGCTCTAATTAAATGTGTTCCAAGAATATTTTATGGAGCGCACAAGTACTTACTAAAGCACCTGCCAGGAGAACTGATGGTTCCTCTTTAAATTGATTCATAGTCAAGTAAAGGCAAACAAGAGTCCAATAGTACTTTGGAAGGTGTGTACGGACCCTGCACTTTAAAGATCAACTTTATATATTTTGTATGCAATCTCCCACTGTATACAGTATATAACACAATAGTTTTACAGTAACCTACCACATGCCCACATATCCACTGGTTTTCCATAAGGATCCTTTCGTAAGACTTCTGGAGACAGATACCCTGGTGTTCCTGCAAAGCCTAGAAAAGACATTTAAAGAAAAGATAAAATAGTTAACTCTCTCTGCTAACATAAAAGAAAAAAAAGACACATGAATGTGAATACAGGCCCATATACTGATATTTGGCCACAACAACCTTGTGGTGTTTCTTTCTAATAAGACAAAGGGGACAGAAATAAACTGGTAATATAATGACAATATAATGTCTAAAACTGTATTAGTTTAACAGCTACCACTGGAATGTTATGGTCTGCAACAGATGTAAAGGGGAGTCTGAAGCTTACAGAACTTATGGCATTGGGTTTATTCTATGCACGTCCAGACAGAGTGTGAAGGGAAAACCATCTCACTCGGCTTGCCAAATGAGCCTGCTGGATGATAAATTTGCTCACAACATGACTCATATTCCAGAGGCTATTACCCGTGTGCACAGAATAGATAGTAGGAAGTCTGCAGGCAAGGCCCTGTCAATAGTGTTCACTACTGATACACAAATAGTTAAGGCGTACTCTACTGTGGTTTTAAAAGAAAAAAACTGGTTCCTGTAGGATCCCTCAAGTGAGAACAAAACTATTTCCTAATGACAGACTTACACTGACTAGAAACAAAAGCAATGATCTAAGTGCTAATATAAAAACAACAGTGGTACATAGGAAGAAAGATTGCAAGAAATTATAAAAGGTATAATATGCCAAATTGGGTCCAACAAAGAAGTCTACCAAGTGACTAGGTCATAACCATAGGTGCATGGATTAGAAGTCCTGGCGCTTCCACCAATAAATGAATTCTTTATTTTTCTGTCATTTATACATACAAGCCCTGATTTACTAACATGATCCCAACTCTTTTTATCGGGTTATGCAACACAATTTGTGTCGCACGTGTTCTGCGACACATTGTGCGAAACATTTTACTAGTAAAAACCCGACGGTTTTCCAATTACTTTGAATATTTTTTTTTAAACTGAACTAAAGGGGTGTGGTTTGAATAATTAGGGGCGTGTTCCCGACATTTTCCTGAAAACCCGACAGTTGTATTTAAAAACCCACCAGAAAAATAGTGAATTACTGAACTTGAAAACCTGACTGCCTTGAGGTGTGGGGAATCTGTTAAAAAGTGTGGATTTTTTGAAAATCCTGTTACTTTGTCCTTAGCAGCTTTTTATATGACATTTTTCATTTTTTTTTTATTAGTTTTTTTTTGGAATTTCTCTTTTTTTTAACCTTGGCTTTTACTTCCTTTTTTATATATTTTTTTACTTTTGGTAACCCATAAGTTTGTTAACCCATTAATGACCATGAATGTAAAGTTACGTCCTGGTGCAGAGTTACTTTGCTTTATTTATTTGCTTTACACTTTATTTTTCCTGTGCAACCCTTTTTTCCCCACGCACAACAGAATTTAACATTGTGCAACAGAATTTTCCTGAAACATTGATAAATATGTGTGAGAAAAAATAGTCTGGGGAAAAAGTAACACTCTGAAAATAACCCAACAATCTTAGTAAATCAGGGCCACAATGTGCCGCAACAATCAACGTGTTTCGAGTCCAGACGACTCTTTTTCAAGAAGTGGATAGTTTAAAATATGAACCGACTCCATTATACATACACACATTTGATTCAGTAAAACTATTTTTACTTCCATCTTGTTCTTTTATATCAATATGAACAGTAATGCAATATATTTAGGGAGGATTACCCTACCTCCAGTTTGTCCCAGCCCACTCTGGTGGCACGGAGGTTCATGATTTAAAACATGAACTGAATAGAGTCAGATCATGTTTTAAACTATGCACGTCTTGAAAAAGAGTCAAGCCTGGACCTGAAACACGCTGATTGTTGCTGCACACTGTATTTATAAATGACGGAAAAATAAAGAATTCATTTATGTGGAGAAGCGCCAGGACTGGAGAATATTTTTTCTAATCCACGCACCTATGCTGACTGCCGAAATCCGGAGGAGATCGGGACTCCAGGGCTGCTGACCCATCCATAAGTGACACGCTATTTCAGATGTTATGCTCTGAGCATAAGCAACTTTGGGGAGCAAACATGATCTTCACCCAGCACTGAATCTAAGTGTCCTCTGATATTGCACTAGGATCGTGCCCCTACTCTGTTTTATTTATTTTTTATTGATAGGTCATAACCATGGCCATAGAATGGCATGCACACATCCACCAAGATATTAGTGTGAATATAAAGTGCTGAAGTATACATATTTTCACATGTTAGCGCTACAGATCCTAAAGTTTCATTTAACGGGTATAGGGTACAGAGGAACGCTCATGATGGGTAAGCACACAGGCACCTTATGATTTTTGTATGCACTTAATAGTAGCTTTGGCACTTTATGGGAAACAGAGTTTGGGACAGGTATATGTTAATTTGAGTACAGCGATACTGTGCCAGTTGAGCTATTAGCTATAGTTCCGGAATGTGGTATCTCAAAGGAAAACTGTCAGATATTTTCTCCCGCACTATCCACACTACTGGTGGAGAGTGCGGGAGAGGCTGATTAAAACGAGCCCGACCTTGGTCGGATCCGCCCGGCCGTTCGCCCGCAATTTTAGTTTTAATCTATGTGTATATCTTGCTGTAAATGGCACTGGCGGGGCTTCTGCAAGTAAACTGGCACTGACATCAGCGCCGCTTATGAATATTCTTCCCCCCTCCCTCCAGTTAGGAGCGGCGAAGAGAGGGAGAACTGGAGGGAGGGGGGATGAATATTCATAAGCAGCGCTGACGTCAGTGCCAGTTAACCTGCAGAAGCGGGCGAACGGCCGGGTGGATCCGAGCAAGGTAGGGCTTGTTTTAATCCGATTCTCCTGCACTATCCACCAGTAGTGTGGATAGTGCGAGAGAAAATATCTGACAGTTTTCCTTTAATACGATTTATTGAAGTTTGCATGCAATACAACATAAAATGTGCTCCTAGGATATTACTTATGACTATGTAAATGCTCCTCTGTTATTGCTCGGCCAAAATTTGAGGTCCTTATTCATCCAAATTTTGAGAGCTGTTTTTATCATATTTGTCAAAGTTGTGGTCTTCATTCACTCCCAAGTGGTGCTACGTTTCGGCAACCTCACACTGCCCTTTTCCAGCTTGAAATGGCAGCTTGGGGTTGCCGAAAGGTAGAACTACCTGGGAGCGAATAAAGACCACAAATGGAGTGCCACTGCTTTTTCCTTAATATATAACTGGATCCCTGACACTGATTATCAGCAGTAGGCACCCGTGCACATTTTTTTCTGGAGTGCTGCTTTCCTGAACAAATGTATCCACCCCCCCCCCCCCCCCAATATGCTTTTCTTACCAAACCATGCTTGTTGATCTCCTTGAACTTCAATTGCCAGTCCAAAATCTGCAAGTTTCACTGCTGCACCTTTTGATTTGCTAGCTAATAGCAAATTTTCTGGCTTTTATTTAATCGAAAGAGGAAAAAAATACAATGAAAATTAGATGTCAATTCTGTACATTTATAATCTTTTTTTTTTTTTTACATTTTGAACCTGTCATCACCAAAATTACGATTTAACAAAAAATAGTTATTGCACAGAAGAAATAATCAATATTGTGGGGATTTAATTCCTAATATTTTCTGTGTTAGACTTAGACTTATTAGACTTATTAGTGCTAAACGAGTCTTTAGGGTAGCATTACACATACAGCTAATGTTACAGATTTTCTGCATGGAAATCCTGCGTAATGCTACCGTAAGGTCACATTTAACTTTGCATCTTTAAAGGGAACCTCGCTAAGGCCAGCATAACATATGGAGAGAAACACTGTTTGCAGTAGTTGGTCCCTTATGCCAGGATGTATAGAAGAACCTACACCCAAAGTAGGTAGTGCTTGGCCAGAAAGAGTTTACTACCTCTGCCCAGTCTCTGCTAATGATAGGGAGACAACGGTAAATCATCACCTGGAGGGAGAGGGCCGCAGTGACTTAGCAGTAAAGGTAGCTCAGCACTACACCACCCAATCTTACCCTCACCTTCAGCATGGATCAGAAGCTTTTATGCAATCCTGCAAGGTGTCAGCATGGAACAAGATGATTTTTTCAGAACATATAAAAGAAAGGTCTTAATTAAGGCTTGCTTTCTTATGTGTACAGAATGCAGCAGTGATTCTTCTCTGGCCAAATGCTGCTTGCTTTCGGGTGTAGGCTTTCTGAACTTGCACTACATCCAGGCATCTTTACCCGCACAAATAAACTGACAGGTTCCCTTTAGATACAAACCTCTCCCCATTTTTAGCACACATCTTCACTGCTTCTTTGATATCACACGTGGATGAGCTGTACTGCATAGACAAAAGCTATTCACTATCCCTTAACATTGATGTGTAGTGAGAGATAACTGTTGCCCGAACTATTGCTAAAACCAAGTAATACCTTATTGTAAACACACTAGATTCAGTCTGCCACCGGGGCACTAAAATTGGCCAGCAAGGGCATTGATCTTATACAGTTGGGTCCCACTATATAAAATGTAAGTGGCAGATCTTAAAGGGGTATTCCAGGCAAAATCTATATATATATATATATATATATATATATATATATATATATATATATATATCAACTGGCTCCGGAAAGTTAAACAGATTTGTAAATTACTTCTATTATAAAATCTTAATCCTTCCAATAGTTATTAGCTTCTGAAGTTTTCTGTCTAACTGCTCACTGATGATGTCACGTCCCGGGAGCTGTGCATGATGGGAGAATATCCCCATAGGAACTGCACAGCTCCCGGGACGTGAGACATCAGAGAGCAGTTAGACAGAAAACAACAACTCAACTTCAGAAGCTAATAACTATTGGAAGGATTAAGATTTTTTAATAGAAGTAATTTACAAATCTGTTCAACTTTCCGGAGCCAGTTGATATATAAAAAAAAAGTTTTGGCCTGGAATACCCCTTTAATATTCTAGAGAATTTAGACATAATATAAGGCGGGTCTGCAGTTTTAACATCATTTCGTGATCAGATGTTTAGGGAAACAATTACCAGATATTCAGCCAATACTTACACGGTAGCACACATATCTAGTGCTGTGTTGTGTCTACAGCATTTCATCTTTCTTAAAATCCTTTGATGTGAATGGAAATGAGCAATTTGTAAACTTCCTAATTGCCCGGTGGCCGTCAATGAGGCGGACTCGCAGAATCATTTAAATGCCAGTTTTTTTTAAACAAGGGCATTATGTGACTTTTTGCAAACAGTACAGCAAGATAATAAATGTAACCAGTGCTTGCAGAAGGCAAGCTAAAATTAATACACAGGGGGCTTTTTCCCTCTCTCAGCTGCTATTTATGTACAGGCTATGGTTCTACTTTTATCGTGGAAAATTATGTGTGGCATTACGAACGTTTTCAAGAGGAGAAACAAATATACAATTTGATTGATCCAAAAACCACAACACCTTTAAATTGAGCTTATAGCACAATACGGGCTAAAGTTAGAAATCATTCACCAAAATACACTATTGTATCTATTTATACTGTTCTATTTAAAGGGGTATTCCAGGCCAAAACTTTTTTTTTTATATATATCAACTGGCTCCGGAAAGTTAAACAGATTTGTAAATTCCTTCTATTAAAGAATCTTAATCCTTCCAATAGTTATTAGCTTCTGAAGTTTTCTGCCTAACTGCTCAATGATGATGTCGCGTCCCGGGAGCTGTGCATGATGGGAGAATATCCCCATAGGAGCTGGACAGCTCCCGGGACGTGAGTCATCAGAAAGCAGATAGACAGAAAACAGCAACCCAACTTCAGAAGCTAATAACTATTGGAAGGATTAAGATTTTTTTAATAGAAGTAATTTACAAATCTGTTTATCTTTCCGGAGCCAGTTAATATTATATATATATACACACACATTTTAGGCCTGGAATACCCCTTTAACAAAGTAAAATGACATTTATGTGTATATGTAACAGGAAAGCTCTAGTTCTCCACTACATGAAAAAAGTAAAGATTTGTATCACACCTGTGATAAGGTATTCTACTTTCTGTGGTCCTTTATGCTACCAGCGCTTGTAACGAGAGATAAAAGACACCAAGTTGCTTCTTCAAACATTCCTTTTTGCCCAGTCTATGGCATAGCAGTCACTGTCTACAGACTGCTACTGCTCTGTGGGACTGCTTAGACAATTGATATTATATTGTAGAGCCTGGAGTCTTCTAATGGGGGACTATTTAAGGAGAATTCCGGTCATATACATCTTATCCCCTATCCAAAGCATAGGGGACAAGATGTGTGATAGTGGTGGTCCTGCCGCTGGGACCCCCGTGATCTCCGTGCAGCAGCCGGTATTCTGTCACGCCACGCCCCCTCGTGACGTCACACCAAGCCCCTTCCATTAGATCTATGGGAGGGGGCATGACTAGCCATCACGCCCCCTCCCATAGACATGAATGGAGGGGGTGTGAGGGTCAGTTATTAGTAAATTCTACTCTGCCTGAGTAGGGAATGAGTGGTGAATTTGCCCATATCAGCCAATCAGATTGCTTCTTTCATTTAAAAAAGAAAAAAAAAAAGAAAAGGAAAAAAAATCTCTGAAACATGAAAGGATGGATGTGATTGGTTTCTATGGGCAACTGCTCCACTCTTCCTCTATACAGGTTTTGATAAATCTCTAATATGTCTGAGAATCTGTAAGTGCCATTAAATTGAGGATTGACTGACCTAAAAGAAGAGCTCTACTGTTGCCAGGTCCTTTAATATGAAAGCATTGTTTTACCTGTTCCCTGGTTCATTATTGTCTTGTTTTACAGTGTGGCAGCCAAAAAACGTATCATAACTGGCAATATGCACTAAGGGTAGGGTCACGTACTGTATTTTACTGCATAATTTCTGCAGCAGATTTTGCTACCTGTTGACTTCAATGGGTAGAAAAATAGTCAGCAGCAGATATTTAGCAAAACATGGCACGTGTGACCCTACCCTAAGGAGAGATTTGGAAGTTAATTTTGTTTATTTGGTCTGTCAGCTGTGAAAAACAAAAAAACCCTCTCTCTAGTAGCATTTCTTAAAGTGATCTTAGCACAACCAATGCCAACTGTAATGCTTATTTAGACTTCTTAAAGAGTACCTGTCATCAAAAAAAGTTTTTATATATTGTACACTAATATATTCCTAACAACTTCCTAAAAGGTATGTTATTAAAAGAAAATGTTTATTTCCAGGTGTAATTTTATTATGAAAAACCCACCACTAGGGGTTTGAAATCTCAGACTACCGGGACACATGACTAGCACAGCGCTGCTCCCTGCCTGTCAATCAGACAGGCGGGAGCGAATACTGTGCCGCTGCTGGGCTTACTGCTCGCTCCTCCACCGGAGGAGGACCCCTATACCTACAAGATCTGAACGGTCGCTGAACACATGGGCATCTGTAAGGTCCGACTGCCGCCGGTAAGTATAGGCCGGGGGTGGACACACGTAGAGTGGGTTCTGTTCAGCCCGTCAGTCACCTGCCCATCACTCCAGCTCAGGGTCCAGGTGGCCCCCAGTGGGGGCACACAGGCCACAGGAGTCCCTTGAGGAGTGGATACATCATCACTTCTGGAACCCAACACTAACAGGATATTGGGGTGCAGTGTGAGGCAAGGCTCTGTGGAAGGCAGCCCCTTCATGTTGAGGTGTAAAGTCTTCTCCCCTAAAATAATGGAGAGTGTACATGAGACAGTTTGGGGGGGCCTAAAGGATCCTTTGTGTGTGCTAAGAGGAGGAAGGGGGGGGGGGTTACCCTATCATAACATGACACCAGGGAAGGGCAGAAGTGTTACTCGGCAGGCTTCAAGTAATGCCCCCTTCAGCCAGAGAAAGATGGTATTTGTGCTACTCTAATTACTGTAAATATATATTTATTTTGGTGTTATCCTTTTTTAACATGTACAGGATGTCATCTATTGTAATATCACAGTAAGACACTAACATTTTTCCATTTAGTATAATTGTATAAATTAATATAGTATACTATATTAATAGTATAAATTAATAAGCATGGCAAATGTTTATAATAACCCAATGATGACAAAAAGCTAATGTGCTCTGGGGATGGGAAGCACTAAATATATTTAGTACTAAAAAATAGTGCTTACATTTGTGAGAATTCTTAATAATGAAATTATATCGTAAAACCCATTTAACTCCCAAGAGGATTAGTTCTTCACACATGGCTACTCTAATAGCAAAGTACATAGAACACCACATACATATTACGTTTATGGAAATTCTGAGATAAAAATAATTTATTTTAATTTAGCAAACAAGAAAAAGCTGATACCCAAAGCATTCTCTGCTAGCATTATTAGGCAATACATGCAGGGTTATAGCCAAACAGTAGCATACCAGCAAACACAGTCTTTTTCTGAAGAAGCAACTTACCTTTAGATCTCGATGGACAACACCCATCTGATGGCAGTGAAGTACAGCCTCCAGGATCTGCTGAATGCAATGACTGCATGCAAACACCAGGATGCGTGTTAGTTCCAAGCTTGCACCCACATTCTGTATACCATCAGGAAGACTGGGTCATAACTTACAGCCAGAAACAACTGGTATAGATTTTATTATAGATATTATTACATTTTGCCATTAGAGGTAAAATTATTATTCACATCTTTTGTGTAAGAAACTGGTAAGATTTTTTTTTATATCTTGTCTAAAATGTTAACTCTAATTAATTGAGATGCAAATGAAAGACTACAGAATAATAAAACAGCCAATCAAATTTGTTAGGAGTTGTAACCAGTTGGTTTTGTAAGTTTAGCCCAATATCTGAGGACAGAAGTGGGGTGAAATCTGCAGACTGCATAAATCATCATGGCTAGACTAAATCGCTTTATAGTCTGTATACCTGAAATCTGGACATTTACACGTCAATGTGTGACTACATCCACATCTTATTTTGGCGTCTATAGCCATGATGCATATGAAGTGTGCAGGTACCATGCATATCATTTCATTACAGAGAAGTCATCAAGTTATATACACTTTAGCCACCTCCGCAACAGTAGTAAGCGACTTGTGAGCATCAGATACTGACCTTTAGGTCTCTGTGAACTATGCCATTAAGATGACAATGATTTACACTTTCTAGAATCTGCTGTATACAATGACTGTGAAAATACAAGGGTACAATGGAAGGGAGAACAATTTAAAGGTAAATAGTTACACTATAAACAGAACAGAAAACAACATATACGTGGACATTTGCATGTATCAATCCAGATTCAAGAAGGCTAAATTTAGAAGGTTGTGCACATTACAAGAGGACTAACATTGTTATGTGCAAACACAGAGGACATGAAAATGTACTTATCACTTATACATGGAATCAAACAAGGGAAGAAACAAGAACATTTATATTCCATGTTACAGAATATGGTTGAGAATAACATGAACATTTTCTAAACAGCAGTGATGTTTCCATTTAGAAATATTATTTATCACAGTGTTGAACACAGTAGGGTTATGGAAATGTGACTAACTATAATGACAAGAAAAAGGTAACACACACATGACTTCTTTTTGGAGTAAGGAAAAAATACAAGAGGGAAAACTAAAAAGGTATAATAAACAGAGGCCCGACATATCTTATTCAGGTGTAAATCCATGAAGGCTATCCTTTAAATGCTTAAAGGGGTTATCCAGTGGCTGGGAAAGGGGGGGGGGGGGTTCAAAAGTATGCCTATTGTGTGGGATATAAGAAAACAAACCTTCACTTACCTCCAGTGCTCTAGTGCTCTAGTGATGCCCCTGGTATCCTGTTCTTGTCCCCGCACAGACTGTGTTCTTGAACTGCAGCATGACGTGTCAGGAATTACCCGCCACTAATGTGTCACTGTGTCGCTCAGTGGTAGTGTGACACACTGGGCCCAGGAGCTTCCCGGGCCCAACACGTCACGCTGCAGCTTAGACAAAGGATCGCTGCAGTGGACCGGAACAGGACACCACAGTAGGTAAGTACAGATTTTGTTATATATACACCACACAACTGGCATACTTTTGAAACAACACCCCAAAATGCAAATTGCATTAATCACATGTAAAAATATTACATATTAATCTTTTATTATTAATAAAAGCTTCCCTAAGGGTGACCATATTGAAGGCATATACTACCTCCCTTCACATACAGCACAGAAGTGTGTGTGCTTAGTGCCAACTGCATAAAATGTAAGTTAAAGGGGTACTCCAAGTTATGTGTGTTATAAATTCACTTGTGTTACCATGTCATGGTGGATCGTCCTCTTTTTTTGTATTTTCATATCCCTGGAGCTTCAGCATTCCAGTCTGCACTATGGGTTACTGTAGTCCCCAGCCTGTTTCGGAATTCTGTGCGTCTCAAGGTACCGCTAATTAATTGATGACAGGGGGTTTAGCTTCTTCTTGTCTCGTCTGACAAGCTAGCCCCCTGATGATGTATGCGGCTCATCATTGTCCCGATGTGATGGCAATGAACACATTCCCCACTGTGATCAAAGGACATCATGCAGATAGCAGTTTGACGATGGCATGGCGGAATGTAGAGATGAGCCACGCACATTATCAGGGGCTTGCTTTTAAGGCGAGACAAGAAGAAGCCAAGCCCCTGTGATAGGCTGATTTGTGACACGTTGTCTAGAGCTGCACAATAAGATGGGAAAGGCTCGAAATTACCATAATCCATAATGCAGAAGAATGCTGAACCATCTCTGAAATTGCACTTACACAAGTAAATTTACAACAAAAATAACTTGGCATCGGGGCAGATTTTACCTCTTTAACTGACTAATCTATGATATTTTTGTCTCCAGGAGATGATCGTGTACACCTCCCATCTAGAGACTAGTAAAGATGCCTTCAGAGCCTTATTTTTGTGTATATATTGTTTTATCCTATATCATCTAGGTCTCCTGTAGTACAATAGAGCTGTCAATGTGTTATTTAAACTTGAGAAGAACTATATATTGTAGTCTAGAGAGCAAAATGTTTCTGTTATATGGCTCACAGGGCATGTGATAATGACAAAAATCCAGGTTTGAAATGTCTACAATAAGCGGCAAGTCAATGTTATATACTATTTGGCACTAGTGGTTAATGTTCTCTCTCTGAACTAGTGTCACAAAGTGAGCAGGCCAAGGCTATTATTAGGTTCAGGCAGACTGTGTGGCCTATTATAAAGCACACCCTAATAGAGGTGACAACATTCTCCGTGAAAGGAGTGCAATTCATTTTATCATCATTATCAGTGCAAGACATTCCTTTTCTCAATGTAGAAACGAATTAACATGTCATATTAAACATCCCCCACAGTAATGCAATATAATAAATGAACCAGTGTTCAGCTGAAGCCTAAAGAATGATTTAACTTGAACACGGTCCACATTATTCTTGTGATAGCAGAGGAGGACCTTTCTAATACAGAAGAGGCTTATTAATAAATTGCCAAGCTCTATTTCTGGAAATAGGACAATAAATCTGTAGACACAAGTCAATATTTGTAATAACTATTTCCTTCAGAGGTTGCCCCAGAACATTGAGTCAGCATGTGATCTTATATAAAAATCGGTATTCTAGAAAAAGCTTGTGTAGTCCATAAATGTAATAAAAACCTTTTGTTCCAGCACTTTCTCCTCCACGTAGTAATTAGAGGTTTCTCTTGGGTGAATGAATTAAATGTTATGAAGAGAATGGAAAGAGCAACTCATCCAACATTTATGGTAGACTGAATGTCCAACACCAAGTGCTGGCACTGGATGGATATTCACAATGCTTAAGCCAGTGTTGATTTCCACTGTGCATGTCCCCATTGCCATAATGCCACTATTGGCACTGTATATGGCTGCCATAAAAGCAAGTCAGTGTGAAGTGTTATATGACACAATCAACAAATTCCATTTTTTTTTTTTTAAACGGTCTGGTGCATTTCTTAACCAAAAGGTCCTTAGTGACAGCATAGCATTACGTGTAAACCCACAGTTACTTAGAACAATAATGGATCAAGAGCAAGACAATGCCACATTTACATTTTCTTTTAGGGGTTATTGTTCAAGCAGCCCATGGTTCTTTAAATGTTGTATTGTTTTGCAATTGGTTTATTAATTTTCTAGACTCTTCTATGACTAAGGACCTTCAGATCTGAAACGCATCGCATTGTTTTATGGTACCACTTATTGGATTTTGCTAAATTTAATTATGTGAAACTCAAATTAAAATTAGGATTTCAGTGGATGTGCTATACAAATCTTTTTTTGCTGTTTAATGCCCTGGTCAAACATTTGGGTTGTGCACTCCAGCATCTCTCTCACATGGTCAGAGTTTCTTCAACAGTATCACAGATTAAACTACTAGGATTCCAGCATTGAATTTTCCTGAAGCCTGGTCATTATATTTAAGCAAGGTCTTCCACCTTCAAATAAAGAACCCCCCAACAGTGGTAAACAGTACGAGAACCACATTGGAAAAAAAGAAACAAAAACATGCATGATCTATGGGAATGTAATGCAATATATAAAATCTTTCCAACACACATACCGTATTTTTCAACGTATAAGACGCACTTTTTCTTCCCCAAAACTGGGGGGGGGGGGAGTTGGTGCATCTTATATGACGAATACCTGTGGCCATCAACAGCCGGGACCCGCAGCTAATACAGGACATCACCGATCGCGGTGATGCCCTGTATTAACCCTTCAGATGCGGCGATCAAAGCTGACCGCCGCGTCTTAAGCGAAAATAGCACTAACCCGGCTGCTCAGTTGGGCTCTGTTCGGGACCGCCGCGGTGAAATTGCGGCGTCCCGCACAGCTTACAGGACACAGGGAGGGACCTTACCTACCACCTCGGTGTCTGCTCTGTGCCGGGATCCCCTGCATGGCCGGCGCTCTCGATTGACGTCATCACGCACGCCATTCCGTCATCCAATAGGAGTGGCGTGCGTAGCGACGTGATGACGGCGACGGAGAGCATGGATCCCGGGGAAGAAAACGTCCGGAGCGTCGGAGACACCATTGGGACGCGGCGACAGCGATGGAGCAACATCCAGGGCAGCGGTAACGGGTCTGGAGCTGCGGGGACACGTGAATATTACCTCCTATACCAGTGGTCTTAAACCTGCGGACCTCCAGATGTTGAAAAACTACATCTCCCAGCATGCCCGGACAGCCGTTGGCTGTCCGGGCATGCTGGGAGTTGTAGTTTTGAAACATCTGGAGGTCCGCAGGTTGAAGATCACTGTTGGGTTCAGAATCTTTTTTTTTTTCTAGATTTTGGACCTTTAAAATAGGGTGCGTCTTATATACCGGAGCGTCCTATAGGGCGAAAAATACGGTACTTAATATTAGGCTCTGTTGACACTAGTGTAATGGCTTCCATTTATTGCTGAGCCATATTTGTCATGATGGATTTGTTATCAAGAAAACAAACTGATCCTGAATTGCTAACACTGACTTCTGTCATTTTCAGGGTTGTGGAATATTTGAAGACAAGAACTTCACTGCAGACTGCACTATTCTTGCCGTTAAAAGTACAAGGAAACCAACACAACCTGCTAGGGTAGGTGTGCACATAGCCTACAATATAGATACATACATACACACACATTTTCTTTAATCACACATTTATGGCGTTTGCTAACCAGAATGCTTAAGACTTAGTATTAAACTACTTTTAAAAGTTTTAAAGGCTTTCTAGCAATATATTAGGGCACACATTAGGGAGATTCATGGACATCGGTGCACTTTTTAATCAGAGACTTTTTGCTGTCAATTTTGCTGGTATAACATTTTCTATATGAAACAAAAGATTGTGAAAGAATGAGAAGATCTTTGAAGGCAAGACAACTTTTAATGTAAATACATTGATAACTCTCCCAAATATGATCTCATAAACTAAAATCAGAAATGTTTATATAATTGGTATTTCCATTTAAAAATTGTATGAATAACTTTTTTAATATACTACTTAACCCCCTTAAGGACCGATCCATTTTTTACCTCTATGACCAGGCTTTTTTATTTTTTGACATGTATTTCTTTAAATGGTAATAACTTTAGAACGCTTTTTCTGAGCAGAGCGATTCTGAGATAGTTTTTTCCTGACATATTGTACTTTATATAACTGGTGCATTTTTGTTGACACATGAAGCATTTTTTGTGAAAAACATCAAAATATTGTGAAAAACTGGAAAATGTCAGGCTTTTTTTTTTTTTATTGTATACACTGTGCGATAAAAGTGATGCTATATTTATTCTGTGGGTCTGTAAGATTATGGCGATACCCAGTTTATATAGCTTTCAATGTTCTTTTTCCTTTTCTGAGCAAAATTATTTTTCTGCCATTCATTTTCCAATAGCCCTTTTTTTATTTTTCGTCCGACGCCATTGAGTAAGGGCTTATTTTTTGCGGGATGAGCTCTACTTTTTATTGGTATCATTTTTGTGCTACGTGCTACCTTTTGATATTTTTATTCCGCTATTTGTACCACAATTGGCGAATTTTGCGCTTTTTTATAGGTTTTTTTTACGGCGTTCACTGTGCGGGATAATTTACATTATAGTTTTATAGTACATGTCATTAGGGCTTTTATTGGGAAAGGGGCATTTATTTATTTTTTTGCACTTCATACTTTTATTGAAGAACTTTTTATTTTTTTACACTTTTTACAGGTTATACTATGCTGCAATACATTTGTACTGCAGCACAGTATAACCTGATGAGCTGCAGACACTACTGCCTGTGCGATCCAGCCTCTGGCTGGATCTCACAGGCTTCTGTAGCAAGCATACAGGAGGTCATGATCTGATCTCCTGCTGCCAGTGATAGGCTGAGCGCACTATCATGTAAGAAGCTGGCCGGCTCCTTACATGACAGTATATCACCGGCCGAGGTGGGACATCGCTGTGGCCTGTGATAGGCTGACGGCTCTGTGACGTTCCCATCCCCAGCGTGAGGCAGTTACCGGAGCAACGGGGGAATGTAGGAAGGTGAGTTAAAGTTTATTTTGTTGATTTTTGCAGCCCGGCCACAAGGAATATGTAGTATAGTACAGATTTCCAGCACCGGCGGCTCGCAACTCACAGGAGGACGATGAGAGCGGTGCTTGCAGGTAACATGATTAGTTCCCCGATGTGGGGGACAGCGCAGTGCTGGGCTGATAAACCAGTGGGAGGGGAAATCACATACTAGAGAAACAGCACCCACGGGTCACATGATGATGGGGAAATACCATTAAATACCGTGGAACCGCCATAACTTACAAAAATGTGATACACATTTTTGGTCATACCGCCCAGCTCTAATAAACTATAGGTCATTTTCTGATGACACATTTCATTTAACTTGATCTTCTGCTTTCTGACTATAGAATGCTAGATTTAAGAAATTACCAAGTACCAAGACTAGCATGCACACACGCAAATCATTGTCACATCAATGACTTAGAATTCTGTTATGTGCACCACTTCTATAAGTTACCAAAGGAGAAATCAGTGAAAAACATATCACAGCAGTGAAGCAGGACAGTAAACTTGATTAATATGAAAGGGACTGTCACCTATGCATACCATGTAAACGTGGCCTGATAAAACGAAGTATTATATCAAATACTGAACATTTTAAAAATAATAGAACAAAGTTTTACGAAGAAAGTGTTGACCTTGCTCTAGTTACAAGATAATAGAATATAGGCCTTATGTCTACTGTATAAAAAAAGGACTAGGGATATAGGAGCAAATGTTTATACTAAATTTCACTGATACAGTTAACCAACCCAGTCATCCTTTCCACACAGTTGAAATACATAAACGGTATATAGGTAGCCTC
The DNA here is from genome assembly GCF_029499605.1 of Hyla sarda. NCBI lineage: Eukaryota > Metazoa > Chordata > Amphibia > Anura > Hylidae > Hyla > Hyla sarda. The sequence goes on from NC_079189.1 coordinate 181,978,403, forward strand.
ATTTTTTTTTATTTATGTCACTGGTTAACACTGCTGTAATGGGCTAGTAACATCTGCCTAACTACATACCCACATATAGTGAAATCACTAAAATAGGTTGGACACAGCTCTATAATTCAGAATGCAGACACAAGTACACAAGCAGACACCACCATTTTCCTGTAAAAGCCTCGTGTAAATAAGAAATACAGATCCAGACTAATGGTTGTCATACAATAGGATAAAAAGAACTAGGAAATTAACTATTACTAAGGCTCTGTTTACACTAGTGTCAAGGCTTCTGTTAATAACCAACATATAACAGCTCTGATGGATCCTGCTTTTGAAATGTTGGCCAATAAAGCCTGAAAAATTCCACTGGATTATAACATAGCTCATCAGGTTTCCTTAATGGTTCCGGACTTGCGGTAATACTGAATGCAATAATAATGATGTAGACAATGTTTAGTGTCAAAAACATCAGATCCCCTTGAGGAAAGGCAAAAACGGACATGTTTATTTCATTGGCGAGTTATACTGAAGGCTAATGTGGAACTCCAACATGCCCAATCCATTGTTTCCCCTTACACACGATGCATGTAACTATCCCATCTAAAGGGAAGGGTGACACATGCTGTATTTTGCTGCGTATTTACTGCTGCATATTTTCCTACCCATTGACGTCAACGGGTAGGGAAATACGCAGCAGCAAATATGAAACAAAATATGGGACGTGTAACCCTTCCCAAAACCAGCAGGCTTGGTTGACTATTATCTGGAGCATATAGCCATGCATATTGTTATGATGCAGATTACCAAACCAGTCTTAGTTTAGTTATTAGGCCAGCATGGAATGCTGGGACATTTCAGCTATGAAACCTACACTATAGCAAATGCAGCTCTAGACTATAATAGACTGCACAGAGGACTTAAATATAAGAAAGATAGATTTAATCTATGAGTACACTGTAAAATGGGGTATTAAAGTTGACATCCGTTACAGGTAAGCTTTTCTAGAACCTTTTGACTGGTTATTTCATAATTTAAAAAAAAAGCGCATAACACTGAATAATTACAGGCTTTGTATCCAGGAATGAAGAATGGCCAAGGAAAGCTCTGAAAGCTCAGTCACGCTTTGAAAATGAATATTCATCTATTTTCAAGTAAATGCTTATGTTACCTAGTCTTGTAATTCCCTGTTGTCTGCAGAAATGAAAAGGCTGCTTGGCACTTAAAAGAAAAGCATTGCTTAACATTCCAGTTCCATTTGTTAAGGGGAAAAATGCCATAAAAATAATTCTACAGCCTGAATAAGTTAGAAAATCTTTCGAACCATAAATATCATTTTTACATATATGGATTGCAAGTGGCAGCATTTTGCAATAAATTGTGGAAATTCGCTTTACATGGTATAATACAGACCTAAATACTATATATTGTACAGCAAACTCATTTTAATGGAATAAAATTCCAACCTCACCTTAGCCAACAGAAGATGGTCCTAAACTAAGGATACCTCTCTTTAACCCCTTAAGGTCTCAGCCCTATTTTGCAAATCTGACCACTGTCACTTTAAGCATTAATAATTCTGACATTTTTACTTTTCTGATTCAGAAATCGTTTTCTTGTTACATACTCTACTTTAACATAGTGGTACATTTTCGTCATTACTTGCATCCTTTCTTGGTGTAAAATCCCAAAATGTCATCAAAATTTTGAAAAATTATGGATTTTTCGAACTTTGAAACTCTCTGCTTGTAAGAAAATGGACATTCCAAAAAAAATGATATATTGATTCACATATAAAATATGTCTACTTTATAATTGCATCATAAAGTTTATGTTTTTACTTTCTGAATACATTAGAGGTCTTCAAAGTATAGCATCAATTTTTAAAATTTTCACGAAAACTTGAAAATCTGAATTTTTCAGGGACCAGCTAAGTTTGAAGTGGATTTGAGGGGCCTTTCTGTGAGAAATACCCCATAAATGACCCCATTATATAAACTGCACCCCTCAAAGTATTCAAAATGACATTGATAATGTTTGTCAACCCTTTAGTTTCACAGGAACCGCAGCAAAGTGGAGGAGAAAAAAAACAAAATCTCCATTTTTTACACCAACATGTCCATGTAGTCTCATTTGTTTCATTTTTACAAGGGGTATAAGGAGAAAAAGCCCCCCAAAACTTGTAAGTAAATTTCTCTCGACTATGGCAATACCTCATATGTTGACGTAAAGTGCTCTGTGGGCTCGCAACATGGCTCAAAAGGGGAAGAGCAACTGTGGGATTTTGGAGGGCGAATTTTGCTGTCATGGTTTTTGGGGGGCATGTTGCATTTAGGAAGCCCCCAAGGTGCTAGAACAGCAACAAAAAAACTCCACATGGCACACTATTTGGGGTATAGTGAGCCTTAACACCTTACAGGTGTTTGACAGGTTTCCGTTGATTTGGACGTGAAAATGAAAAATTTTATTTTTAACACTACAATGTGTTTATCCAAATTTTTCATTTTCACATGGGTTAATAGGAGAAAATGGACCCAAAAATGTGAAGCCCAATTTCTCCCAAGTAAGGAAATACCCTATAAGTGGAAGTAAAGTGCTCTGCTGGTGCACTACAGATCTCTGAACAGAAGGAGCGCCATTGGGCTTTTGGAGAATTAATTTAGCTGAAATGGTTTTTGGGGGGCATGTCACATTTAGGAAGCCCCCATGGTGCCAGAACAGCAAAAAAAAAAAACAAGGAAAAAAAAAAAAAAAACAACACATGGCACACTATTTAGGAAACTACACCCCTCAAGGAACGTAACAAGGGGTATAGTGAGCCTTAACACCCTACAGGTGATTGACAAACATTTGTTAAAGTGGGATGTGAAAATGAAAAATTTGAATTTTTTTTTCACTAAAATGCTTGTTTTACCCAAAATGTAAAATAAGAGAAAATGTCCCCCAAAATTTGTAACCTCATTTCTCTCGAGTAAGGGAACACCTCTTACGTGGATGTAAAAAGTGTTCTGTGAGTGAACTAGAGGGCTCAAAAGGGAAGGAGCGACATTGGGATTTTGGAGAGCAAATTTAGCTAAAATGTTTGTTTTTTTTTTGGGGGGGGGGGGGCGTGTCGGACAGTTGGACGTGAATACCCCATATGCGGATGTAAAGTGCTCTGCGGGCGCACTACAGGGCTAAGAATAGAAGGAGCGCCATTGGGATTTTGGATAAAGAATTTGGTTGGGTTGGAATAAGTCATGGGCCATGTGCATTCACAAAGCCCCCGTGCTGCTAGAACAGTGGACCCCCCCCATGTGACCCTATTTTGGAAACTACACCCCTCACAGAATGTAACAAGGAGTGCAATTAAACCCCACTGGCATTTGACAGATCTTTACAACAGTGGGCTGTGCAAATGAAAAATAAAATTTTTCATTTTCATGGACCACTGTTCAAAAAATCTGCCAGACACCTGTGGGGTGTAAATGTTCACTGCACCCCTTTTTACTTTCTGTGAGGAATGTAGTTTCCAAAATGGGGTCACATGTGAGGGGGGCCCAATGTTTTGGCAACCTGGGGGCTTTGTATACGCACTTGGCCTTCAATTCTTGCCAAATTCTCTCTCCAAAAGCCCAATAGCGCTCCTTCTCTTCTGAGCCCTGTAGTGTGCCAGCAGAGCACTTTACATGGGGTATTTCCTTACTTAGAAGAAATGGTGTTAAAAATTTTGGGGGGCTTTTTCTCCTATTACCCCTTGTGAAAAAGAAAAGTTTGGGGTAACACCAGCATTTTAGCGGAAAAAAAACAAATTTTTCATTTTCACATCCAACTTTAATGAAAATTCGTCAAACACCTATGGGGTGTTAAGGCTCACTATACCCCTTGTTACGTTCCGTGAGGGATGTAGTTTCCAAAATGGGGTCACATGTGTTTTTTTTTTTTTTTTTTTTTTTTTTTTTTTGCGTTTATGTCAGAACTGCTGTAACTACTAGCCACCCCTGTGCAAATCCCCAATTTAGGCCTCAAATGTACATAGTGTGCTCTCACTCCTGTGCCCTGTTGTGCACCCGCAGAGCACTTTATGTCCACATATGGGGTACTTCCGTACACGGGAGAAATTGTGTAACAAATTTTGGGGGGGGGTCTTTTTTTTTTTATTTTTTTTTACCTTTACCTCTTGTGAAAATTAAAAGTATGGGGAAACACCAGCATGTTAGTGTAAAAAAAAATAAAAAAATTTACACTGACATGCTGGTGTAGACCCCAACTTTACCATTTCATAAGGGGTAAAAGGAGAAAAAGACCCCCAAAATGTGTACCACAATTTTTTCAGAGTACGGAAATAAAACTAAACTGTTGCCTTGAAATACAACAGGGCTCCATGTGAGAGCATCATGCGCATTTGAGGCCTAAATTAGGGATTTGCATAGGGATGGACCCGGATACAAGCATTACACTTGACTCCGCCACCTAACTGTGTAAGGGTGTATATGTAGTGTTTTACTTTTTATTTTGTTTAGTGTAATGTTTTTAGGGTACATTCACATGGTCGGGGTTTACAGCGAGTTTCCCACTGGGAGATTGAGCTGCGGTGAAAAATTTGCTGCATCTCAAACTTGCAGCAGGAAACTCACTCTAAATACCCTGTACATTCACATGGGGGAGGGGGTGTAAACCTCCAGCTGTTGCAAAACTACAACTCCCAGCATGCACTGACAGACCATACATGCTGGGAGCTGTAGTTATGCAACAGATGGAGGCACACTGGTTGCAAAACACAGTTTGTTACTTAACTCAGTGTTTCACAACCAGTGTGCCTCCAGCTGTTGAAAAACTACAACTCCCAGCATATACGTTCTCTCAGTGCATGCTGGGAGTTGTATTTTTGCAACAGCTGGAGGCACACTGGTTGTGAAACAGAGTTAGGTAAACTCTGTGTTTCACAACAAGTGTGTCTTCAGCTGTTGCAAAACTACAACTCTCAGAATGCATTGACAGCCGAAGGGCTGGGAATTGTAGTTATGCAAAAGCTGGAGGCACACTTTTTCATAGAAAAATGTGCCTCCAGCTGTTGCATAACTAAAACCCCTAGCATGCACAGACTTCCAAAGGGCATGCTGGGAGTTGTAGTTGTGCCTCCAGCTGTTGCATAACTACAATTCCCAGCATTCCCTTAGGCTGTGCATGCTGGGAGTTGTTGCTAGGCGACAGCAGGAGGAGAAAAGGCTTCACCTCCTGCTGTATCCTGCCGCCCGCAGCGTGGCCACAACAGCGCTGCCGCTCCTGTCCTCCGCCAGACAGGTAAGGGACCTCCGCCTGACCTCCAGACAGGAAAGGGACCTCTGCCTACCCCGATCACCGCCCAGCAGAGTAGTGATTGGTTGGTCGTTCTGACCGATCCATCACGTGATCGTGAGGTGGCACCGTGCTCGGTAAGGTTCATTGGGGATGATTGGAGACCTGAATGACCCGGAATCGCCACAAATCACAGGACTGAGGACTGAATTGGAACTACGCAGCAGATAATTCCACAGCGGAAATTCTGCCGTGTGCAGAGTGCAGCAGAATTTCACAGAAATTCCACAATGTGAACATGGCCTAACGCAGAAGTGATAGAGTCCATTAAAATGAATCCCTATAACTTGCTGCATAGCACTTCCTGGTATCAGTGATGGCATGAAGAACAGCCCACTCACAAAATCAGTGGGAAACTTCTGCGGTGACTGCCAAGGTGGGCAATTCCTTATGCTTACACGGACACAAGAAAGTACTCTGCAAGCTGTGCATTACGAAGCTATCCATTTAGCAAGCAGAATTTCAGCTGCGGTAAATCCTGCAGCCTATTGAACAAACTCCTAAGGCTGGTGCTGTTAAAATTATATTTTGATATCTATGTTCACTGTATTTTCTACATATGATGCTTAGCTAAGATGGAGCCGGCTTATTTCTCTGTTTTAGTTAACGCTTATCTTCCTTTCGGCCAGCGCCCAGTGATGCTTGAAACTATGCAACTGACCTAGAGTAGGAGAACAATAAGCTCTGTTATATTAAGAAATAACTGTAAAAGGGGCACTGTGATTGGCAATAAAGCTACCTATGCATCATGAGCCACCAGTGTGCGTGCCTTTAGCCGATCAGTTCACACTCAAAATGTTACTATAGAAGAGACAAACACCTGACTGGGTGTGACTCTGCTGCTGACCTGTTATGGCTGTGGGATCACCAATCTGTATCGATACATCTGTAATAAATCTGTCTTCTAATCAAGGCGACTGGAGTTGACTGATCAGGGGTAGAAATAGATTCCAACAGCTGGGTTCACACAACGGATTTTCAGAGTATAAACTTGTAATTGATTTCATCATATTTTTCTGGCTGGCGAGATGGTTGTTTCCTTCCTCGAAGAATTTTGGTCTTTCTGCATGGAATGTGAATGTATGTTCCACATGGAAAGATCAAACAACCACCATGCAGGCCAGAAACATACTACAAAATCAATTTAGAGTTCATGCTCTGAAAATCTATAAGGTGAACCCAGCCTAAGGAAGCATTCACACGTACAGGATCTACTACTTGATGCCATCTGCAGCAGATCCTGTACATGTGAATACACCCTTAATCTAGTAAGCAATTTAATAAGAATTTTTTTTTGTTAACATGGTTCTTTACTTTTCAAAATGGATAGCATAACTCAGACATTATTTGGTTCAGAAAGGTCTAAACCAAATAATGTGAACAAAGTGGCAGTGGTGCTCTGCTCAGCACAGGCGTGCCTCTGACCATGTGTGCCATATTACAGTCAAAGCATCTATTTAGCATATTTTGAATAGAAGGTCTGCCCCTCTAAATATCAAAAAAAGGTCCCTGCTTTTTTGGCTCACAACAATCACATGCTTACAGCACAGGCTAGTGATATGGAAATGTTGACATATAAGCAATATGGTTTTATAATACTCTTCTATAGGCATCTTCTTCATGCACCATATAAAACTGACATGGAAAAGTCATAACGTACCTTGCATCTGCTTCACTATAGTATTCTCTTGCAACTATATCTTCAAATAACTCTCCACCAGTAACTCTGCAAAGGAACAATAGAAAATAGACTCATGAAACAAACTGAACCATAAAACAACATAAAACTTCAGTATACATAGGCAAACATATATCCATCCATTTTTAATATATGTACAAGCCAGGAACATTGTGACACACAGATTTCTTATTACAATTAAGCTTTAGATACTGTAGAGTAGACAGTCAACTGTACTACAGTAAAATTAAAATTTATACACACACAAACACACAATACCAAGACAAAAATGTTGGATAGTTACTAAACTATGCATGCAATTATGTTTCAGGCAGATATGTAAATTAAGACAGGTGTGGGCTCATTACACTGGGTCTTGCTACAAAAGAAAAAAAAAAAAAAAAAGGATGACTTCTGCTGCCCTATAACAATGCTCTCAGAGGCTACTTTTGGGCAGTGTACCTCTTGGTGAGAGATCATTGACTGTTAGACATGGTTCTACCTACGACGCATGAAAATACATTTTGCTCAGTTAACAGACTAGCAGGGGGTGCATCATTGGATTGGGATAAGCAGAAAGGTTGTTTCAACAAACTGACCTCCATCTAGGTCATTCTGACTAAGCTGCTTGGAGGTGTAAAGAGCAGACCACCATTATTTGATCTGCAGACAACTATGAGCAACTCCAACATCAAACTAGGCCACCATCCAGACACAGGTAGCATTTTCACTACACATCTCTGTCCTTTCCATGGAACATTTCCAGACATACAGCAGAAAGAAATTTGGTGGCACTGCACCCATCATGTGCCCTGCCATAGACAGCCCGTCACAGTCACCTTTGTTTTCAATAGTGGTGTCAACAAAAAGCCTGGATTGCTATTGACTGGAACTGTATTGTCTTTGGTGATGTTTCAAAGTTCTGTTTGGGTTCGGTTTGAGTTTAAAGGCCTCATGGTGTGCACATCAATCATGCCTTTACTGTGGCACAACAAACAGCCCCACAGATGATGTGAGGATTTGGAAAGCCATTGCAGCCAGTCACCCACTCATAGTAGTTATACGTGGAACACAAAAAATATGTTGCTTCTCATGGCAGGGCCTCCAATTGGCATTTTTAGCAGAATAAGGCTCGCCCACATGCAGAAAGGGGCTCCTTTTCAGTCTAGGAATGCAACTCCTTCAGAGACTCCAGAAGCGTTATGGGGGTTTAACCCCTTAAGGACGCAGGACGTAAATGTACATCCTGGTGGGGTGGTACTTAACGCACCAGGACGTACATTTACATCCTGTGCATAACCGCGGGCATCGGAGCGATGCCCGTGTCATGCGCGGCTGATCCCGACTGCTGATCGCAGCCAGGGACCCGCCGGCAATGGCCGACGCCCGCGATCTCGCGGGCGTCCGCCATTAACCCCTCAGGTGCCGGGATCAATACAGATCCCGGCATTTGCGGCAGTGCACGATTTCAATGAATGATCGGATCGCCCGCAGCGCTGCTGCAGGGATCCGATCAATCAGAATGCCGCACGGAGGTCACCTCACCTTCCTCCTTCCGGCGTCCTATACATAGAACAGATCAGTATTAGCAATCATGGTATTGCTATGAATAGTCCCCTATGGGGACTATTCAAGTGTAAAAAAAAATGTAAACAAATGTAAAAGTAAAAAAAAAAAGTGAAAAATCCCCTCCCCCAATAAAAAAGTAAAACATCCGTTTTTTAACTACTTTACCCCCAAAATGCGTAAAAAATTAATTTAATAGACATATTTGGTATAAATGTTAATGATCCCGTACGGTGAACGTAAAAAAAAAAAAGTCCAAAGTTGCTACTTTTTTTTATACATTTAAAAAAAAAAAAATTATAAAAAATGTATTCAAAGTTTTTTTTATATGCAAATGTGGTATCAAAAAAAAGTACAGATCATGGCGCAAAAAATGAGCGCTCATACCGCTGCTTATACGGAAAAATTTAAAAGTTATAGGTCATCAAAATAAAGGCATTATAAACGTACTAATTTGGTTAAAAAGTTTGTGATTTTTTTAAGCACAACAATAATATAAAAGTATGTAATAATGGGTATCATTTTAATCGTATTGACCCTCAGATTAAAGAACACATATAATTTTTACCGTAAATTGTACAGAGTGAAAACGAAACCTTCCAAAATTAGCAAAATTTCGTTTTTCTTTTTCATTTCCCCACAAAAATAGTGTTTTTTGGTTGCGCCATACATTTTATGATATAATGAGTGATGTCATTACAAAGGACAACTGGTCGCGCAAAAAACAAGCACTCATACTAGTCTGTGATTGAAAATATAAAAGAGTTATGATTTTTAGAAGGCGAGGAGGAAAAAATGAAAACGTAAAAATGTAATTGTCCTTAAAGGGGTAGTCCAGTGGTGAAAAACTTATCCCCTATCCTAAGGATAGGGGATAAGTTTGAGATTCCGGGGGGTCCGACCGCTGGGGCCCCATGCAATCTCTCTGTACGGGGCCCCGGCTCTCCGCCCAGATAGCGGGTGTCGACCCCCGCACGAGGCGGCGGCCAACACGCCCCCTCAATACATCTCAATGGCAGGGCCAGAGATTGCCGAAGGCAGCGCTTCGGCTCTGCCATAGAGTTGTATTGAGGCGGCGTGTCGGCCGCCGCCTCGTGCGGAGGTCGACAAGCCCCCTTCCCGCGGGCTGTCGGGGCTTCGTACAGGAGAGCGCAGGGGGCCCCAGCGGTCGGACCCCCCGCGATCTGTCACCACTGGACTACTCCTTTAAGGCCAAAATGGGCTGAGTCCTTAAGGGGTTAAACTTGCAGAAATGTATTTTTCAGTAATACACAGTAATAAGATTTAAATGGGCACTGTAGGATCCAAAAACTTTTTGTATGCTGCTACTGACGAAAATAAAAGACCCTTTGCAATATGGTTGCTTTAAAAAAAAAATATATATTTAAAATAATATAGGTATAGTATAGGGTATAGTGAGCCTTCAAGGGGTACTCCGGTGAAAACCTTTTTTCTTTTAAATCAACTAGTGGCAGAAAGTTAAACATATTTGTAAATTACTTCCATTAAAAAATCTTAATCCTTCCAGTACTTATTAGCTGCTGAATGCTACAGAGGAAATTCCTTTCTTTTTGGAACACTGATGACATCACGAGCACAGTGCTCTCTGCTTACATCTCTGTCCATTTTAGCAACCATGCATAGCAGATGTATGCTAAGGGCAGCACGGTGGCTCAGTGGTTAGCACTGCTGCCTTGCAGTGCTGGGGACTTGGGTTCAAATCCCACTAAGGACAACAATAAATAAAGCATTATTATTATAATAACGTCAGCAGAGAGAACTGTGCTCGTGATGTCATCAGAGAGTATTCCAAAAAGCATTCCTCTGTAGTATTCAGCAGCTAATAAGTACAGGAAGGATTAAGATTTTTTAATAGAAGTAATTTACAAATATGTTTAACTTTCTGCCATCAGTTGATTTAAAAGAAAAAAGGTTTTCACCGGAGTACCCCTTTAAGCGTTATGATTTTTATAAGGTGATGAGGAAAAAAATGAAAATGCTAATACAGAAAAACACTGCATCTTTAAGGGGTTTATGAAGATTTTCCTTGAAAAATAAGTTTGCTTTACAAGCATTTAAGATCACTTTAGCAGTGTTCTACTGCATTTTATTACATATTTGCAGGGAGAACATATCTCAGTTATTCCCCATGCTAAATTGCTGTACAGAAAAACATGCTGGTCATTCCTGGAAATTTTTTACATCCAAATCCAACAATCAGTAGTAGAGATGAGCAAAGTTACAGTGATTCGATTCATCACAAACTTCTCGGCTCGGCAGTTGCTGACTTTAGTCTGCATAACTTAGTTCAGCTTTCAGGTGCTCCAGGTGGGCTGGAAGAGGTGGATACATTTTAGGTGACTCTAATCAAAAAATTCTAGCCATCTCCAAAGATATACTCGGATCTGAAACCAAGAACATTAAGACTAATCCAAGAGTCAGTTGACTGACATTTTGGCAATTTTTTAGCTGTCATTTCTTTTAATAACACTGCATCCTTGGCCACCATCTATGCTTATTGGGAACCCCAATCTTGCATGCATGTATTTCTGTGGACCCATCAGCCAGTACATGCTGGGTCAATGGAAAGGTTCCGATTTATTTATTTATTTTTAACAATAACAAAGATGCAGGAGAATTATATAAACAAACCCATAACACTTGAAAACGTGGAAATACTATGCACATTGGCAGCTTATTCATGAGAGTGAGATCACACTGTGGGGGAGTTTTTCAGTCACTGTGAGACAGGTCAGGGTTAAGTGAAAGCTGAACTGAGCAGTAAAGCACAGAGATATTCTTAAAGTGGTACTCCGGTGGAAAACATTTTATTTTTTATCAACTGGTGCCAGAAAGTTACAGTTTTTTAAATTACTTCTATAAAAAAAATATTTATCCTTTCAGAACTTATTTGCGGCTATATACTACAGAGAAAGTTCTTTTCTTTTTGGATTTCTTTTTTTTTTCTGTCCACAGTGCTCTCTGCTGACACCTGCTGCCCATATCAGGAACTGTCCAGAACAGGAGCAAATGCCCATAGCAAACCTATGCTGCTCTGGGCAGTTCCCAATACAGACATAGGTGTCAGCACAGAGAGCAATGTGGACAGAAAAAAAAAAAGAAATCCAAAAACAAAAGAACTCTGTAATATACAGCCATAAATAAGTACTGGAAGGATAAAGATTTTTTAATAGAAGTAATTTACAAACCTGTTTTACTTTCTGGCACCAGTTGATTAACCTTTTAAGGGCGCCGGGCGTATGCATACACCCTGCACCCGAGTCCTTAAGGACGTGGGGCATATGCATACGCACGTGAGAATCCGGTCCCCGTCGCTAGCCGGTTGGGGACCGGACCAGAATGCCTGCTGAAATCATTCAGCAGGCATCCCGGCACATCGGCGAGGGGGGTCCAGAGACCCCTCCATGTCGGCGATCGCAGAAAATCGCATGTCAATTCAGACATGCGATTTTCTGCTATTCCGGGCTGATCGGGTCACTGGTGACCCGATCACCCGGAAAATAGGGATGATCGGAGCTGTCAGGGACAGCCCTGATCATCCTGAGGGATAGGAGCGAGGTCGCAGTGCTGCTATCTCCTCCTATCCCCTGCCATTGGTCAGAACTGATTCTGACCAATGGCAGGGCAGGACAGTGGGTTGCCATGGCAACCCTCCGTTCTGCCCACCCCTGGATGTCGAGGAGATCGTGTGGAAGAAGATGGAGGCCGGTACCTGCAGGAGAAGATGCCTGGGGATCCCCGATCGTCGCTGGAGACTGCTGGATCCTGGGTCAGGTAGGGAAACTACAGTGGTCTTTACTGTGGCAACCACTAGGAAGGCCAAACTGCAACTCCCAGCATGCCCAGACAGCCAAAGGCTGTCTGGGCATGCTGGGAGTTGTAGTTTTGCAACATCTGAAGGGTAACAGTTTGGGGACCACTGTTACAGTGATGCCCAAACGGTGGCCCTCCAGATGTTGCCAAACTACAACTCTCAGCATGCCTAGACTGCCCAGGCATGCTGGGAGTTGTAGTTCTGTGACATCTGTCCCTTCAGATTTTGCAATTTTCATGAAATTTTTGAAAATTGCTGCTCTACTTTGAAGCACTCTAATTTTTCAAAAAGCTAAAATATGTCCATTTTATGATGCCAACATAAAGTGGACATATTGTATTTGTGAATAAAAATAAAATTTATTTGGAATATCCATTTTCCTTACATGTAGAGAGCTTCAAAGTTAGAAAAATGCAAAATGTTCAAAATTTTCTAGAAATTTTGGGATTTTTCACCAAAAAAGGATGCAAGTAACGCCGAAAACTTACCACCAAAATAAAGTAGAATATGTCACGAAAAAACAATCTCAGAAACAGAATATTCTGTAAAAGCGTTTTTGAGTTATTAATTCGTAAAGTGACGGTGGTAAGAATTGCGAAAAAGGGCTCAGTCCTTAAGGTGAAAAAGGGCTGCGTCCTTAAGGGGTTAAAATAAAATGTTTTCCACCGGAGTACCCATTTAATGAAAACCTGATGAAGAGTGCTCTGGACTTCAGACTGGCCCGAAAGTCCACCTTCTAACAAGAATATGGGGAAGACTTATTAAAGGGGTTCTCCCTTGGTTATACTGTTTTTTGTTATTATGTTTGTGTGTTTTGTGTGTATAAGTATGTGTTTTTTTTATGTGTGTTGCGATTATGTATATATGTATTTTCTTACCTTTTGTGAAGATCCGGAAGCTGGCCCCTTTTTCTTCCAGCGGTTTGCTGTGTAACCTCGGCCTCCGCCATGTTGTGTTCGGTAAGTGGGATGTCGGGGGGTGTGTTTCTGACGTCCGAGGCTAATCTTTTCTTCCCGTTTCTTCCGTGGCTCAGCGACAAATCTGCGGCCTCTTCCGGCGCATGCGCAGGTAGTTTTTTTTTTTTTTTACCAATAAAGTTTTTTTTGTCTAATTGACAAACTGTCTGCGCTTGCGCGAAGCTACGCCATTAGCGTAGACCTAATGTACGCTACGCTGTTAGCGTAGCACTTGCGTACTCGCGCATGCGCAGACAGTTTGTCAATTAGACAAAAAAAACTTTATTGGTAAAAAAAAAAAACTACCTGCGCATGCGCCGGAAGAGGCCGCAGATTCGTCGCTGAGCCACGGAAGAAACAGGAAGAAAAGATTCGCCTCGGACGTCAGAAGATAGGAAGGACAGAAGCAAGAACACACCCCCCGACATCCCACTTACCGAACACAACATGGCAGAGGCCGAGGTTACACAGCAAGCCGGTGGAAGAAAAAGGGGCCTGCTTCCAGGTCTTCACAAAAGGTAAGAAAATACATATATACATAATCACAACACATAAAAAAACACATACTTATACACACATAACACACAAACATAATAACAAAAAACAGTATAAACAAGGGAGAACCCCTTTAAAACCTGCCCAGAGCAACCAAACAGACCAGCTGCCCAGAGCAACCAATCAGGCCTTTTTAAAATGTAAAGAAGTGATCTGATTGGTTGCTATGGGCATCCGGATAACTTTTCCTCTGCACAGGTTTTGATAACTTTCCCCCAATGACCCTAACCCCTTAATGACTCAGGGTTTATCAAATTTTTCCTCCTTACCTTTAAAAATTATAATTCTTTCAATTTTGCACCAAAAAATCCATATGATGGCTTATTTTTTTGCACCACCAATTCTACTTTGTAATGACATCAGTCATTGTACCCAAAAATCTACGGCGAAACTGAAAAAAAAAATCATTGTGCGACAAAATTGAAGAAAATGCCATTTTGTAATTTTTGGGGGCTTCCGTTTCTACGTAGTAAATTTTTCGGTTAAATTGACACCTTATCTTTATTCTGTAGGTCCATACGATTAAAATGATACCCTACTTATATAGGTTTGATTTTGTCGTACCTCTGTAAATAAATCATATCTACATGCACGGAAATGAATACGTTTAAAATGGTCATCTTCTGACCCCTATAACTTTTTTTTCACGTACGGGGCGGTATGGGCCATGATCTGAAGTTGTTGGCTGTATTATTTTTATATTTATCTGACTTTTTGATTGCTTTTTATTCATTTTTTCATGATATAAAAAGTGTCCAAAAATATGCTATTTTGGACTTTGGATTTTTTTGTGCGTACGCCATTGACCGTGCAGTTTAACTATATATTTTTATAATTTGGATATTTCCGCACGCGGTGATACCACATATGTTTATTTTTATTTACACAGTTTTTATTTTTTAAATGGGAAAAGGGGGGGGGGGGGTGATTAAAACTTTTATTAGGGAAGGGGTTAAATGATCTTTATTAACTTCACTTTTTTTTTTGAACAAGGCCACAACAGAACAAAATGTGAAAAAAGTGAAAGGGTCTGAAAAGTTTCCAAACAATGGAGTGAATTGGGCCTGAAGTCTATTCCAGCTTATAATTTGTGCCGATTTTTGTCAGAAGTCAAATATATCTACCAATATATAACACTGAGGAGTACACCAGATACATTTGCTTACTGGCACACAACCCCTTAAGTCACTGGAGTAATAATTTATTGATACTGTATATCAATGACAAATATTGTCAGGTAAATCATAATTAAAAAGGACACCGCGGAGCTGGAAAGGGTGCAGAGACCCGCGACTAAACTAATATGGGGCATGGAACATCTTAGCTATGAGGAGCGATTAAAGGAGTTACAATTGTTTAGTCTTGAGAAGAGACGTTTAAGGGGGGATATGATAAACGTATATAAGTATATTAATGGGCACACAAAAAATATGGAGAAAAACTGTTCCAGGTTAAACCCCCCCAAAGGACGAGGGGGCACTTCCTCCGTCTGGAGAAGAAAAAGTTTAGTCTCAAGGGGCGACACGCCTTCTTTACCACGAGAACTGTGAACTTATGGAACAGTCTACCTCAGGAACTGGTCACAGCAGGAAAAATTAACAGCTTTAAAACAGGATTAAATACATTCCTGGAACAAAATAACATTAATGCTTATGAAGAAATATAAAATCCCATCCCTTCCCCAATATCGCGCCACACCCCTACCCTTCAATTCCCTGGTTGAACTTGATGGACATATGTCTTTTTTCGACCGTACTAACTATGTAAGCATAAGAGAATATAAATTGATTATTATGTTAATATTGTTCACTTCACAATATTTTTAAAAGAACACTTCTTTCCAGGAGCTGTACATCTGTGCCCCATAACAGATCATTTCCCCCTGTCCCTTTCTATCATCATGCAAGTCATTCTATGACTATGGCTAATTCTGGATCAAGCAGCTTATAGTCATATTTTAGCTTCTAATACTCCATTATCCTCTTTGACAAGACAAAGTCGGTCACTTGTCTAGATCTGCAGACCTGAGAGACAGTTACAAGTGAACGCATTGTTCAGAAAAAGATTTACCTTTATGCAGCAATCTTTATGGAGGATTGAAAAAAGGATATATATTTTTTTACAATCACACAAATCCAAGTACAGCAAATATGACATTTATCTATGGATCATGCAAACTGAATCAGCAAATATGTACAATAGAGAACACAAAACTAAATGAAAGGCAATAGTCCCGTGTATTCAAATAAAATAAATAAATGCACATTATTCCCTATTTCTATGAGGCCATAAACCAAAGCTATAATATAGATGTAGCCAAAGCCAGGAGTGGATTTAGAAGTAAGAGATAACATTAAAGATAGAGGCCCTGGCACATTTTCTGCAGCAGAAAATCAGCAGAATTCTTGCAAAGTGAGTTCATAGCCTTACAAACAAGGTACACTTAGATTGTACTAGTTAAAGTGGCTACAATAACATTTCGACACTAGAAATATAGGTACCTGTAGATAAATCAGCAGAAAACATGACACACATTGTAGTCAAAGCATTGTGCACGTGTCTACAAAGAGGCAGCTGTTCATTTATCAGTGGATAGCACAAATGGGACAAGCCAAAAGGAAAAATAGCAGTCCATGCTCACCAACACATGCCACCAGTATGGCTTTAGGCTACATGTTTTACCTAAAATATCTACACTAACTGCTACTGGTGCTACCGATTTAATGACCTGTCTATGTCCGTTAGGTCTGTCCAAATAAGATGAAGAGAATAGAATACTCATGACAAAGTTCAGCTTACATTTTTAAAGGGTCAGTTGTTGTGTGTACAAGAAGAGTAGCACTGTTTCTGGCAATTAGTTAAAAGGGTACTCTGCCCCTGGATATCTTATCCCATATCCAAAGGAAAGTGGAGAAGATGTCTGATCGCGGGGGTCCAGCTGCTGGGACCAGGGGTGTTGAAATTTAATAAAAAACTACTTGTCCACGGGACTAAAACAGAGAAAAATCTACTTTGTCCCTCATGACGATCCACTAGTCCGGACCAATTTTCGCTTTTACACTCTCATTTTATCCCTCCTTGCCTTATGATAGCCATAACTACCTACTATAATGATAGCTTTTCATTTTTCAATAACATATTCTCTAAAGCCCCCCCCCCCCCCCCCCCAAAAAAAAAAAATATGATATATAATATATTGAAGTGAAATTGAAATAGTAAAAGATAATTTGGTGGTTTTCTTTTCTACGCCATTTACCTTGTGGTTGAGCTAACATGTTGTTTTGATACTTTAGGCCATCCTGATTACAGCGATACCAGATTTGTATAGTTTCCGTCATGTTTTACTAATTAAAAAAAAAATAAAGTTTTTTTTGCATTCCAGGCTGTATGAGGGCTCTTTTTTTTTTTTTGCACCATAATCTGTTTTTTGTATCGGTACCATTTTGGTATTTATGGAGGAATCATTAGATTCCTCATACAGATCAGTAGAGTTCTATTTAACTCCATTGATCTGTGTGATCTGCAATCCATTGATAGAGCCTAGTCCAGCCAGGCTCTAGCAATGACAGAGCCACAGACACCAGGGAAGCAGATGTAAGCCCTCTGGCTACCACTAGCTCACCCCACTAGTCCACAAGGGACCATTCACATGTCTCTTTAGACGGCACTGTCAGCTTTGACAGTGGCGATCAAAAGGGTTAATAGCCAGCCGCAGCGATCTCAGCATGCTGGCTATTAGCGGCAGCCCCCAGCTACTGAAATCGGCCTGGGAGCTGCAGAGTATGGAGCGGTCACGAGTCGGGAGCCCGCTCCATACAGACTGCTGTGCGCCACCCCGCTTATCAGGTCCGGCCATGCTTGCCCGAAGCAGGGCTAGGGGCCGGAAAAATTCACCTGCCCAGCACTGCATGTCCTGGGCATTGGGCGATAGGAATTCCACATCACTGTGGGACCCCCAGCGATTTTTGGGCACCCCCCTGCGTTCTGAACATCACGCCACACCCCCTCCTTTCAAGTCTATGGGAGGGGGGGTGACTGCTTTGGCTGCTCGACGTCAGCCGTCAAAGCCACCCAAACCTGGCATTCTGAACAAAAATGATCAGAACGCCAGGGGGCCCCCTGCGATCACACAACTTATCCCCTATCCAAAGACTAGGGGATAAGAGGTCTAGGGCCGGAGTACCCCTTTAAGCTGTTTTTCAAAGTGAATGATTAATTTAGGATGTGGGAAGCAGGAAAGGTGCTTGATAAGTGGAGAAAGATGCATTTTTCTCAAATATGGCAATATTATTGTGTAGACCCGTTAAGGCATGGACACCAAAAGACCTCAAGGAATCCAGTATAAAAGTTAAAGGGGTTATCCAGGAAAAAACGTTTTTATATAAATCAACTGGCTCCAGAAAGTTAAACAGATTTGTAAATTACTTCTATCAAAAAATCTTAATCCTTTCAGTACTTTTGAGCTTCTGAAGTTAAGGTTGTTCTTTTCTGTCTAAGTCCTCTCTGATGACACGTGTCTCAGGAAACGCCCAGTTTAGAAGCAAATCCCAATAGCAAACCTCTTCTAAACTGGGCGGTTCCCGAGACACGTGTCATCAGAGAGCACTTAGACAGAAAAGAACAACCTTAACTTCAGAAGCTCATAAGTACTGAAAGGATTAAGATTTTTTTTAATAGAAGTAATTTACAAATCTGTTTAACTTTCTGGAGCCAGTTGATATATATAAAAAAGTTTTTTCCTGGAATACCCCTTTAAGTGTTAGGGGTGTAAAATAATAAAATACAGAATATGATTAATCTCATTAACGTGCCCAGTATGGCAGCCCATACTTTATTGTAGGCTGAAGTCTAACTACAGCTGGTATAAGTCTCTTCATCCAGTGGTGTTCTACCCTTTGAACTTTTAAAAAAATCTCCTAGTATCTTTAGAAGATGCTTGGAGACAGTTAAATATGAAAATAACATGTAAAAATCGAAGAAACTGCAAACTGATTAATAGCTTAAATAGATGTAAGAGGCAACTTTATTCCTGCTTGCAAGCACAATTAAACTTACTTGGTCAGGCATACCTCTAATCCAAAAAAATAGCCTTTCAGCTAACATACTGTTAAGTTTACATGGGGTATTGGGGGTAGGGGTGCACTACTAGGCCCTGGCTGAGCAAGTCCTTTGTCTCTGGCAATATCCAGGGTATTCAGTGGACATTAGGTTGAGGGGTTGACTTGCATAGAATAATCTTGAATTTTTTAGAGTTCAGATACCTTACCCCTTGGCACAACTTGGTTCTGCTTAAAGGGGTACTCCGGTGGAATTTTATTTATTTTTTAAATAAACTGGTGCCAGAAAGTTAAACAGATTTGTAAATTAGTTCTATTAAAAAATCTTAATCCTTTCAGTACTTATTAGCTGCTGAATACTACAGAGTAAATGCTTTTCTTTTTGGAACACAGAGCTCTCTGCTGACATGACCACAGTGCACTCTGCTGACATCTCTGTCCATTTTAGGAACTGTCCAGAGCAGCATATGTTTTCTATGGGGATTTTCTCCAACTCCGGACAGTTCCTAAAATGGACAGAGGTGTCAGCAGAGAGCACTGTGGTCATGATGTCAGAAGAGAGCTCGGTGTTCCAAAAAGAAAATAATTTTTTCTGTAGTATTCAGCAGCTAATAAGTACTGGAAGGATTAAGATTTTTAATAGAAGTAATTTACAAATATGTTTAACTTTCTGGCACCAGTTGATTAAAAAAAAAAAAAAAAATAATAATGTTTTCCACTGGAGTACCCCTTTAAGTGTACTATTGCAAAAGACGACAGTTGAACTGTTGCAAGAAAATCTGACATTGTGCACCCCTGTTAAAGGGGTACTCCACCCCTAGGCATCTTATCCCCTTATTCAAAGGATAGGGGATAAGATGTCTGATCCCGGGGGTCGCGCCGCTGGGACCCCCGCGATCTCTGTGCAGCACCTAGCATTTGTTTAGAACGCTTGACGTCATGCCTCGTCCCCTCAATGCAAGTCCATGGGAGAGGGCATGGTGGCCGCCACGACCTCTCCCATAGACTTGCATTGATTGAGTGTGGCATGATGTCACAAAGGGCGTGGCCGTGACATCACGACCCCTGCCCCCCATGGGCCGCTCCGAGCATTCAGAACAAAAATGTTCCGAACGTTGGGGCACCAGAGTACCCTTTTAACTTCCATATGTTACAGTAGTTTTATTGTCCATGTAAATTTTGCCATTATTTCCTTCTAAGAATGGAACAAGGTTCTGAACAGCTCAACATTTCCCCTGGAACCACTAATGGAGCCTGGAGCCAGACTGCTCTAGGAGAAGTCCTATACCTTCATATAGCCTCTGACCAACATGGGAGCTAGAGAGGTATTCCTTATCTTCACGGGACAGAATCCCTCTGGGGATTCCATCTGCTGGAAGGGAAACCTGAACTGAAGTGTGGATAGGGGTATTATGTTTTATCTTTTATCATGATTCCGGTCATGGATGAAAGGGCAAATAGAGGTTTATTTGGGGAAAAAAAACTTGGCATCTGGATGAATCTTTGCATGCCAAGTGCTTCCAAGTTATGTCTTTTGTCTGTCTATTGAAGGTTAAAAGGCTGTCTAAATAAAGCTTTTACCTCTATTTAACCACTGATTTTTGTCTTGAAATGGTCACACTCATAGGAGTTATTTGTTTCACTGCATGGCTGTAAGGGATTTGGGAACCTTTCAAAGTTAGATTAGGATAAGGTGAATAGTGGTTACCAATTACATATGGCTACATATACCATGAACACATCCAGAAGTTTCATTTATCCTTATGCTTAATAAAAAGGCTTTAAGCATCTATCAATGACATCATTTAATCAGTATGTGATGAGTATTGCTGAATTAACAAAGCATTTGGGTATGATATAACAAAAAAAATACCCCTTTAGGACCAGTTTCATACCTTAGCACTATTTGGGACTAGTCTGATGTTTTGATACTGCTGTACAGTTATTTTAATTTCTAAAGCTTTTCATTGTCATTTATTCAGACTGTTCTATTCTGCCATCTCTATCTGATCAATTTCATGAGGCCTCCAGGAAGTCACAAAAACATTTTAACAATAATTACCATGAGGTTTGTCTGTTTATAACTTAGCGCCCAGATCTAAATGATATTGTGAAAACTTGATTTGAAAGAATGGCATGCTAGTGCTGCAAGTCAATAGAGCCAACTAGTTTGGGCCAAATTGTGTTTTCCACTGTGAGCGACAGGGTGTACCATGATTCGATATCTTGGCAAGTAGGATGTGTCACAGAACAACTGTAAAAGTACAGAATGGGAGTTCAAGCTGTTCTATTCTGAGGAAGGACAAAATACCTTAAACTTAGTTGGAAGAGAATGCAAATATGCCAAAAGAATGATTTCATCACCAGTGACCAGAAGAATAACAGGGATGGGAAAAAATAAATCACAAAAAACACTCTGTGGGTAGTGCTGTTGGCTTGAATGAGCATACTAAATCTACGCTGTAAACTTATATGGTGTAGGAGTAGGGCTTATATGGTGTAGGAGTAGCGCTTATATGGTGTAGGAGTAGTGCTTATATGGTGTAGGAGTAGTGCTTATATGGTGTAGGAGTAGCGCTTATATGGTGTAGGAGTAGCGCTTATATGGTGTAGGAGTAGCGCATATATGGTGTAGGAGTAGCGCATATATGGTGTAGGAGTAGCGCATATATGGTGTAGGAGTAGCGCATATATGGTGTAGGAGTAGCGCTTACATGGTGTAGGAGTAGCGCTTACATGGTGTAGGAGTAGCGCTTATATGGTGTAGGAGTAGCGCTTATATGGTGTAGGAGTAGCGCTTATATGGTGTAGGAGTAGTGCTTATATGGTGTAGGAGTAGTGCTTATATGGTGTAGGAGTAGTGCTTATATGGTGTAGGAGTAGTGCTTATATGGTGTAGGAGTAGTGCTTATATGGTGTAGGAGTAGCGCTTATATGGTGTAGGAGTAGCGCTTATATGGTGTAGGAGTAATGCATATATGGTGTAGGAGTAGTGTTTATATGGTGTAGGCGTAGTGCTTATATGGTGTAGGCGTAGTGCTTATATGGTGTAGGAGTAGTGCTTATATGGTGTAGGAGTAGTGCTTATATGGTGTAGGCGTAGTGCTTATATGGTGTAGGCGTAGTGCTTATATGGTGTAGGAGTAGTGCTTATATGGTGTAGGAGTAGTGCTTATATGGTGTAGGAGTAGTGCTTATATGGTGTAGGAGTAGCGCTTATATGGTGTAGGAGTAGCGCTTATATGGTGTAGGAGTAGTGCTTATATGGTGTAGGAGTAGTGCTTATATGGTGTAGGAGTAGTGCTTATATGGTGTAGGAGTAGTGCTTATATGGTGTAGGAGTAGTGCTCTTGAGACTCAAATTTTGGAGGACAAGGCAAGGAAGAGCAATGTCTTATTCCCCCTACAATTGTGACTCTAGTCAACACACTCTCTATATCAAAAAACAATTAGATGAGAAGTGTATGACTAAAACAAACATATGGTGCACAATAATGTGTAACTTATTAAATAAATAAAGACAACCACCATGCTGACAACTAAGGACAACAATCACACTAAACATGGACACATCTCAGTATGACAGCCAAGCCCGTATAAAAAAAAAATTTAAATAAAATCAAAGAGCACAAACACCTTTATGCTTGCCAAATGTATGCATCAAATATAAGCATTTATTAAAGGGGTATTCCAGGAAAAAAGCTTATTTTATTTTATATCAACTGGCTCCAGAAAGTTAAACCGATTTGTAAATTACTTCTATAAAAAAAAATTAATCCTTCCAATTATTATCAGCTGCTGAAGTTGAGTTGTTCTTTTCTGTCTGGCAACAGTGCTCTCTGCTGACATCTCTGCTTGTCTCTGAAACTGCAGAGTAGAAGAGGTTTGCTATGGGGATTTACTTCTACTCTGGACAGCTCCCGAGACACGTGTCATCAGAGAGCACTTAGACAGAAAAGAACAACTCAACTTCAGCACTGAAAGGATGAACATTTTTAATAGAAGTAATATACAAATCTGTTTAATTTTCTGGAGCCAGTTGATTATATATAAAGTTTTTCCTGGATAACCCCTTTAAGTAGCAACACTAATGACTATACATCCTCATAAGTGTAAAAAGTGCAAGAGAAAATGATGCTAGTGCAACATACATATACACGTATAAGCAAATTAAAAAATATTATGGTATCTAATAGAATGCTGCAAGATGAAGTCATGCACAAAAAACAAAGGAACAATAGCGGTAAGTGAGACAAAATCGTACCTATTCAAAACTATGGCTTCAGAGGTTGTTGAAAGATGGCAAGACTCTACGCCTCCCTAAACAGTGTTTCCCAAACAGGTGCCCTGAGCAGTTGCAAAACTGCAAGCATGCTGGTATTTGTAGTTTTGCAACAGCTGGAGGTTGGGAAACACAACCCCGGTTGGGATAATCTGTCCTACATGGTTGTTTAAAACATCTATTGGCATGTATTTAGTCCTACACAATAATAGTAGTCTATGTATGGTTTTGCTGGAGATACACACATAACTGGAAGCTTAGCATTGCAATAAATACCGTAGTTAAATGCTAAATATTCATGGGTACGAGTGTATGGGAAGCTGCAGCAGTTGGGTAGCACACATCTGAAACACAAAGCAATTACAAGTGACACTAATTCCATAGCAGTCAGTGGCTACTGGTGTCACTGATTTATTCCTAATTAAAGGTCCCCTTATCTCAGCGTAGGAGGTCATATGGAAGATACCTCCACAAGACATGGTTAATTCCCACAGCTAGGAAAAGCAACCATTAAGCCATGAACAGTTGTGTGGGGGTGGAATGGCAGCAATATGCCACTGTCATGTATTATCATTTAAATAAACACTGCAGACGGCTTGTTCATAAGCAATGAATTAATGAGATGCACAACACTTAAAAAAAAAGTATGATGGGGCCTCTGTAGCATTAACCCCTTAAGGACCAGGCCAATTTTCACTGTAGGACCAGAGCGTTTTTTGCACATCTGACCACTTTCCCTTTAAGCATTAATAACTCTGGGATGCTTTTACCTTTCATTCTGATTCCAAGAAAGTTTTTTCGTGACATATTCGACTTTATGTGAGTGGTAAAATTTTGTTGATACTTGCATCATTTCTTGGTGAAAAATTCCAAAATTTGATGAAAAAATTTAAAATTTTGCATTTTTCGAACTTTGAAACTCTCTGCTTGTAAGGAAAATAGACATTCCAAATAAATTATACATTGATTCACATATACAATATGTCTACTTTATATTTGCATCATAATGTTGAGATGTTTTTACTTTTGGAAGACATCAGAGGGCTTCAAAGTATAGCAGCAATTTTCCAATTTTTAAAAAAAAAAATTTAAATCGGAATTTTTCATGGACCAGTTCATGTTTGAAGTGGATTTGAAGGGCCTTCAAATTAGAAATACCCCACAAATGACCCAATTATAAAAACTGCACCTCTCAAAGTATTCAAAATGACATTCAGTAAGTGCGTTAACCCTTTAGGTGCTTTACAGGAATAGCAGCAAAATGAAGGAGAAAATTCAAAATCTTCATTTTTTACACTCGCTTGTAGACCCAGTTTTTTTTAATTCTTACAAGGGGTAAAAGGAGAGAAATCCCCTCAAAATTTGTAACCCAATTTCTCTCGAGTAAGGAAATACCTCATATGTCTATGTAAAGTGTTCGGCGGGCTCAGAAGGGAAGGAGCGACAATGGGATTTTGGAGAGTGAGTTTTTCTGAAATGGTTTTTGGGGGGCATGTCACATTTAGGAAGCCCCTATTGTGCCAGAACAGCAGAAACCCCCCCCCACATGGCATACCATTTTGGAAACTACACCCCTCAAGGCACGTAACAAGGGGTCCAGTGAGCCTTAAAGGGGTATTCCAGGCAAAACCTTTTTTTTTATATATATCAACTGGCTTATACAGATTTGTAAATTACTTCTATAAAAAAATCTTAATCCTTCCAATAGTTATTAGCTTCTGAAGTTTTCTGTCTAACTGCTCAATGATGATGTGAGTCATCAGAGAGCAGTTAGACAGAAAACAACAACTCAACTTCAGAAGCTAATAACTATTGGAAGGATTAAGATTTTTTAATAGAAGTAATTTGCAAATCTATTTAACTTTCCGGAGCCAGTTGATATATATAAAAAAAAGTTTTTGGGGATGGCATACCCCTTTAACACCCCACAGGTGTTTGACGACTTTTGAAAAAAAAAATTTTCAATAAAGTGCAGTTTTCCCAAATTTACCATCTTTATAAAGGGTAATGGGAGAAAATGCCCCCCAAAATTTGTAACCCCATCTCTTCTGAATATGAAAATACCCTATGTTAGGATGTAAAATGCTCTGCGGGCGAACTACAATGCTCAGAAGAGGAGTCGTCACATTTGGAAAGCAAATTTTGTTGAAATGGTTTTTGGGGGTCCTGTCGCATTTAGGAAGCCCCTATGGTGCCACAACAGAAAAAAAAAACAACATGGCATATGATTTTGAAAACTACACACCTCAAGGAACATAACAAGGGGTCAAGTGAGCCTTAACACCCACAGGTATTTCACGACTTCTTGTTAAAGTTGCATGTGCAAATGAAAAAATAATGTTTTCACTAAAATGCATTTTTTTCCCCAAATTTTACAAGGGGTAATAGGAGAAAATTACCCCCCAAATTTGTAACCCCTTTTCTTCTGAGTATGGAAATACCCCATGTGTGAACGTCAAGTGCTCTGCTGGCATACTACAATGCTCAGAAGAGGAGAAGCGCCATTGAGCTTATGGGAGAGAGAATTTGTTTGGAATGGAAGTCGGGGGCCATGTTCATTTACAAAGCCCCCCATGGTACCAGAACAGTGGACACCCCCCACATGTGACCCCATTTTGGAAACTAGACCCCTCACAGAATTTAATAAGGGGTGCAGTGAGCATTTACACCCCACTGGAGTTTGACAGATCTTTGGAACAGTGGTCTGAGCAAATGAAAAATAAAATTTTTCATTTTCATGGACCACTGTTCCAAAAATCTGTCAGACACCTGTGGGGCGTAAATGTTCACTGCACTTTAATACATTACGTGAGGGGTGTCGTTTCCAAAATGGGGTCATATGTGGGGGGGGGGGGGGTCTACTGTTGAGGCACCACGGGGGGCTTTGTAAACACACATGGCCTTCAATTCCAGACAGATTTTCTTTCTCTTCAAAAGCCCAATGGTACTCATTCTCTTCTGAGCATTGTAGTGCGCCAGTAGAGCACTTTACATCCACATATGGGGTATCTATATACTCAGAAGAAATGGGGTTACAAATTTGGGGGGCTTTTTTTTCCTATTTTCCCTTGTGAAAATGAAAAATTTAGGGTAACACCAGCATTTTAGTGAAATTTTTTTTTTTCATTTTCCCATCCAACTTTAACGCAAATTCGTGAAACATCTGTGGGGTGTTAAGGCTCATTATACCCCTTGATACATTCCGTGAGGGGTGAAGTTTCCAAAATGGGGTCACATATGGGTATTAATTTTTTTGCGTTTATGTCAGAACCGCTGTAAAATCAGCCTCCCCTGTGCAAATCACCAATTTAGGCCTCAAATGTACATAGTGTGCTCTCACTCCTGAGCCTGCAGAGCATTTTTCGTCCACATATGGGGTATTTCCGTACTCAGGAAAAATTGTGTTAAAATTTTGGGGGTCTTTTTTTCCTTTTAACGCTTGTGAAAATAAAAAGTATGGGGCAACACCAGCATGTTAGTGTAAAATGTTTTTTTTTTTTAAGTTTTACATTAACATGCTGGTATAGACCCCAACTTTTCCTTTTCATAAGGGGTAAAAGGAGAAAAAGCCCCCCAAAATTTGTAGTGCAATTTCTCCCGAGTACGGAAATACCCCATATAAGGCCCTAAACTGTTTCCTTGAAATACGACAGGGCTCTGAAGTGAGAGAGCGCCATGCGCATTTGAGAACTAAATTAGGGATTGCATAGGGGTGGACATTGGGAATAACTGGTGTAGAATACCCATAACAAGGTGCCTCCAGCTGTTGCTAAACTCCCAGCATGCCTGGACAGTCAGTGGCTGTCCGGAAATGCTGGGAGTTGTTGATTTTGCAACAGCTGGAGGCTCGGTTTTAGAAACACTGCTGTACAATGCGTTCTTCATTTTTATTGGGGGGGGGGGGGGGGGACAGTGTAAGGGGGTGTATATGTAGTGTTTTACCCTTTATTATGTGCTAGTATAGTGTAGTGTTTTTTGGGTACATTCACACTGGCGGGTTACGGTGAGTTTCCCGCTAGGAGTTTGCGCTGCGGTGAAAAATTTACTGCAGCTCAAACTTGAAGCAGAAAACTCACTGTAAATCTACCCGTGTGAATGTACCCATACATTCACATTGGGGGGGGGGGGGGCAAACCTCCAGCTGTTTCAAACTACAACTCCCAGCATGCACTGACAGACCGTGCATGCTGGGAGTTGTAGTTTTACAACAGCTGGAGGCACACTGGTTGGAAAACCTTCAGTTAGGTTCTGTTACCTAACTCAGTATTTTCCAACCAGTGTGCCTCCAGCTGTTGCAAAACTACAACTCCCAGCATGTACTGATCGTCGAAGGGCATGCTGGGAGATGTAGTTATGCAACAGCTGGAGGTACGCAACTACAATTCCCAGCATAGCAAGACAGCTGTTTGGGCATGCTGGGATTTGCAGTTTTGCAACATCTGGAGAGCTACAGTCTAGAGACCACTGCAAAGTGATCTCCAAACTGTGGCCCTCCAGATGTTGCAAAACTACAAATCCCAGCATGCCCAAGACAGCAAACCGCTGTGTGGGCATGCTAGGAGTTGTAGTTTTGCAAGATCTGGAGGGCTAAAATTTAGAGACCACTGTATAGTGGTCTCAAACTGTAGCCCTTCAGCTGTTGCAAAACTACAAATCCCAGCATGCCCCAACATCTCTCTGGGCCTGCTGGGAGTTGTAGTTTTGCAACATCTGGAGGGCTACAGTTTTATAGACCACTGTATAGTGGTCTCAGACTGTAGCCCTCCAGATGTTGCTAGGCAACTCACCAGCTTCCGTACAATCCAACGAGCCAGCCGCACGACATCGCCGCCCGCCTCCTCCGGATGGGTAAGTGGATCTTCTACCGTCTGTCCTCTTCAGTTTCCCCATTCTGCCCCGCCTATTGTGGGTGGGCAGAATGGGGAAACCGAAAGTTAACCCCTCCCCGCCCCCGATCTGTTATTGGTCGTCGCTTCTGGTGACCAATAGCAGGGATAGGAGGGGTGGCACCCCTGCCACCTCACTCCTATCCCTTCAGGGGGATTGTGGGTGTCTTAGACAACCGCAACCCCCCTTATATTCCAGGTCACCATAGACCCGCATGACCCGGAATCAGGGCATATCGCCAGTGTGAATTCACCGGCGATTTGCTGCGATCGCCGACATGGGGGGGGTTGTCTGATGACCCCCCCTGGACATTTGCGCGGGGTGCCTGCTGATAGATATTACGTACCAGGGAGCAAATGCGTACCTGTACGCCCTTGGTCCTTAAGTGGTTAAAGGGGTTATCCAGGAAAAAAACTTTTTTTTATATATCAACTGGCTCCAGAAAGTTAAACAAATTAGTAAATTACTTCCATTAAAAAATCTTAATCCTTTCAGTACTTTTGAGCTGCTAAAGTTGAGTTGTTCTTTTCTGTCTAAGTGTTCTCTGATGACAACTGTCTCGGGAACTGTCCAGAGTAGAAGCAATCCCCATAGCAAACCTCTTCTACTCTGTGCAGTTCCCGCAGAGAGCACTGTTGCCAGACAGAAAAAAACTCAACTTCAGCAGCTGATAATTATTGGAAGGATTAAGATTTTTTTAATAGGAATAATTTACAAATCAGTTTAACTTTCTGGAGCCAGTACATATATATCAAAAGTTTTTTCGTGGAATATCCCTTTAACTCAAGCACATTGGTACTAGCTCAAATGCCTTAAAAACAAACAGATATAAGTCAGTATGACAAGACATGCTAACTGCAACTCAAGTACCTATAATATGAATGTTTTACCATACATCTCAACAAGGAATTTACCATATAATGCTTTATGTTTGCTTATGACAGTGATTCCCAACCAGGGTGCCTCTAGCTGTTGCAAAACTACAACTCAAAGCATGCCTGGACAGTATTCGGCTGTCCAAGCAAGCTGGGAGTTGTAGTTTTGCAACAGCTGGAGGCACCCTTGTTGGGAAACATTGGTTTATGAATTTTAGGTGTTTTTGTTATTATATCAGAATAGAGTTTATTATAGGGTAATTAACTACAACTCAACATTATAAACTTTAGGGTAGTTCTACATTGGCATGTTATCCGTTATGCATAGGAGATGGGATAACAAGCTGATCTGTAGGGGCCTGACCACTGGGACCCCCGCTGGATCCAGACAACGGAACCACAAACGTCACTGGAGTGACCTATAGGGGAGATATATCAAAACCTGTCCAGAGGAAGAGTTGCACATAGCAACCAATCAGATTGCTTCTTTCATTTTGCAGGGGCCTTGTTAAAAAGGAAAGAAGCGATTTGATTGGTTGCTATGGGCAACTTTTCCTTTGGACAGGTTTTGATAAATCTCCCTCTATGTACATCACTGCTCCATTCATTTACAAGTTTAGACATTTTATAAGGTCAGCGTTTGAAAGCAACATAGTAAATGAATGGAGAGAGTCCCAGTGGTCGGATCCACTGCAATCATCTTGTTGTTCCCTATCCTATGGACAGTGGATAGCAAGCTGAGTAGGGAATACCCATTTAACTGTGGTTACCCTGGATTTTTATTTATTTTGTACTAAATATACAGCTAATAGACAATCAGAGAAAAATTCTACCCCTGCAGTGATTTTAAAGGGGAATTTCGGGCAAAAACATTTTTACCCCTATCCAAAGGATAAGATGTCTGATCGAGGGGGCCCGCCCAGAGGTTTCCAAAACTGGAGACGCAGCTCCCGCATAGAATGTGGGTGCTGAAGGGAGATCGCGGGGGTCCCAGTGGCAGGCTGTCCGCGATTAGACATCTTACCCCTATCTTTTGGATAGAGGATAAAATGTTTTTGCCCGGAATACCCCTTTAATTATTGAGTGACTAAGTTTGGGTGTGATTTTCATATTTGCTAATGATTATGCTTTTAATGGTAGCAGCAACAATCAATAATAACTGGTAGTTTTATCATTTATCCTTGATCTCTCCCAGCATTCACACTGGGTAAAAAAAAAGTCAGAAATAAACTGTGGTCTGCGTAAACCAGCTTTAGGAGCTCCTAAGGTGAGGGACCAATGCCCTTCAGTTTAGGAGCTACACTCCGGATAGCAAATATTATTCATATTTTGTTCCCTTATGGCTAGTTCAACTGTATTGTAATATACGCTTATTAGCTGTACTGGACAGCTTTCCCTGTTGGGATATATTGTGAAAGGCAGGAAGTTGAAGGGTACTCTGGTGGGAAAAAAAATGTAATAATCAACTGGTGCCAGAAAGTTACAGATTTGTAAATGACTTCTATATAAAAATGTTAATCCTTCCAGTACGTATCAGCTGCTGTATGCTCCAGAGGAAGTTGAGTTCTTTTCTGTCTGACCACAGTGCTCTCTGCTGACACCTCTGTCAATGTCAGGAACTGTCCAGAGCAGGAGAAAATCCCCATAGCAAACCTCTCCTGCTCTGGACAGTTCCTGACATGGACAGTGGTGTCAGCAGAGAGCAGTGTGATCAGACCGAAAAGAACTGTACAACTTCCTCTGAAGTATACAGTAGCTGATAAGTACTGGAAGAATTAAGATTTTAAATAGAAGTAATTAACAAATCTAATTTAACTTTCTGGCACTAGTGGATTTAAAAAAAAATAAAATAAATAAAAAAAAGTTTTCCACTTTGCCATTCTCTGTCCACTTTGTCTCTCTCCCCTTCCCCCAATATACACAGAAATCCACACCTTGTTCTGGCTTTCATTGTTCTTGCCTTTAATCTACGCCCCTTTCTGACAAAATATGGACATGCCAACCCTCCCTTTCTAACGTAATCCAACCAAACCACCCACTCTCTAATATAGCTCATCAAGCCACGCCCCTTTATTCTACCTGTCTTGGCAGTGAGGACTGCTGGGAAATGTAGTTTTAATTGGGTGTGCAGTAGGAAGGAGCCAGGGCTTTCGGAGACGTGACGTCACGACACGCCACTTCCATTCATTTCTATAGGAAGGAGCGTAACGGCCGCAACGCCCACTTTTATAGACATGAATGGAGGTGGCGTGGCGTGACGTCATGTCACCGTCTCGGAAGCCCGGCGGTTTCCGAAACTGCAGATGCAGCTACACATAGAATGCGCGCTGCTGCAGGGAGATCGCAGGTCCCAGCGGCGGGTCCCCCGCGATCAGACATCTTATCCCTTATCCTTTCGATAGGGGATAAGATGTTTTTGCCCGGAATACCCCTTTAACAATGAGGCTATGTTCACAAGCCAGAATTTCTGCATTAATTTATAGACAATATGCTTCAAAGGGATTCCGCTGTGCCATTTACACAGCAGAATTTCTGCTGCAGGAATTCCATTGAAGTGTATTGGCTATAAATTTAGGCAGAAATTTCATGCAGAATTCTATGCAGAAATTCTGCCGTGTAAACAAAGCCTCAGAAGTACAATACATAGATGTAGCAGGCCTGTCAGAGGTGCACAAGCCCTCCGTTGTTCCTCTATATGATTCTAAGCCCATACAAGAGTATTTTTATTCTGTACAAACCCTAAAAAAAAGAAAAGTGCATTATTGGACTCTGCATGCCTTTAGGGTAGAATATCATTGTACAAAGAAACCTGTATAGCAGTGCAGGAACTCTGTACGGCTATGGACTACACTAATGTACTCATTCTGTGCAAATGGCTTTAAGGCTGTGTTCACACTGTGTTTTTATTGCACTTTTAACAAGCGGATTCTAAAATGAGTGGTGAACTCCCATGTCCTTCAATGTGTTCATTAAAAATAAAAATAAAAAACATAACAAAAACCCACACTGGAACACAGCCTTAAACTGCAAAATTTATGCACACTCAACCACTCTCCACAGGTCGTATTTACACATTGCATTCCTTGTTTTAATTAGGATTATAGGTCAAATCACTTTCACCTTATGGCAATATCTCTAAAAAACATACTTAAAAAAAAAAAAAAAAAATGCATTAAAACCGCACATAATGTGAACTGACCTCAACACACCTGAGTGAACTTCAGTACTAGCAGCCTGAATAGATGACCAGATGCAGAGAACAAATGCCACACCCTCAGCCTAAGTTTCCACTTTTTTTTCCTGCATTTTTGTGTGTGGAAAAAACGCCAGAAAAAATGCCAGTGCAATTTATTGCGTCTGACGTTTTTGCATTTGAGTGGAAATTGCATTTTTGGCCCCTTTGGCGTTTTTTTCAAAATTTGTTGGGTACCAAAAAAAATATGCAGTAGTGATGGAAAAAATTCATTTAACAAAATTCATATTTTTATAACAAAATTTTAATAAATTTTTAAACGAGGATCAATTTATGCAATCATCCATAATATAGCAGAGATGCGGAGCAGCTGTATACAGCGCTCGCATCTCTGCACTATACTCCGGGCCGGCCAGTGATGTGAATAGAAATTCCCATCACTCATTCATATTTTCCGCCCAAAGTGGGGTTTGGCCGGATGGTGGCAGCCAATCCCCGCACTCAGCAGGAAATATGGATACAGAGAGGCCGGCCGGAGTACAGAGCAGAGATGGGAGTGCAGGAGAAGGTCGCTATGCATCTCAGGGATGAAGGATGATCGCAGCGGGTGTCAGGAGTGACATCTGCTGTAATCTTTCCTTAACTGTGCTCCCAACGTGGAGCACACTCTGCTGTGGTACCTGTTTTTTTAGACAGATCGCAGCGAACGTCACACCTGACCCCACGCCGTGATTTTCCTGTATAATGTATAGATGCGGCCGGCCGCTCTTCTATGGTCCCATGCCCTGACGTATATATATATACACCAATTCATATTTCCCACAGAGAGTTGTGATTGGCTGGAACCATCTGGCCAATCACAGCTCTCTGTGGGAAATACGAATAGGTGTATATATACGGCAGTGCAGAGGACCACAGAAGAGCGGCCGGCCACATCTATACATTATACAAAAAAAAAAAAAAAGTTTTCCACCGGAGTACCCCTTTAACCCCTTAAGGACCCAGGGTTTTTCCGTTTTTACATTTTCGTTTTTTTCTCCTTATCTTTAAAAAAACATAACTCTTTAAATTTTGCACCTAAAAATATATATGATGGCTTATTTTTTGCGCCACCAATTCTACCTTGTAATGATGTCAGTGATTTGACCCAAAAATCTACGGCGAAACGAAAAAAAAAATCATTGTGAGACAAAATTGAAAAAAATGCAATTTTGTAAATTTTGGGGGCTTCCGTTTCTACGTAGTAAATTTTTTGGTAAAAATGACACCTTATCTTTATTCTGTAGGTCCTTACGATTAAAATGATACCCTACTTATATAGGTTTGATTTTGTGGTACTTCTGGAAAAAATAACTACATGCAGGAAAATGTATTCGTTTAAAATTGTCATATTCTGACCCCTATAACTTTTTTATTTTTCCGCGTATGGGGCGGTATGAGGGCTCATTTTTTTGCGACGTGATCTGAAGTTTTTAGCGGTACCATTTTTGCATTGATAGGACTTATTGATCGCTTTTTATTCATTTTTTCATGATATAAAAAGTGACCAAAAATACACTATTTTGGACTTTGGAATTTTTTTTTTGCGTACACCATTGACCGTGCTGTTTAATTAACTATATATTTTTATAATACGGACATTTCCGCATGCGGCGATACGACATGTTTATTTTTATTTACCCTGTTTTTTTTTTGTTTTGTTTTTTGTGGGAAAAGGGGGGCGATTCAAACTTTTAATAGGAGAGGTGTTAAATGATCTTTATTCACTTTTTTTTTGCAGTGTTATAGCTCTCATAGGGACCTATAACACTGCACACACTGATCTTTTACATCGTTCAATGGTTTCTCATAAGAAACCACTGATCGATGATTCTGCCGCTTGACTGCTCATGCCTGGATCTCAGGCACTGAGCAGTCATTCGGCGATCGGACAGCAAGGAGGCAGGTAGGGATCCTCCAGCTGTCTTGTAAGCTGTTCGGGATGCCGCGATTTCGCCATGGCGACCCCGGACAGCTCTCTGAGCTAACCAACATGTTTTCACTTTCACTTTAGACGGAACGTTCAACTTTGAATGCAGCGTCTAAAGGGTTAATAGCGCGCGGCACCGCGATGAATGCCGCGTTCTATTAGCCACGGGTCCCACCCGCTAAGGTCATTACTGCATCTTTTTTAATATATTTTTAATGATACCCTTTTAAATAAAATTTCGTAGGGTATCTCCATCACTTTTTTGGATTGCTGAAGTCCTAAAAAGGATAAAGACAGCCTGCAAAAACGCCAAAGTTAAAACCCACATGTCGTTTTTCTTGGCGTTTTTTTTTTTTTACTCCGATAGCCTTCTATGGGAGAAAAAACGCCACGATGTCAGGGAAAACGGCATAGGCTCAACATGCTGCGACTTTGCAAAACTGAAAAACGCCAAAAGAGTGATAAAACGGCAAAAATATATAAAAATAAATAAATAAAAATGAAAAACGCAAAGTGGAAAAAGAATTTAACGATTTCTCATTGATTTACAGCTAACATCTGGCCGCAGCGTTTTTTGGCCATAAAAGCGCCATGCGGCAGAATTGGGGTTAAAAAACACAAGTGGAAACTTAGTCTTACAGAACCACTTCAGACATGGTTTTACATCCAAAATGGAGCCTAAACCATGCCAGCCACATCAGATAAAACAGGTAGGCACAAGGCAATATAAAAAAAAAATTACCTATAGTGTGTCTTAAAAAATTGTATCAGAACCATTATAAATATAGCAATTAAGTCACTGTGTTAATTTGCTCTAACACTGTACTGTACTGTGTAAAAAAAACTTGTAAAAGTCACAAAAAGTATTGCTTGTAATGCTAATGTTGCTCATATATGGCAGGCTTGAAAATGTAAAGAGGCAGCAGATTCATTGCCGAAAACATGGAAAATGTGCTCCATATATCTGAATAGAGCTGCTAGTGCAGCATCTGTGCTATATTTACTAACCTCATTCATAAGTAAGGTAGCACTTTTTTTTGCAAATATTTCTGCAATGATTTTTCCATGGAACTTACAGCAATTACCACATTATAAAAGTACACTTGGTCTGAAATAATACATAAACATGTCTACTTACAAGTCAAAGACTAAGTAATGATGTCCTTCTTCTGATATGCTATCATGAAGTCGAACTGTAAAAGAAAAAAATAATTAGATGAACACA
Source organism: Hyla sarda (assembly GCF_029499605.1). NCBI lineage: Eukaryota > Metazoa > Chordata > Amphibia > Anura > Hylidae > Hyla > Hyla sarda. Next base: position 182,013,806 of record NC_079189.1, read on the forward strand.
GTATTTTTTATTCAACTTTATTATAACTCGTGCATTTCAGGGTTAGGCTCTGTATGAGCTTTGGAGTTTGGAATGCACCAAGCTCATATGTCTAATACATCTTTAGGTCCCTCATTCACCTATCAGTGACCATCTTTAGGTCCCTCATTCACCTATCAGTGAGTTATGGGGGGGGGGGGTGGGTGACGGCGATCCACTGTGAAGGTAGCCTGAGGGCTTACCTCTCCTTTCATGCCTGGCCAGGCTTTAGCAATCGAGCACAGAGCACACAGATCAGTGGGATTCTATGGAACCCCATTGATCTGTATGAGAAATCAAATGATTCCTCCTAAAAGTCTGAAGTGTAAACAAATAAAAAGTTTAAGAAAGTTTAAAAACACACACATTAACCCCTTCCTTATTAAAAGTTTAAATCACCCCCTTTTCCCAAATTCCATATAAAAATAATAAAAATAAACATATGTGGTATCGCCGCGTGCGTAAATGTCCGAACTATAAAAATATATTGTAAATTAAACTGCAAGGTCAATGGCGAACGCGCAATTCCAAAGTCCAAAATAGCGTATTTTTGGTCACTTTTTTATACCATACACAAAAAAAGGAATAGAAAGCGATCAAAAAGTCTGATCAAAAACAAAAATTGTACCGATTAAAACTTCAGATCACGGTGCAAAAAATCAGTCCTCAGACCATCCCATACACGAAAAATAAAAAAGTTATAGGGGTCAGAAGAGGACAATTTTACATTTATAAATTTTCGTGCATGTAGTTATGATTTTTTTTCCAAAAGTACGACCAAATCAAACCTATTTTAATCGTATGGCCCTACAGAATAAAGATAAAGTGTTATTTTTACCGATAAATGTACGGCGTAGAAACGGAAGCCCCCAAAATTTACAAAATGGTGTTTTTTTCTTCAATTTTGTTGCACAATGATTTTTTTCTCGTTTCGCCGTAGATTTTTGGGTAAAATGACTGATGTCATTACAAAGTAGAATTGGTGGCGCACAAAATAAGCCTTCATATGGAATTTTTTTAGGTGCAAAATTGAAAGGGTTATGATTTTTAAAAGGTAAGGAGGAAAACACGAAAGTGCAAAAACAGAAAAAAGCTTGGTCTTTAAGGGTAGGGATGTCCCGATACCGATACTAGTATCGGTATCGGGGTCGATACTAGCCATTTCTATGGTATCGGGGATTCGTTCAATGTCCCCGATACCAAATCCAATACCCGCTGCGGCTCCGCAGCCCTGTTCTCCTGTCCGCATCATGGCGTTCTATGGAGGAGCATGTGACACACACGTCACTACACCTCCTCCACTGCGCCCAGTGTAACGTTAATGTCACATGCTCCTCCATAGAACGCCATGATGCGGACGGGAGAGCGGAGCTGCAGCACCTGTCAGAGGACAGCCGGAGGTGAGCTGTCTACAAGGGGGGCCCTGCGGTCCACAAGGAGGGCTGCTACTAATGTCTACAGGGGGGGGCTGCTGTTTACAAGGGAGGGGGGCTGCAGTCAACAGGGGGGCTGCTACTAATGTCTGCAAGGGGATACTACCTACTATTAAAGGCAATCTTACAGCAGAGTCACCAGCACTAACTTTAATTTATAGGTAGGTAGTGCAGGTGACCTGGTTTCTAACACCGCTCACCATGCGGTAATCGGTCGCTCCGTCAATGCAGATTTCCTGTTCTGCCCAATGGAAAAGAGAGAAAAAGAGAGAAATACAGCAGCCGCCTCCATTGTACACAACAAGGAACCCACAATATCAGCATGGTAAGTAGCACCAAAGACAGGGTCACCATAGTGTCAGATACAAGAATTAAAGTATCGGTACTCGTACTCGGTCTTAAAAAAAATGGTATCGGGACATCTCTACTTAAGGGGTTAATCCATTTCTGGTTTTGGTTTCAAAAAGTTGCATGGAAAAAAAAGGGAGGGGGGGGGGGGACTCTGTAAAGGCAGTCTCTAGAAACATTGCGGCTGAAAATAGTGCAAACATCTGGGAGATATGGCCATAATGCAGTACAACGGGAGAATGTCTAATAGCTTTGTTACCAAGGACAGAACTGAAACTAATCCCAGCCACTGTTAATGATCTTCTGGTTTTGGGAAAATTGCACAAGGTGGCACACACTGGATTGCATTTCTTATAAGGAACTTAGTATTTGCTTTCTTCTGATAACATTAACATTGCATCAGACATGAAGCCGCTTATCTAAGGTGCAAAAGATAAAGTAACTTCAAAAGGTGAACAGGAGTTCAATGTACAGATTTTCAAACAAGATATTTCACATCATAATCGGTCATTGTAATAGATGTTCAGTTTTATTACAGTATTCCAAATGACAATAACTTTGAGAATAAATGTCTTGCTGTGCTTGGTGTTGTACTCCTATAAAGCAGTTACTACAATCAAATACAGTTTTCAAAACCATTTTATTGAAAATATCTACAGTGGGGCAGAAAGGTATTTAGTCAGCCACCAATTGTGCAAGTTCTCCCACATAAAAAGATGAGAGAGGCCTGTAATTTTCATCATAGGTCAACTATGAGATACATAATGAGGGAAAAAATCCATAACATCACATTGTCTGATTTTTAAAGAATTTATTTGCAAATTATGGTGGAAAATAAGTATTTGGTCACCTACAAAACAAGTAAGATTTCTGGCTCTCACAGACCTGCAACTTCTTCTTTAAGAGTGTCCTCTGTCCTCCACTCGTTACCTGTATTAATTTAACCTATTTGAACTTGTCATCAGTATACAAAACCTGAAGAGAGCTGGGACCAAAGTAACAAAGGCTACCATCAGTAACACACTCCACTGCCAGGGACTGAAATCATGCAGTGCCAGATATGTCCCCTGCTTAAGCCAGTACATGTCCAGGGCTGTCTGATGTTTGCTAGAGAGCATTTGGATGATCCAGAAGAGTATTGGGAGAATGTCATATGGTCAGATAAAACCAAAGTAGAACTTTTTGGTAAAAACTCAACTCGTCATGTTTGGAGGAAAAAGAATGCTGAGTTGCATCCAAAGAACAACATACCAACTGTGAAGCATGGGGGTGGAAACATCATGCTTTGGGGCTGTTTTTCTGCTAAGGGACCAGGACAACTGATCTGTGTAAATTAAAGAATGAATGGGGCCATGTATTGTGAGATTTTGAGTGAAAACCTCCTTCCATCAGCAAGGGCATTGAAGATGACACGTGGTTGGGTCTTTAAGCATGACAATGATCCCAAACACACCACCCGGGCAACAAAGGTGTGGCTATGTAAGAAGCATTTCAAGGTCCTGGAGTGGCCTAGTAAGTCTCCAGACCTCAACCCCATAGAAAACCTTTGGAGGGAGTTGAAAGTCTGTGTTGCCCAGCGACAGCTCTAAAACATCACTGCTCTAGAGAAGATCTGCATGGAGGAATGGGCCAAAATACCAGCTACAGTGTGTGAAAACCTTGTGAAGGCTTACAGAAAACATTTGACCTATGTCATTGCCAACAAAGGGTATATAACAGAGTATTGAGATGAACTTTTCTTATTGACCAAATACTTATTTTCCACAAGAATTTGCAAATAATTTCTTTAAAAATCAGACAAATGTGATTTTATGTATTTTTTTTTCTCATTATGCCGCTCATAGTTGAGGTATACCTATGATGAAAATTACAGGCCTCATCTTTTTAAGTGGGAGAACTTGCACAATTGGTGGCTAAATAAATACTTTTTGCCCCACTGTAGCTCTTTGATGTTCCAGACTTTAGAGCCTGGAAACAAATGCTGGTTGCTGACAAAACTTGTAAGGCTACTTTTACACTGCCACTGGGCTCCCCCACAAGCAGCCATTTTTCTCCCGCTATCTTCTATCGGCCGCAACACTGCCTGGCACAAACGGCAGTTTGAAAGGTGCCTTAGCCATCACAATGTCTGGGATCTCCAGGAGCTTACATCTAGTAGTATTAAGACTGTAAATACTTTAATGTGTAAATATTATTGCCAGAACACAAAGATAACCAGGGCCTCTATAACACACTTTAGTCCTACACAGAAATCGCATGGATTCAGGAAATGGACCAAGTGTAGCCACAATTAGATTATGTTCGGCTAATTGAAGTCAACAGGGAATACTGTGGGAGATCAAAACCTGTATAGAGGAAAAGTTGCCCAGTTGCCTATATCAACCAATCAGAACGCCTCTTTCAATTTACACAGGCCTCTTTAAAAATAAAAGAAGCAATCTGATTTGTTGTTATGGGAAAAACTGGTCAACTTTTCCTGTGCAGAGCAAAACTTGTCCAGTTGCCTATAGCAACCAATCAGCTTGCTTTAATTTTTAGGAAAAATGAATTAATATTTGCGATTGGTTGCTATGGGAAACTGGACAACTTTTCCTATGGGGCCATATACTAACTTTACTATTTATTCTGTTTAGAAAACCTATGCATTCTGTCTTTTTTTGCGATTCATTTTGTACCCTCAAACATTTGATTTCTGTCTACAATGGTTGATGCATACTATTTAACTGTTTTAAACCATTGTGCTGCAGATTTTATGTGCTGCTTCATATATTTGTTGTTCCTAACAAAAAAAAAGTTTAAAAAAAATGCACTTTTGAAAAAGAAACCTACCCATTATCTAGGTTTACATTGGCAAGCGCTGGTTGGTGACAGTTACTTATGGCAATCAGTGTAAGGAATGGCCCGATTCCAATTTAAAGAGGTTACAATAAAAAAAAACATACTCCACATGGTGTGGAAATAAGGTAATAAGTGTATATTACAAAACAAGTAATCTGGCTAAGAGAAGATAATATATGAATAATTATTGCTATCTGTAGTACTCCTCAACCCCTTAAGGACCAGACTCTTTGGATTTTTCAAATCTGACCTGTGTCAATTTATGCATTAATAATTCTGAGATGCTTTTACATATCAGTCTTATTCTGAGACTTATGTTAGTGGTAAATTTTCATCTAAACTTGCATCAGTTATTTGTGAAAAATTCCAAAATTTCATGACAAATTGAAAAATTAGCATTTTACTAAATTTGAAATGCTTTGCTTGAAAGTAAAATGATCATGCCAAATAAATGACATTAATTCACATATACCATGGGGGAGATTTATCAAAACCAGTGCAGAGGTAAAGCTGCTGAGTTGCCCATAGCAACCAGATAGCTTCTTTCTTTCTTAAAGAGACCTGTGAAACATGAAAGACGTGATCTGATTGGTTGCTATGGGCAACTCAGCAACTTTACCTCTGCATTAGAACTGGGTGGTATGACCAAATATGTGTATCACAGTATTTCTGTAACTTATGGCGGTTCCACAGTATATAACAGTATTTCTTTCACCCCCTCCCCCAATCATGTTACCCACCAGCGCTGTTCTGCTCCCCCCCCCCCACCAATTAATTATCAGCCCAGCGGGGTACTACTCACATATGTCACCCGCAAGCACTGCCCTCCTCCTCTTTGTTGCGGGCCGCTGGCGCTGGAACTCTATACTGTACACCAGTGGTCTCCAACTTGCAGACCTCAAGCCGGCCGGCCAGAGCTCCTTACATGACAGTGGGCTCAGCCTATCACTGGCCAGGGCGGGACATCGCTCCGGCCGGTGATAGGCTGGCGGCTGTCCGACGTTCCCGTCCCCAGCGTAAGGCCGACGTAGGTAAGTTAAAGTTTATTTTCTACAGCGATACAGCGCACAGCAGTGGTCTCAAACCTGCGGACCTCCAGCTGTTGCAAAACTACAACTCCCAGCAAGCCCGGACAGCCGTTGGCTGTCCGGGCATGCTGGGAGTTGTAGATTTTGCAACATTTGGAGGTCTGCAAGTTGGAGACCTCTGGCGTACAGTATAGAGTTCCACCGGCGGCCCCCAACAAAGAAAAGGAGGGCAGTGCTTGCGGGTGACATATGTGAGTAGTATCCCGCTGGGCTGATAATTAATTAGGGGGGAGCAGAACAGCGCTGGCGGGTAATATGATTAGTTCCCCGATGTGGGGACAGCGCTGCGCTGGGCTCATAATACATTCCCAAGGGGAAGGGGCCCAACTGGTATTGCGGTATGGGAAAAAATCATATCGTGCAGCCCAAAAATTTCAGTATTCGGTATTAACCGGTATACCACCCAGCCCTACTCTGCATAGGTTTTGATAAATCTCCCCCCATATGTCTACTTTATGTTGGCATCATAAAGTAGACATTTTAACTTTTTGAAGACATTAGAGAGCTTCAAAGTTTAGGAGCAATTTTCTAATTTTTGACAAAAAGGTCACAATGTTAGAAATCCCCCATTATAAAACTGCACCTCTCAAAGTATTAAAATGACATACAGAAAGTTTGTTAACTCGTTCGGTGTTTCACAGGACTAGCAAAGTCAAATTCTCAATTTTTTACACTAACATTTTGTTATAGCCCCAATGTTTTCCTTTTTAGAAGGGGTAAAAGGAGAAAGAGCCCCTCAAGATTTGTAGTCCAATATTTCCAGAGTATGGGAGATAAAATGCTCTTCGGGCTCAAAAGGGATGGAGCAACAGAAAGAGAATTTGGCTGGAATAGGTTTCGGGGGCCATGTCTCACTTACGAAGCCCCCTTGGGGTTCAAACAGTGGAAATCCGAGACATGTGACTTCACTTTGGAAACTATACCCCTCAAGGAATGTAATAAGGGGTACAATGAGTATTTTCACCCCACAGGTGTTTGACATCTTTTTGGAACAGTGGGCCATGAAAATAAAAAAATAAAAATAAAAAAAGACACTAAAATGCCGGTGTAACCCCAATTTTTCATTTTCACAGGGGACAATAGGAGAAAAAGCAATATGGATTAACAAATTTCTCCCGAGTATAAAAGTACCCCATATATGGACATAAAGTGCTCTGCAGGCACACGGCAAAGCTCAAAAGAGAGGGAGCACCATTTGGCTTTTGCAGAGAGAATTTCTAGATTTTAGGGCAATGTCCCATTTACAAACCATCAAACATCTAAAAGAATATAATAAGGGGTGCAGTGAGCATTTACACCCCGCAGGTGTTAGACACAGTTTTAGAACAGTGAACCGAGAAAAATTTAATTTTCACACAAAAGTGCTGGTGTAAATTTTTTTTTTCACAAGAGGTAAAAGGAAAATAATTGTAACCCAATTTTACCCCATATGTGGACGTACAGTGCTGTGTGGGCGAACGGCAGGGCTCAGAAGGGAAGTCGCGACATTGGGCTTTTGGAGAAAGGATTTGGGATGGAATAAAAGTCGGGGGCCATGTCTAATTTACAAAGCCCCCATGGTTCCCAGATAGTGGAAACCCCCCTCATGTGACCAAATTTTGGAAACTACACCCCTCAAGGAATTTAACAAGAGGTTCAGTGAGCATTTAGACCCCACACGTGTGTCTGACAAGATTTTTTAAACCGTGGTCCGTGAAAATCAAAAAATGTGGTCAATTTGGATTCCTGGGCAGCCAACAAATCATCTAGACTGGGTCCCCATTATGGAGGACCTCTAATGGCGTTGCCCTGCAGCGCCGCCTTCTAGTGTGTGTAAGTGTGAAAATTTAGTGTTTTCACTTTATTTCAGTGTGTAGTGTAGTGCTTTACATTTACTGTTTGCTTTTTTTTTTTTTTTTTTTTTTGGGGGGGTGTAGTTTTTTTTTTGCCCTTTCTGGGTGGCACTTACAGTCCCCTGCCACCAGCGAACTTTCTGTGCTCTGTGGCTGGACCATACCCCGAGTGTAGATTGTTCTGATTGCTGACCAGGGAATTATTACTGATCATTTTTTTTTTTTAGGGTGCAGGTTTTTTTTTTAACACTTATTTTGTGGGTGTTTGTGGTCCATGCCTCCAGCCATTATTCCCCCCCCCCCCCCCCCCAAAAAAAAAAAAACTGGAAAAAAAAAAAAACTGAAAAAAAAAACCTGTACCCCCAAAAATAATAATAAATCACTGATCAGCAATCATCGCTGTCTGCACACTGGGACCGGTCACACAGTGCAGAACAGTCGGTGGTGGCACAGACTAAAAACTGCAGCCTATAAAAAGCTAGGGGAAGACCAGTGGTGGCTAAAATGTGGCCCTCCAGATGTTGCATAACTGAAACCACAGTTGTCTGTCTGGGCATGCAGGGAGTTGCAGTTTTGCAACATCTAGAGGACGGCTGTTTGTAAACCATAGGTCTAAGTGACCCACAGCAGTACAAGTTGCTGCAAAAAAAATTTATACATAAAAAAAAAGTCGCTGGCCCAGATTTATCAAACTGTGTGAGAGAAAAAGTGGAGGGATTTTTCCTCAGCAACCAATCACAATTCAGCTAACAAGCTCTGGTAAAGTGAAAGCTGAGCTGTGATTGGTCTGCACTTTTTCTCTCACAGAGTTTGATAAGTCTGGGCCACTTAGTTCAGTGATCTCCAAACTGTGGCCCTCCAGGTGTTGCAATACAACTCCCAGCATGAGAGTTGTAGTTTTGCAACTGCTAGAGGGCCATAATTGGATCCAGCCCCCACATGTCCCTCCCCAACTACGACGACACCCGCCGATTATAGATGCAGGTAAGTGACGCCGCTGCTGACACGGTCCCCCTGGATGGGCAGAGCAGGGGAACTGAACTTTGAACCCCCAGCCCCCGATCTGAGATTGGTCATTCAGGAGCGACCGACCAATCGCAGGGATAGGAGGGGTGGCAGAGGGGTGGCCTCTGCCACCTTACTCCTATCCTTCAGAGTGATTGGTGCTTTATCACCCTTATTTTCAGGGCCATTTAGGCCCAAAAAAGCTGTGATTTGCTGGTAGGGAGTCGCTGGACAGCAGCCATCCCAGGCCAGATCACCACGTTTGGAGACAAGGTGATTCCAGGATGCTGCGCTGTAAATGTAAAGCGCTGTGAGCTAAGTTAATCTTAGCAGCGCATATCCTTAAAGGGGTACACTGGGGAAAACCTTTTTTCTTTTAAATCAACTGGTGGCAGAAAGTTAAACATATTTGTAAATTACTTCTATTAAAAAATCTTAATCCTTCCTGTACCTATTAGCTGCTGAATACTACAGAGGGAATGCTTCTCTTTTTGGAATGCTCTCTGATGACATCATGACTACAGTTCTGTCTGTTGACGTTATTATAATAATAATAACGCTTTATTTATTGTTGTCCTTGGTGGGATTTGAACCCAAGTCCCCAGCACTGCAAGGCAGCAGTGCTAACCACTGAGCCACCATGCTGCCCTTAACATACATCTGCTATGCATGGTTGCTAAAATGGACAGAGATGTCAGCAGAGAGCACTGTGCTTGTGATGTCATCAGAGAGCATTCCAAAAAGAAAGGAATTCCCTCTGTAGCATTCAGCAGCTAATAAGTACTGGAAGGATTAAGATTTTTTAATAGAAGTAATTTATAAATAGGTTTAACTTTCTGCCACCAGTTGATTTAAAAGAAAAAAGGTTTTCACCAGAGTACCCCTTTAAGGGGTTAAATGCATTTAAGATGTTACATTGAAGGCCTTTACTGAGAATCAATACGTGCCATGAGTGTACGATCAGTGGAGTTCCTATCACAAGTTATCAGCACAATGAACATATAGGCCCTCATTTACTTTTGCAAACCCGACATGTTTTGTCGGGTTGTGCGCCAGATTCTGCCGCATTACGCCAAAAATTCTGTCTGCATCAGAATTTGCGCCAGAATTGAAAAACCCCGACTAATTCTCCATTTTGCTAAGAAAACACAAAAAAGGGGCGTGGCCTCTGGGAGAAGGGGGCATGGTCCCGAAAAGGGGTGTGTTCCTGACATTTTCACAAAAAACCAACATATTTACCAAGGTTTCCACATAAAATGTGGTGGATTTGAGCTGAGGAAAACCCGACAGATCAGAGAATGTGTAAAAAAAGCAAAATGTAGGAAAAGTGGAAAATGTAGGGAAACCTTAGTAAATACTGTGGAAAATAAATTGTAGGGAATTAAAAGCAAAAAAGAAACCTACACAACACTCTTAGTAAATGAGGGCCATTGTATGTGCTGCAGAGGAACTGTAGTACCAGTTACATCTCCAGTATATGAATAGTACTGTGCCATGCACTACATTCTCCAGAGGGCTAAGGCTGTTTCTTTCTGCTGACATGGAGATTAATACAGGACAATACAGTGCTGGGCTATCTTCAGCAGTCCCATAGAAAGTAAACTGAGTGGAAGCAGGCATGCTCGACTGTCTAACTTTAGGGACAAGGAACCCCCGTTCTTGTGGGTGCGTCATTCAGTCAGGGCTGTAGATATATCACAATCACTCAGCTATTTTACTCTAATAAACCTGTGTACGACCCACTGCTATTTTAGGCCATCCCACTGCAAGTAAATGTATTGGAGAGCAAGCAACCCCTGATCTTGTGATCAGTGAGGGTCCCAGGTGTCAAACCACCTATTGATCAGATACTTATCAGCTATCCTATGAAACACATTCAAGAACACCTTCAATAAAACTGTAAAATAGTGAAGAACAAATCTCAGCAAGTCTGGATATCTTTGTAGCATTTCTGACTTCCTTGGAATGTCTTCATAGTAGACATTCCTCAAAAAGGTATTTTACAGGCTCTTGCAGGTCAAACGATAGAGGATAGGCTAAAATACTCCTTATAATGCAATTGAAGCACAAGCTAAAAAAAAATAGAACATGTTAAACATAGATAACAAGCTTAGATATCCGAAGAGCTGCTGGCTGCTTATATGTTTTATAAGGCTCGTCAGACCACCAATTTAGATTTCACCAGAAAATGCCACCTAGTATATATAAACCTGCATAAGAAACTGGGATTCCTACGCAGGTTTATGGATTCCTAATTGGATCATTTATTGCAGCATTTAAGTAACATGTAGCATTTCTTGTTGGTGGCCTTTTTATGCTGTTATACAGTGTTTACCCTCAGTGACTTAAGAGGGGAAATTCAAAATACTACTTAAATTGAATCAAAGTTTTTGATGCATATTTTTAAGCCAGAGCAGAAGTTTATTCAAAAAGAATGGACAATATGGAAGGAATAACACTTTTTTTCTGATGGATCCACTTTAATAAACAATGCATAAAAAATGACTTTTGTATTTCTAACCTTACAGTTGTTCTAAGAGTAGATCATTTGGTCTGCTGTACAAGAACTTAAAAAAGTTATTAAAGTTGGCTAAAAAAAATAAAAAAGCTAAAAAAAAGTCTTTGTTTACAAGTGTTTTTCTGGTCCTGTCCAGAAAGACAGAAATGCTCAATCCACCTATCGCCACTGGAGCTAGTGAATGACTCAGTGATTGACTGATCAGCATTTTCTGGGGGGAATTTTAGAATGGGAAATTTATGTGGCAGGGCACTGTGCAGTTAAGTAAAAAAAAAAAAAAATCCTAGGTGCAAAAAAAAAAAAAAAAAATCGTGGTCAACCGCGTTTTTGCCTACGGTCGGGAAACCACATACGGCCGAAAACGAAGCCGACCGGAGACTGTGGTTCACTCTGGTCGGCTCATAGACATGCATTAAACACGGTTTCCAAATACGGCTGAGTGCGGGAGCCACAATTAAGCCCCGCCCCCCCTCCCAGCCGTATACGGGAACCGTAGTTACAAAACGTGGTGTGAACCCAGCCTAAATGCTCTCTGATGACATCTGTCTCAGGAACTGTGCAGAGTAGAAGCAAATCCCCATTGCAAACCTCTTCTACTCTGTGCAGTTCCCGAGACAAGCAGAGGTGTCAGCAGAGAGCACTGTTGCCAGACAGAAAAGAACAACTCAACTTCAGCAGCTGATAATTATTGGAAGGATTAAGATTTTTTTAAGAGAAGTAATTTACAAATCTAGTTCCAGAAAGTTAAACCGATTTATAAATTACTTCTATTCAAAAATCTTAATCCTTCCCGTACTTATTAGCTGCTGAATACTACAGAGGAAATTCTTTTCTTTTTGGAACACAGAGGACTCTGCCGACATCATGAGCACAATGCTCTGTGCTGACATCACGAGCACAATGCTCTCTGCTGACATCTCTGTCCATTTTAAGAACTGTCCAGGGTAGGAGAAATTCCTTCTGGACAGTTCCTAAAATGGACAGTTATGTCAGCAGAGAGCACTGCGCTCATGATGTCAGCAGAGAGCATTGTGTTCCAAAAAGAAAATAATTTCCTCTGTAGTATTCAGCAGCTAATAAGTACTGGAAGGATTAAGATTTTTTAATAGAACTAATTTACAAATCTGTTTAACTTTCTGGAGCCAGTTGATATAAAATACCCCTTTAAATACTTCCTATATTTGCAGCCAGATGGTTCGGGACATCATTGTTCGCCTATACTGCTAATTTCAGCAAAGGCAACAGTTGAGGTCTATAGAAAATCTTTAAGGCACAGAAAAGCATCATACCACTGACCAAAAATGACTACCCCAAATGTTACACGAAAACAAAAATAAAACAAACCACCCAGATCTGCAATTGAGAATCATAAGCAAAATGCGCAGCTTGAATCCAGTCATTTAGTTACACATCACCAATTTTTCAGCACATCTACATTTTAGTAAATTATTAACCGGAACAGGCAGGTGCTAAACTCTAATGAAGCCATTAGTAGACTGCAAATACAGACAATAAAAATGTTAAATACTGCTGAACTGCCAAATTATGAGCAGAGATATAGAAGTAATAAGAACTCATTACAGAGTCACCTGAGGGTTGCTTATGGGGAATTCAACTGTGTTTTAATTAAATCGGGTACTTATCAGCTCACTACAGGATCTGCTGGTATACGATAGATCAGTATTTCTATATAAGCTACTTATAGATTTTGCTATGTTTGTAGCACAGTTGTAGCCTACATATATTACTATTGGCTTGTTTTATACAGGATTACCTTTACCTTACCACATAAGAATGGCTAATGGTCACTAAACTGGTCTATATTATTAATCCTTTGCCAGAAACCTCATATTCTGAATTTTCATGTCTACATATTCGGTATATTCAAAAATATATCGAAGTTCTAACACAATCCTCCTATATTCTGTAACAGAACTTCCTATACAAGGTAGTAAAAATGTAAGGTTGTATACAGTTTTAATAATAAAAAGGAAGAAAAGCAAAAGGTGTATGTTATGAAAGGTCAATGACTTCATTGCCTCTAGTAAAATAACTAGCATTCTAGTTCTATCCAGCAACATGCACAAACTGGAACAGACCAGTTCACAAAAGACGACCCTTGATAGATAAGGGACAGCTGTAAAGATGACAAATGGTGGGACAGTTCCTCAGGCCAAGAATAATGTTGAGGTACTCAAGCACAATAGAAACTTGCTCTGCTGTCCATAATTTAGGTGAAACTCCACCGACAACCATCCTTCTGAAAGAGCTTGATTGGGAAGGGGGGTGGAACAAAAATTTCGCTCACTCCTTGACCTTCACTGGTCTTTACTGCAGCTATGGATTGGCTGTGCAGACTGGTCCTGTCAACAAAAACAAGAAGCAGCAGGGACAGAGAGCTTTGGCAATGAAGCTGCAGTGGCTGGGGGAGGCAGGTATAGCACATTATTTTTACACCACCCCCAGCGCTGCTGCAAATATTAGTCTATCAGACCAAAAAAAATTATACAGCATGGACAAAACAGTCACCTACAGTGTCTTGCAATAAGTCATACAAGTCGGTATAATTTATACAAGGCCACACAGCCAAAGAAGATGACAATTGGCCTGTTGGCAACATTTTACTTCAAAGAATAAGTATGACTAATGGTTTTAATAAAGTGAATGTATAAATTAAACAATAGGCCACTTTCTGATTATATATTCTTTTCAAAAGAACAAATGCTATATATATATATATATATATATATATATTATTTATTTTTTACTATATGCAAAATTAATCAAGTTTATAAATAGATTTCATGTTTTTTGTATGTTTACCATGTTGTTGGTATAGAGTCTGTGCAAGTCCTTTATATAGCTGGCTGTACTGTTTTGATATAGCTGATGCCATCTGCTCACTCTGTTCTCCCCTTTCACCTTCTCTCCATGTCTGACATACAAGCAGGGAAGGGTGGAGGCTGTACAAAGCAGAGTATACTGTATGTTGCCCTTTCACACTTAGGCTCTCATTCTCCAAAATAAACAAGAGGCAACCTCATAGATCGACGATTGTTGTCAAAGCCTTTAAAAAGCTCAAGCTTTGGGCAGGGAGGACGAACCGTAGGAATCAGCCCTGTGCTGCATTTACCAGTCTGCCACGCATTCCCTATTACAGGGAGAGAGATGATTTTTTAGGTTAAACAACCCGATCAGTCAGCGAAAGAAAACTTGTTAGATCTGAAGCTGATCGCTGGCCCTATTGTACAAGGTGATAGGACCATTTGTTGAAAGGTTTGTCTGCTGTGCCATTCCAACAGAAACCCTAAAGTATACTGCCTGGACAGAGATATAGGCACAACACCAATAAAATTTTGTATTGCTTGCGCCCAAGGTAAGCGTCTTATATGTACAAATGAAGAGATACATTTTAGGGTAGGATCACACATGCCATTTTTTGCTGCTGTGTATATTCCTACTCACTGAAGTCAATGAATAGCAAAATCAGATGCAGAAAATACATAGCAAAATATGGCACATGTGACCCTACCCTTAACCCCTTAAAGGGGTATTCCAGGAAAAAACTTTTTTTTTATATATCAACTGGCTCCAGAAAGTTAAGCAGATTTGTAAAATACTTCTATTAAAAAATCCTAATCCTTCCAATAATTATCAGCTGCTGAAGTTGACATGTTCTTTTCTGTCTGGCAACAGTGCTCTCTGCTGACATCTCTGCTTGTCTCGGGAACTGGACAGAGTAGAATTGGTTTGCTATGGGGATTTGCTTCTACTTTGGACAGTTCCCGAGACAGGTGTCATTAGAGAGCACTTAGACAGAAAAGAACAACTCAACTTAAGGTTATACCTGTACGCCCAGGTTCCGTTACCGGGGTTTGAAGTGTGCTCACGAACTGAGCACGCTTCATACCCGGTGGGTCCCGGTTGCTATCAGCAGCCAGGACCCACAGTTAATGCCGATCGGGCCCGGCATTAACCCTATAAAGTTGATATTGGCGTCTAAATGCGGGCGTTAACGGTGCTGATTAGCTCAGCGGAGCTGAACGGGACATCCGCAGCAAAATCGCAGGCTAGAGCCGCAGAGCACCAATAACACCGATCGATGCTGAGCCAAAGCTCAGCATTGAACAGTGTATGCAATCGCAAGATTGCATGTTATCACCCCCTATGGGGACTAAAAAAGGAAAAAGTGTTTAAAAATAAATAAATAAAAGATAAAAAGAGTTAATAAAAGCGAATTAACCCCTCCTTAATAAAAGTTTAAATAACCCCCTTTTCCCATTTTTAAATAAAATAATGTAATAAAAAATAAACCATCATATGTGGTATCGCCACGTGTGTACAATTCTGAACAATTAAAATATAAGGGTAGTTAAACCACATGGTAAATGGCCTACACATTAAAAAAAGCAAAATACAAAATACAATACTGCACATTTTTGGTCACTTCATATATTGTAAACAAAGAAATAAAAAGCCATCTATAGCCCTTTATGCGGAAAAAAATAAGTTATAGGGGTCAGAAGAAAACATTTTTAAGCATACCAATTTTGGTGCATGTAGTTATAATTTTTTTTTTTAAGTAGTAAAATAAAACCTACATTAATCGGGTATCCTTGTAACTGTATGGACCTATAGAATAAAGATAAGGTGCCATTTTTACAAAGAAGTGCACTGCGTAGAAACGGAAGCCCCCAAAATTTACAAATGGCTTTTTTTCTTCAATTTCACCCCACAAATATACGGTACATATTTTTGGTTTTGCTGTAGATTTAGTTATGAAATGATATAAGGTCATTAAAAAGTACAATTGGTGACACAAAAAACAAGCCCTTATATGGGTCTATAGGTGCAAAATTGAAAGCGTTAGTTTTTTCCTCCCCCCCTTCTAAAAATCATAATGTGCAAAAAACTAAAATTGGCCTGGTCCTTAAGGCCAAAATGGATAAAGGGGTATTCCATAAAAAAAAAATTTCATATCAACTGTCTCCAGTAAGTTGAACAGATTTGTAAATTACTTCTATTAAAAAATCTTAATCCTACCAGTACTTATCAGCTGCTAAACTTGAGTTGATCTTTTCTGTCTGACAACAGTGCTCTCTGCCGACACCTGTCCGTCTGTCTCAGGAACTGTCCAGAGTAGCAGCAAATCCTCTCCTGCTCTGGACAGTTCCTGAGACAGACAGAGGTGTCAGTAGAGAGCACTGTGGTCAGACAAGAAAGAACTCAACTTTAGCAGCTGGTAAGTACTGGTATGATTAAGATTAATCATACCAGTATGATTAATAGCAGTAATTTACAAGTCTGTTTAACTTTCTGGAGCCAGTTGATATGAAAAAAAAATACATGTTTTTTTCATGGAATACCCCTTTAAGGATAGGGTCACACGTGCCGTATTTTGCTGCATATTTTCTGCATCTGATTTTGCTATTCATTGACTTCAATGGGTAGTAAAATATGCAGCAAAATATATTATGTGTGAGCCTACCTTAAAATGTATTGCTGAAAGGTTAATGGTGAGAAATTAAAAAAAGGAGGCGAGAACAAACAAAAGCTTGGTTATTCTAGACACGTGATCTCAAATGTGAAAAGTGATCACACTGGGCATAAACAATAAGTAGAGGTTTATTTCATTAATCAGATAGTCAGACACGCAGAATATAGTACTTTGTGTGAACACAACAGGTACGTCACAAAGGTTTTAGGTTCCCATTATAAGTGCTTGCTAGAATGAGTATTTGTTACAACAACTGTAACATGCTCAAGTCATCTAGAGGAAGAAAAAAGAAAATTTCACATAACTGAGCAGATAAAATCTCAACAAGTGATAAAGGTATTTTGTCAAAAGCTTTTCCCTTACTTTAAATAAGTCATTGCTGTCACAGCAACACAACCTTAACTAACTTGCACATTTTTAGTAAAAGTGTAAGTGCTTTATAATGTTAAAGAGGATAATGTAAAGTAACAAGATAATGCAACCTAGAACTAGCTTGGGGGGTGCTGATCACATCATGTTCATAGAGTTATAGGGCTTTATATGTCTGAGGGGTGGGGTCCTTGATTATAATGTATGCTGTGTTGGGTGCAGTGACTGGGCCATGGCGCATGCCTATGTTATCAGCACTGACTACACACTTCGTACAAGATATGCATGCCCTCCCTTTCCAGTTACTGCACCCAACACATCACATACGGCTTAGTAGGGCAGTTTGTACTGAACAGACAAAGTCCGTAGTGGATCCAGGAAGGATAAAGGAAGGACTTGGCTCAAAAACTGCCAAGTGGAAATCAAGCCCGATAACTTTCTTCTGCCGATTCAGTACACTGTTGACCTGTAAATAAGGTCTTATTAGATATGCTAATCAACCCCTTTAGGTCTACTGAGGTATGGTGTCATTTGTAGGTACACTGGTTAGGCTGCCCTCATCACTCCCCTCCCCTCATGCAGCCACGCCCTCCCTTTAAAGGGGTACTCCGGTGAAAACCTTTTCTCTTTTAAATCAACTGGTGGCAGAAAGTTAAACATATTTGTAAATTACTTCTATTAAAAAATCTTAATCCTTCCTGTACTTATTAGCTGCTGAATACTACAGAGGAAATTCTTTTCTTTTTGGAATGCTCTCTGATGACATCACGAGCACAGTGCTCTCTGCCGACGTTCTAATAATAATAACGCTTTATTTATTGTTGTCCTTAGTGAACCCAAGTCCCCAGCTCTGCAAGGCAGCAGTGCTAACCACTGAGCCACCATGCTGCCCTTAGCATACATCTGCTATGCGCGGTTGCTAAAATGGACAGAGATGTCAGCAGAGAGCACTGTGCTCGTGATGTCATCAGTGTTCCAAAAAGAAAGGAAATTCCTCTGTAGCATTCAGCAGCTAATAAGTACTGGAAGGATTAAGATTTTTTAATAGAAGTCATTTACAAATATGTTTAACTTTCTGCCACCAGAGTACCCCTTTAACCCCTTAAGGACCAGGCCATTTTAAACCTTAGGACCAGAGCGTTTTTTGCACATCTGACCACTGTCACTTTAAACATTAATAACTCTGGAATGCTTTTAGTTATCAAGCTGATTGCGAGATTGTTTTTTCGTGACATATTATACCTTAACATAGTGGTAAAATTTTGTGGTAATTGGCATTCTTTCTTGGTGAAAAATCCCAAAATTTGATGAAAAATTTGAAAATTTAGCATTTTTCTAACTTTGAAGCTTTCTGCTTGTAAGGAAAATGGATATTCAAAATATTTATTTTTTTATTCACATTTCCAATATGTCTACTTTATGTTTGCATCATAAAATTGATGAGTTTTTACTTTTGGAAGACACCAGAGGGCTTCAAAGTTCAGCAGCACTTTTCCAATTTTTCACAAAATTTTGAACCTCGCTTTTTTTCAGAGACCAGTTCAGGTTTGAAGTGGATTTGAAGGGTCTTCCCATTAGAAATACCCCACAAATGACCCCATTATAAAAACTACACCCCCCAAAGTATTCAAAATGACAATCAGTAAGTGTTTTAACCCTTTAGGTGTTTCACAGGAATAGCAGCAAAGTGAAGGAGAAAATTCACAATCTTTATTTTTTACACTCCCATGTTCTTGTAAACCCAATTTTTGAATTTTTACAAGGGGTAAAATGAGAAAATGTATACTTATATTTGTAGCACAATTTCTCTCGAGTAAGCACATACCTCATATGTCTATGTAAAGTGTTCGGCGGGCGCAGGAGAGGGCTCAGAAGCGAAGGAGCGACAAGGGGATTTTGGAGAGTACGTTTTTCAGAAATGGTTTTTTGGGGGGGCATGTTTCATTTAGGAAGCCCCTATGGTGCCAGAACAGCAAAAATAACCCACATGGCATACCATTTTGGAAACTAGACCCCTTGGGGAACGTAACAAGGAATAAAGTGAGCCTTAATACCCCACAGGTGTTTCACGACTTTTGCATATGTAAAAAAAATATTTTTTTTTCCCACTAAAATGTGTGTTTCCCCCCAAATTTCACAGTTTTGCAAGGGTTAATAGCAGAAAATACCCCCCAAAATTTGTAACCCCATCTCTTCTGAGTATGGAGGCACCCCATAAGTTGGCATGAAGTGCATTACGGGCGAACTACAATGCTCCGAAGAGAAGGAGTAATATTTGACTTTTTGAGAGCAAATTTTGCTCGGGGGGCATGTCGCATTTAGGAAGCCCCTATGGTGCCAGAACAGCAAAAAAAAAAAACACATGGCATACCATTTTGGAAACTAGACCCCTTGAGGAACGTAACAAGGAATAAAGTGAGCCTTAATACCCCACACGGGTTTCACAACTTTTGCATATGTAAAAAAATATATATATTTTTTTCACTAAAATGTGTTTCCCCCCAAATTTCAAATTTTTGCAAGGGTTAAAAGCAGAAAATACCCCCCAAAATTTGTAACCCCATCTCTTCTGAGTATGGAGGTATCCCATAAGTGGACCTGAAGTGCACTACGGGCGAACTACAATGCTCAGAAGAGGAGGAGCACCATTGAGCTTTTGGAAAGAGAATTCGTTTGGAATGGTAGTCAGGGGCCATGTGCATTTACAAAGCCCCCCATTTACAAATTTTGGGGAGCTTTTTTTTATTTTCCCTTGTGAAAATGAAAATTTTTGGGTGACACCAGCCTTTTAGTGAAAAAAATTTTTTTTTTTTCATTTTCCCATCCAACTTTAATGAAAACTTTTCAAACACCTGTGGGGTGTACAGGCTCACTATACCCCTTGTTACGTTCCGTGAGGGGTGTTGTTTCCAAAATGGGGTCACATGTGGGTATTTATTTTTTGGGGTTTATGTCAGAACCGCTGTAAAATCAGCCACCCCTGTGAAAATCACCAATTTAGGCCTCAAATGTACATGGTGCGCTCTAACCCTGAGCCTTGTTGTGCGTCCGCAGAGCATTTTACGCCCACATATGGGGTATCTCCGTACTCAGGAGAAATTGCGTTACAAATTTTGGGGGTCTTTTTTTCCTTTTACCTCCCGTGAAAATAAAAAGTAAAGGACAACACCAGCATGTTAGTGTAAAAAAAAATTTTTTTTTACACTAACAGGCTGGTGTAGACCCCAACTTTTCTTTTTCATAAGGGGTAAAAGGAAAAAAAAGCCCCCAAAATTAGTAACGCAATTTCTCCCGAGTACGGAGATACCCCATATGTGGCACTAAACTGTTTCCTTGAAATACGACAGGGCTCTGAAGTGAAAGCGCCATGCGCATTTGAGGACTAAATTAGGGATTGCACAGGGGTGGACATTGGGTATCACTGGCGTAGAATACCCCTAACAGGGTGCCTCCAGCTGTTGCTAAACTCCCAGCATGCCTGGACAGTTAGTGGCTGTCCGGAAATGCTGGGAGTTGTTGTTTTGCAACAGCTGGAGGCTCTGTTTTGGAAACACTGCCGTACAATACGTTTTTTATTTTTTATTAGGGGGACAGTGTAAGGGGGTGTAAATGTAGTGTTTTACTCTTTATTATGTGTAAATGTAGTGTTTTTAGGGTACGTTCACACTGGTGGGTTTACAGTGAATTTACCGCTAGGAGTTTGCGCTGCGGTGAAAAATTTGCCACAGCTCATACTTGAAGTAGAAAACTTACTGTAAACCCGCCAGTGTGAATGTACCCTGTACGTTCACATGGGGGGGGCAAACCTCCAGCTGTTTCAAAACTACAACTCCCAGCATGTACTGACAGACCGTGCATGCTGGGAGTTGTACTTTTGCAACAGCTGGAGGCACACTGGTTGGAAAACCTTCAGTTAGGTTCTGTTACCTAACTCAGTATTTTCCAACCAGTGTGCCTCCAGCTGTTGCAAAACAACTTCAACTCCCAGCATGTACTGATCGCCGAAAGGCATGCTGGGAGATGTAGTTATGCAACAGCTGGAGGGATCGCAACTACAACTCCCAGCATGCAGAGACAGCTGTTTGCTGTTTAGGCATGCTGGGAGTTGCAGTTTTGCAACATCTGGAGAGCTATAGTTTAGAGACCACTGGACAGTGGTCTCCAAACTGTGGACCTCCAGATATTGCAAAACTACAACTCCCAGCATGCCCAGACAGCAAACTGCTGTCTGGACATGCTAGGAGTTGTAGTTTTGCAAGATCTGGAGGTGCACAGTATAGAGATCACTTTGCAGTGGTCTAAAACTGTAGACCTCCAGCTGTTGCAAAACTGCAACTCCCAGCAAGCCTAAACAGCTCTCTGGGCATGCTGGGAGTTGTAGTTTTGCAACATCTGGAGGGTTACAGTTTAGAGACCACTATAGTGGTCTCAGACTGTACACCTCCAGATGTTGCTAAGTAACTCACCGACTTCCGTTGGATCCAGGGAGCTGCGTCGCGGTCCTCTTACGCCGATCGTCGCCCGCTGCCGTCGCCGATGGGTAAGTGGATCTTCGGCGCCGGTCCCTGCTGGTTTCCTCGTCCTGCCCCGCCTATTGTGGGAGGGCAGGACGGGGAAACCGAAAGTAAACCCCTGCGCCCCCGATCTGCTATTGGTGGTCGCGTCTAGACCACCAATAGCAGAGATAGGAGGGGTGGCAATCCTGCCACCTCACTCCTATTGCTACAGGGGGATCGTGGGTGTCTAGGACACCCGCGATCCCCCTTCTATTCCGGGTCACCATAGACCCGTATGACCCGGAATCGGCGCAAATCGCAAGTGAGAATTCACTTGCGATTTGCGCCGATCGCCGACATGGGGGGGTCTAATGACCCCCCTGGGCATTTGCGCAGGGTGCCTGCTGATAGATATCAGCAGTCACCCCGGCCCGATCCCCACCCGGCGGGGACAGAAATTCCCACAGGCGTACAGGTACACCCTTGGTCCTTAAGTACCAGGGAGCAAAGGCGTACCTGTACGCCCTTGGTCCTTAAGGGTATGTTCACACTGAGGAATTGGGGCGGAAATCAAGCAGAAATTTTCTGCCTCAAAATATTGTTACTTTTCCACAAGAACTCAGATTTCGCGCGGAATTCCACACGCAGAAATGAAAATTTCAAGCGGAGGAAGAGTATAATATATATAAAATATATTATCCTCTTTTTTTTTCATGCGGAAATTACGCACCAATTCCGCGTGGAAATGATTCTGACTGAAAATTTTTTTTTTTTTACATTGATCTCTATGGGAGTAAGACGCTGATTCTGCCTGAAAAAAAGAACATGTTCTTTCTTCAAGCTGAACAGACTTCCTCGTCAGAATTCTGCTTGAGGAAATTCCTCAGTGTGAACTGAGGGGCAGAAATTCTGCACAGCTCTATGGGGATTTTCACTGCTGAATGAATTGGAGAGGAAAAGGCGAGCAGAATTACTCGTGGAAATTCCTCTCCAATTCCTCAGTGTGAACATACCCTAACATAGAGGTGCCCATGTTCTGCGCAAAATCTCACCAAAAGGTGCAGTAATGTAACATTCATGGAGGACTTGTGCACGAGATTTCTCATATCTAATTAAATGCTAATAAAAACACCATTACAGGACAATGGCGGACCGGATCAGCAAAAGAAAGGTATCAGTCTGTTCAGTGCCCTACTAACCCATACAGACAGGTTTTTGAACAGGAAGGGTGATGTCAGTTTCCCTTTAGAGATAAACTGACAGCTAATTCACCCGCACTAAACCCAGTATACTATGTTATATTGCAGGTGAAGAGATTAAAAAAAAGGGGGTTATTCACATTTATCAATGAAGGCTGCCAAGGCTAAGTCATAGGAGGTATTAAGAGAGGCATAGCGGTTCATGACAGGAACATAGTTTTGCCTCTGGACAAACCATTAGTCAGCCAATATATGGAGTAGTGTCTCCAGTCTTAGGTACTTGTTTATAAGAGAGCTGCAGTCCCCTGAACTGCAAGTGGTTGGGAAACTGCTGTGTGTGTAGACGGGGATGAAAATCAGTGCCGATTCTTAAAAAGGGTTATCCAGTAGAAAAGTTTCAAAATTATAGCCATTGTGGGATATAAAAAAATAAGCTTCTCCAGTGCCCCTCTGGTGCCCTGTTTTGGTCCCCCTATGTGACTGTCTTTCTGAGCTGTGACATGTTGGGCCCGGGAAGCACCTTGGCCTAAAGTGTCATACTACCACTCAGAGATTGCATCAGGGAATCTGAGGAGGACACAGGAGGCTCTGTGGGAATGTTGGAGGTGAGTAAAAGATTAATTTTCTTATAACCCACACAATGGGCATAATTTTTAACACCCCCTCCGGCTAGTGGATGGCCCCTTTAAAATCAAAAGTCGTTCAAGAGGTCAGACCTCAACTAATAATATAATGGCACCTCCTAGTGGTAGGTCATTAGCTTCAAAAGGAAAATACTTCTTTATCAGAAAACATCTGGTAATTGTTTCTAAATATTTCTTTATAAAATTTTTTTTTTTTTAAAGAGCAGGTCACATTTGCAGTGCCTGCTCAGTTGTAATGTACAAAAACAATGTACCAAAACAAATACTGTGATTATTCCTCAAGACCAGATATCAAAATTACGAATTTTAGGAAAAAGTTAATAAGTGATAAAATAAAAATAATACTGTAAAACCAAATTTTTTATTTTTTTTGCAGAAAGTAACTTTTTTTCAAATTATGATGCAACATTCTGTAGCTACCTTATTCGGCCAGTTGTGTTGTCAGGATGATAACTGAAAGAGGAAAGTTGTATTCCCCCAGGCACTGTAATAGTGCACTCCTAGTTATTACAGACAAGGGAATAACACCAAATTTCACTTTACAGCCTTGTGGGAATATCTAGGGAGGCGAGAAGAGCTACAGGTCAGGTCTCTTAGGTCCGAATTCTCACTGTGCTATAAAACAGTAGAAGTATACTTGGTATATTTATAAGCAGAACAGCATTCTTACAATGTGAAGAAAACGACTTGTTATCGAATACAAATCAAAATTCTGTTCCATTCACCCACTAGTAATCTGCTTCATTGGAAATGGTAGGTATACTATCTGTGGTCTGTCAATATTTTGTAGTTTAGGAATTTGAACACAGTGATGTCATGAAGATTATCATGTGTTCACACTTTCCTAGTTACACAACAGTTTTTGCTTTCAACATCCTGGAAAAAGTTAAGACACAAACATTCCAGATGGCATTCCCAGATATGGTTTTGCTAAATCAATCCAACACAGTTTAATTTTGCGCTGTAATCTGTTCAAGTGCTATAAATGTGCTTATCGAATCAGTGCTGTGCTAGGGCTACAACACTGTAATGGTAACAGCGTCTGAAATTATTCTGATGCCAACACGTGTACATCTATTTTACGGACACGATTAACCTCATTTACAGTGCAGAAGGGATCATTTGTAGTACACACCTACTCACTTGGCGCAGTCACTATGGAAAACTCAGCGACTGTCAGACATAATGGCCCTGCAGATTGAAAACCGTGCTAAGGGGTGCCCAGACCGCCCATGCAAATCAAAAGACCGCAAGGCTAAAATAAGCGCTTACCTTTTTATTAGGTTTATTTTTATCGCCATCATTATTCAAATAGTTTGCTTTTTAAGGTTCAATCTATGAGCAGCTGATTAAAAGTGAAACTTAATCCTTCAAGATAAAGGTTACATATAGGGTTTATTTGCCCTTTTTAAATACCACATACACTTTCCTAGACAGCCATGAGTTACAATACTAAATAAACTAAAAACTTTTCAGGGACTTTGCACCAATGTTAAAATTAACTGTTAAAAGTAAACGGTCACCCGCACTATGACCCGATACACCGGGTTATAGTGTGGGTGAACAGGAGACCGATGCAGGGTCTCTGACTGATATACCTACCTGCAGTCCTGAGCCCCGATCCTCCAAAGATCCCCTCTTCTAGCGCTGACTTGCGCTTTGAGGTGGGCCCGCCAGCTAGATTTAAATATTCATATGCGCCGGTCACGTGAGCACTCACAGTAGGCATGAGTGCTCACGTGACCAGCGCTTATGAATATTTAAATCTAGCTGGCGAGCCCACCTCAAAGCGCTAGTCAGTACTAGAAGAAGGGGACCTTTGGATCGAGGCTCTGGACTACAGGTTGGTATAGCAGTCCGAGACCCTGCATCGGTCTCCTGTTCAACCGCACTATAACCAGGTGTATGGGTTATAGTGCGGGTGAACGGGTGCCTATTTTCCTTAAAAAAAAAAAAAAGGTCTAAATATTTTCTTTTTCAAGAATGGGTTCCCGAAGCTGCTTTTGACAGGTCAAGCGAATGTTCCAAGCAAGCAAAGCATTCCTGGGAAACTCTTACTGTGTAGGCAAGCAGTGCTGAAAAATGCCAGTGGGAAGCCCTGCCATGAGAGGCAACACATTGGTGTCCGTAATGGGGACATACTATCTGCACTTCTAGTTTCTATATTCTGCAGGAGGACTGCCATCAGTTGGCAGTACTAAATGGAAAGACATATGAATACTTGATTTTTATGTTTCTATCCTTTCATGGTGGTGTTTGGCATCAGCTATCAGGGAAAATTAGCAAGAGACAGCGCCTCCCTGATTTCTCAGCAAATACTCAAGTGCTTATTGATCCCTCTATGTAATTCCCCTCAATACCATTAAAGCCACTTTCAACTTGTTGCCATAGGCCCCAGCATAATATTGTTACCTGCATGTGCTAGTTAAATAAGACAGCAATGACAATAGTAAACAGTTATTTTTGGTCTTCCAGATGGTTCACAGCAAAACAGTTTCCTATGACTGGCTCAACATATTTCACTTGTGGTCTGAATTGTTTGGTGAGTCTTGCTGAAAGCATTTCATGATATCATATGTTAGTACTAAATGCACTCAAAGTTAATCATTTATGAGGGCTTTCCAAGTATAACACTTTGCCATAGTGCCCTCAGTTGACCTTCTGTAGATATGACCAGCAGATCAAAAGAAAAACACACTTTTCTATAATTAGACAAGGGAATGGATCGCAATTACTGTAAATATACAAAGGTGCATATAAATCTTCTAAAGCAATGGAAAGCATTTAACCGACAGACCGGGATTAATGTCGTTAATGTAAAAATCAATCAATGGAGAACCTTACAGCTAGAACACAAGGGAGATGTCAGACTACATAGAGCTCACACCTTGTATATTCTGTAGATCATCCGTGAGGTTATGGTCATAGTAGAGCACTACTCTGCAGTGTCATAAAGTCAGGCCCGATGTGTGGGGAAAGGAAAAGTATGACTAATGGTTTTCAACATGCCCGAATCTTTAGATAAGAACTTCCAAAAAGTGCCCCCCAGCTAGTGAAGTATATGTATTCAGCCTAACCAAAATAATCTGACTGTATCTGTAAACTCTGATCAACAGAATATAAAAACAAAAAATAATCAAAACCAAAAGTGAGCCACAAACAAAAATAATTTAAAGAGAATTGGTCATCACTTTCATGCTACCTAAACCAAAAGTCATAAGGATGGTCTTTTTGATGGCTTCTCCCTAACCTGTGGGCCTCGATGCACAGATCTCTCCTTGTAAGTAATCAGGTAGAGATCTAGTAATCAGTATTCGTGGGGGTGGGGAGAAGCCACCACATCCCAATGGCTTGTGGTTCAAGCAGCATGAAAGAGATGACAGGTGCCCTTTAATATATGATAAGCATTCAACAATCCCCTCTGCAGGTGTACACACCAACCATCAGTCACTAGGTGAGCTAAATGCTTCATCCTTTTGTTGAAAAATAACAGTTTAATTTCCATTATCAGAAATATGCAAACTTCTGTCAAATACACACAACATTTTAAAGGGGTACTCCGGTGAAAACCTTTTTTCTTTTAAATCAACTGGTGGCAGAAAGTTAAACATATTTGTAAAATTACCATAGGAGGTAGTGCGGCACTGTGTGAGTGTGCTGGATTTGGAATGGCAGGTAGGAGTTGGTGTAGCTGTAATGCCTCAGGTGGTGCTCAGATAATGCAAGCAAAGTTCATAGTATCCGTGAAGAGAAATGAAAATATCGGCACTCATCAGTGTGGCTGCAGGGTCTTCTTTATTGAGACATACTCACATGCGGGGTACAGAAGAGAGGGGAGTGGGGGGACAAGTGGTGGCGACCGAGCTCTAGTTTCGCACACTTGGTGTGCTTCGTCCGGCCGGACGAAGCACACAAAGTGTGCAAAACTAGAGCTCGGTCGCCACCACTTGTCCCCCCACTCCCCTCTCTTCTGTACCCCGCATGTGAGTATGTCTCAATAAAGAAGACCCTGCAGCCACACTGGTGAGTGCCGATATTTTCATTTCTCTTCACGGATACTATATTTGTAAATTACTTCTATTAAAAAATCTTAATCCTTCCAGTACTTATTAGCTGCTGAATGCTACAGAGGAAATTCCTTTCTTTTTGGAACACTGATGACATCACGAGCACAGTGCTCTCTGCTGACATATCTGTCCATTTTAGCAACCATGCATAGCAGATGCATAGCTGATGTATGTTAAGGGCAGCATGGTGGCTCAGTGGATAGCACTGCTGCCTTGCAGAGCTGGGTACTTGGGTTCAAATCCCACTAAGGACAACAATAAATAAAGCCTTATTATAATAACATCAGCAGAGAGAACTGTGCTCGTGAGGTCATCTGAGACCATTCCAAAAAGAAAAGAATTTCCTCTGTAGTATTCAGCAGCTAATAAGTACAGGAAGGATTAAGATTTTTTAATAGAAATAATTTACAAATATGTTTAACTTTCTGCCACCAGTTGATTTAAAAGAAAAAAGGTTTTCACCGGAGTACCCCTTTAAAGCAGCTTTTAGGGTACGTTCACATGGGCTTATTTGTTGTGGATTTCCAGAGGTGGGGTTTGCTACTACTGACCTCAATGGGTCTGCAGAAAATCTGCAAATTTGCTTATTGCAATTTTTCCCGTGGACCCATTAAAGTCAGTAGTAGCAAAATTTGCTGTGGAAAGTTTGCAGCAGATATGCCCACGTAAACGTACCCACTGAAAATAGGCAGTCTACTTCACAATAGGCAATTTTATAAACTTATGCAGAGGTGCAAATTTAGTCATGTTGTATGTTCACTTGGAGTTAAAAGGGTGAAAAATACATGTTATTTTCCAGGTGTTTTTGATGTATATATAAAACATTTGAGTTTTTTTGTTTGTGTATTGTTCTTAGAATGCAGCCCAATGGGCAGAATAAATTTAAAAAAGTTTAAAAAGTGTATTGTGAAAATGACCATCAGTGATAAATAAAACTCTGTTTTACCTACTTAAACATTAGGGAACTGTTAGCCTGAAACTCATTTATTCACTGTAGGGAATTTTTGTGAGAGGTTTTTAATATTGTGCCTGTTCCACTTTTTAAAATATGCATAGTATAGATGTGCAGGTTTTAAAGAGTGGTGCAGGTGTTCCACTTTTTCCACAGAGTGTGCTAAAATATGCGCCAAAAATTCTGTATGACAGACAATGTAAGGTTTTAATGATGTTTGAATCATGAAACGTGTGCCAAAAACCTGTTTATGCCCTGGAAAAAGTTTTCATGTATGAAACCACGCCCATTTTTGTGAACATGTCAGGAAAAAGATATGTCACTGAGGAAAGGGGAAAAATGTTTAATTTTGGTGAAAATGCAATTAACCCTCAATTCTTTTATAGTGAAATTCCATCAGTTTTAAATAGTGAAAACTTTATTCCCCCAACACAAACTGAATAGAACAAAAATAGAGAAACATAGCCGCAGGTCCACCATTTGTATTTTGATCTATTGCGTCTCAGCATAAAAAATAAAAAACGAACACGTTGTTAATATACATTTTGATCAAAAAGTACAAGCCCACTCGCCACATCAAGGCCACCTAGTCAGAGTGGGTCACTAACCTGACACTGGTGTAGCGTCGGGAGGCGACCACTGCCTCAGAGATACCAAGCCCACCGGGGGGAATGACCCGGTGGCCAGGCAGCCCAACTGCTGCCCGACCAAGCCCCTGGCTCTGGGCCACACCACCCCACAGACAAAGCATCACAGAGAACCACACCAGTGTGAAACCTACCATGTGCTCCCTGCCAGAGGGCTGGGAGAATGCTAAGAAACCCTTATGCAGTTTCCTGTTAATTAAAAATGCCTGGGCCAAATGGGTGGAGTTAAGTGCTGGCCATGGAAGGAAGGAGAGACTACAAATGTACAACAAACAGAGAAACATAGCCGCACATCCACCATTTGTATTTTGATCTACTTGCTTCACAGCATAATTTCAAAAACTAACAGGTTGTTAGTATACATTTTGATCAAAAAATACAAGCCCACTCGCCACGTCTCTGTGTTTTAAAACTGTAGTCTGTCCCCTCTTTCATAGCCAGCACTCTGCTCCACCCATTCGGCTCAGGCGAATTTAATTAGCAGGAGACTGCATAAGGGTTTCCTCCTAGCATTCTCCCAGCCCTCTGGCAAGGAGCATTTGGTAAATATACACATTGGTGTGGTTGCACTGTGTCGGTCATTGTTACTGTGATGCTTTGTCTGTGGGGTAGTGTGGCCCGGAGCCTGGGGCTTGGTCGGGCAGGAATGGGGCTGCCTGGCCACTGGGTCGCTCACCCTGTGGGCATGGTGTTTCGGTGGTGGTGGCCGCCACCCAGCGCTATGCCAATGTTGGGTTAGAGTTGGGTTAGATGCGGCAATGCATCTGTCCGGGTCTCCCCCCCTCTTCCCCCTGTGATGGTTGGTAACTGTGGAGCACCCACTGAAGTTTATTAAATATCCTTATGAGGCAGACATGTATATTATTAGCTTGGCTGCTGCACATGAGGAAGGAGCTACAGTGTGCCTAATTACAGTGATAGAGATGCCCCTGCCCTACCTGCTTGGGCCGAGCCCTAATGGAAAATTGACGCCTCGGGGAACTGAGCTAACTGAGCAATGTGGGACTGACGCCCCCCCTCCCTCCTCCCTTTAGGCATCCTTTACTTTTAGTCATGGAGACTTTCTGAAGTCTGTGTGGACTTTATGAAAGCTGTGTGGACCTTGAGGAGTATGGATGGTATAATTATGGTCACGTAGAAGTACCTATGGCTTGCCATGCTGTAAAAATCGATGTTTTTGGAGGACTTACCCCCCCCCCCTCTCTCTTATACAGGAGAAACCGGGACTCATGGACTAAATTGAACAACTTGGTCTTAGCAGAATTCCTCTCTCATGAAATTGGAACCCTCCCTGGACCGAATAAGATCAGTGACTCTGGGGGGTGATTGCACTGTCTACCAGGGGGAGCGTGAATACGCTAATGATTCCGTAGTTGCATATTAGTATGCTATATTTGGTGGTGGATAATTTTGGATCAGGGTGTGATACCCTAGGTTTTAAGCGCTTCCCAGAGCCATATGGGACTGTGAATTCTTACTTTTGTATGCTGTAAATAACGGGATTTAAATTCTCGACTGGGAGGGGCCTATGCTGTATAAAGTTGCTAAGCTGGTCCGTGATATCCCCGTAGTGATACATACACCCCACAAATATAAAGTGAAGAGAAATAGTGGGTGAAATGGCCCCTAAGGTGAACCCCAGAAGATCAGGGGGTAGCTCACCACAAAAAGATAAGGGGGCTATGGGTAAATTGGATAAAATATGGAAGTCTCCAGCTGTGGGTATAAAAACTAGAACCCAGAAGGATCTCTCCCCTAGTAAAACAGGAGGGAGGGATGGCACGGGATGATCAAAAAAAATTTTTTTTTTTTTCTCTCTTAGGCAAATATATCTATGCTTAAATTATTAGCCTGGAACGTACGAGGTATGTCGGATAGAATTAAAAAGTGTGCAATCTTTGATTATATTCGGAGGTGCCTTCCTGCGATCATATGTTTAATTGAGACCCATAGGTCAAGAGATGAGCAGATACTCCCAAGGAAGTGGGCCAAAGAAGAATATCACTCCAGACTCTCTTCCTACTCCGTGGGAGTATCAGTATATGTTCACAGGAGGGTACCATTCGAGACTAGGGATGCAAAGGTAGATAAGTATGGTCGATATGTATTTCTTTATGGAATATGGGAAGATAGGGCAGTCATCTTGGCTTTTGTTTATATTCCTCCACCTTTTAGAGTGGATGTTCTGAGGGACCTCGTGAGCTATAGCGAAAGTAAGACACATTCGGCATTATGGATAGTTGGAGATTTGAACAATGTAATGGACCCTAGTATGGACAGATACAAACTAGGTAAGAATGTAGGGGGGAACGAAACAGCATTGGCGAGATACTGTGGAGAGATGAATTAGGTTGATGGGTGGCGGAAACTAAACCCAGGAGTAAGACAGTACTCATGTTTTAGTACCTCATATAACACCGCTTCCCGAATTGACTTATGCCTGTGTGATAAGAATGCAATGACCTGGACCAGCAGGGTGCAGTATAAAGCTAAAACCCTATCGGACCATTGCCCAGTGGTGGTGGAAATTGGAGGTAAGGTAATGGGTGGGAAAAGGTTGGGCTTTCGGCTCAACCCCCACTGGATTGAATTAGTGGGCGACCAGGACTGGTTTAGACAGGAAATAGAGACATTCTGCGAGATTAATCATAAGTCCGCAAACCCTCAGGTGGTATGGGATACTATGAAGGCATATTTGAGGGGCCTATATATAGGGCGAATCAATTTAAAAAAAAAAGGAATTCTCACAGGAAGAATCAGTACTGAATAGTAAAGTGGCAACATTAGAAGCAGGGATAGAAGAGGATAGTGGGGGGGAACAGCTGTTAGAACTGAAGGCAGCTCAAGAGTAATATAAAGAATATCTACTTAAAAAGGCACAAAATAAACTATTCTTCAGTGGGCAATTTAATTTCTTTGAGAAAGGGAAACCAAACAAGACACTGTCAAGATTACTTAAAAATCAAGGCGACGAATGTGGTATTATGGCTCTGAGGAGGGAGGATGGCAGCATAACCACAGATAGAGAAGAAATAGCCCAAATGGTTGGCTCTTTTTTTCTCCAATCTCTATATGGACAGCGATATTAATAGGGCGGAGGTAGCGGAATTCTTGAGGGGAATTGGGTAGCGGAATTCTTGAGGGGAATTAATATTCCAAGTTTGACAGAAGAAGTCAGGGACTCCCTGGATGACCCAATTTCCCTCCAGGAATTGGAGGAGGCATTGGCATCAATCCAAGGGAATACATCCCCCGGGTCTGACGGCATCCCTTTCCAGATATATAGGATATACTCAACTCTGCTACTTCCAAAACTGCTGGGTATCATTAATGAATCCTGGAGGGGGGGGGGGGTTCTCCCTAAATCTATGTGTGAGGCTAATATTAGACTCATCAGGAAAAAAGATAAGGATCCCTTGGATTTGGGCTCATATCGTCCTATCTCCTTGCTTAATACAGATATAAAGATAATAGCGAAAGCACTGGCAATGAGATTGAATAAAGTAGTGGATGCAGTGGTGGGCAATGACCAGGGAGGGTTTAGGTCAGGAAGAACGGTTCATGACAATATTCACCAGGTGTATGAAGCAATCCAGAGTGGATCCCTGTGCCCCCGCTCCATTCTGTCATTGGATGCTACTAAAGCCTTTGACAGGGTGGAGTGGGGATACCTCTGGGAAGTTTTTAAGAGGGTTGGGGTGGGCCCGAGGTTTTTGAGTTATATTCAGTTACTATACACTAACCCCGAGGCGAGTGTAGTGGTGGATGGAATTCCCTCCTACCCATTCAAACTAAGTAGAGGAACAAGGCAGGGCTGCCCCCTCTCACCCTCTCTATTTTTAATTTATATTGAACCCTTAGCGGCTTGGATAAGAGATAATGATGTTTATGAGGGATTTGGAGTAAATGGAGAGAAGAGTAAGATCTTGCTATTTGCAGATGATATCCTCCTCTTTGTAACTAATCCACAAGAAAAAATACATCGTATCATTAAGATGTTTGAGGCATTTGCCCCTCTATCTGGGTTGGAGATAAATTGGAGTAAATCTACTATGCTCCCCCTGGATGAAGATATGGGGGAGACGGTGGGAAGACTATCCGTGTTAAAAAAAAATGAATGTTTCCTCTATCTGGGAGTAAAAATAGCAGCCACGAATGATAGGTTGGTGATTAACAATATACGGCCCCTTTGGAATAGTTTAGCGAAGAGAGTGGAAGTATGGATTAAAATGCCCTTCTCTATGTCAGAAAGGATGGCGATAATAAAAATGGTGGTCCTCCCACAGATCCTTTTTTTTCTTACTGCCTCGCCAGTGTGGATCGGCAAATGCTGGTTCCGGAAGATAGAAGTGATACTGGGTAGATTGTTATGGGGAAGAAAAAGGGTTCGCTTGAAGTACAGATATTTCATGGCCCCTGGAGATAGGAGGGGATTGGATATGCCCAATTTTTTTGTTTATTACATGGCCGCGCAGTTGGTACGAATCGTGAATTGGAGACATGCTAGATATCTGGAGAAGATTGTAGTAGATAAGGAGAAAGTGAACATATATGAGGTGTTGGAATTAGATGATTATGAGGAGAGTGGGTCAAATAACACGATGATATTGTATAAATATAGGAAAGTATGGGAAAGATTAAAGGGAGAATTACATGTAGGAAATAGTTTTGGGTTCACACCCCTATGGGGTAACAATAAATTTAAAGAATTGATGAACTGTGAGTCAACTTTTTGGGATAGTAAGGGTATAAAACGACTGGAACAATTATTTGATAAAGGACAACTCCTTTCATTTGAGCACATAAAAAGGGGGTATGATATTAGTGATAACGATTGGCTGTACTATTGGCAAGTTAGTCCTGCAGTCCATAACACGATAGATAAGGAGATATATGTAGCACAGAAACACAATTTCATAGAAGCACTAACTCAAATAGAGCACTTTTAAAAAAAAAAGGAATATCAATTTTGTATAAGAAATTAAATAAGATTATTGGAGTAAGGGGGATCGATAGAATTAAAGACAAATGGTCCGGAATAGTGGGTACTGTGTCTGAGGAAGACTGGGATATTATGGGCCAAAATATAAGCAAGGTTTCTCGTAATATGTAACATAAAATTACACAATTTAAGATATTACACAGGACCCACTATTCCGCGCTTCATTTACATAGGATAGGGGTGAGAGTCACTTCACACAGTGTTAAATGTGGTTTGGAAGAGGCGGACTATTTACATAGTTTTTGGTCGTGTGAGAAGATATCTGTTTTCTGGGAATCTGTAATAAAAGAGGTAGAAAGTAAAATCCCTGTGAAGGTACCTCGTACGATAGTGTTTATACTGCTGGGAGCTATTGGTAAGATGGGCAAATTTGAGTGCCTACTACATCGGATTTTGTTCTTCGCTAGACTGATTATATTAAGGAATTGGATATCCCCTAAAGAACTGCAAATAGAGGAATGGAAGGAAGGTTTGAATACCATGAAAAATAAGGAGTTTAGATAGATGAGGAGTAGGGGTGGATAATAGAATGTAGAAAAATTTGGAATTTATGGTAGACTTAAAATTTCCTTTTTTTTTTTTTTTGCGCTTCTCGGTGCCAGTGGGTGGGGGGGGGGGGGGGGGTTGGGGGAGATGGGGGGGATGGGATGTTGATTAGACATATTCTTAGATGTAAACAAGTATGGTTTTTCTTCCGATTGGTGATGTTGTTTTATTGGATTTGTACAATGTACTTTTGTAATTGTTTAATATTAAAATAAAAATATTTTCTATATAAAAAAAATAAAAAAATAAAAAAAAACAGGTGGCCTTGATGTGGCGAGTGGGCTTGCACTTTTTGATCAAAATGTATACTAACAACCTGTTAGTGTTTGAATTTATGCTGAAAGAGAGTAGATCAAAATACAAATTGTGGATGTGCGGCTGTGTTTCTTTTTCTCTTTGTGTTTTACAAACGGTATATACACTGCTCAAAAAAATAAAAGGGAACACTTAAACAACACAATGTAACTCCAAGTCAATCACACTTCTGTGAAATCACACTGTCCACTCAGGAAGCAACACTGATTGACAATCAATTTCCTATGCTGTTGTGCAAATGGAACAGACAACAGGTGAAAATTATAGGCAATTAGCAATAACCTCCAATAAAGGAGTGGTTCTGCAGGTGGTGACCACAGACCATTTCTCAGTTCCTGTGCTTCCTGGCTGATGTTTTGGTCACTTTTGAATGCTGGCGGTGCTTTCACTCTGGTTGAAGCATGAGACAGAGTCTACAACCCACACAAGAAGCTCCGGTAGTGCAGCTCATGCAGGATGGCACATCAATGCGAGTTGTGGCAAGAAGGCTTACTCTGTCTG
Organism: Hyla sarda; assembly: GCF_029499605.1. Classification (NCBI taxonomy): domain Eukaryota; kingdom Metazoa; phylum Chordata; class Amphibia; order Anura; family Hylidae; genus Hyla; species Hyla sarda. The sequence goes on from NC_079189.1 coordinate 182,049,121, forward strand.
TCAGCGTAGTGTCCAGAGCATGGAGGAGCTATCAGGAGACAGGCCAGTATATCAGGAGATGTGGAGGAGGCCGTAAAGGGCAACAACCAGAAGCAGGACCACTACCTCCGCCTTTGTGCAAGAAGGAGCAGGAGGAGCACGGCCAGAGCCCTGCAAAATGACCTCTAGGGGGCCACAAATGTGAATGTGTCCACTCAAACGGTCAGAAACAGACTCCATGAGGGTGGTATGAGGGCCCAACGTCCACAGGTAGGGGTTGTGCTTACAGCCCAACACCGTGCAGGACGTTTGGCATTTGCCAGAGAACACCAAGATTGGCAAATTCGCCACTGGCACCCTGTGCTCTTCACCGATGAAAGCAGGCTCACAGTGCGCACATGTGACAGAGTCTGGAGACACCGTGGAGAACGTTCTGCTGCCTGCAACATCCTCCAGCATGACCGCTTTGGTGGTTGGTCAGTAATTGTGTGGGATGGCATTTCTTTGGGGGGCCGCACAGCCCTCCATGTGCTTGCCAGAGGTAGCCTGACTGCAATTAGGTACAGAGATGAGATCCTCAGACCTCTTGTGAGACGATATGCTGGTGTGGTTGGCCCGGGGTTCCTCTTAATGCAAGACAATGCTAGACTTCATGTGGCTGGAGTGTCAGCAGTTCCTGCAAGAGGAAGGCATTGATGCTATGGACTGGACTGTTCCCCAGACCTGAATCCAATTGAGCACATCTGGGACATTATGTCTCGCTCCATCCACCAGGCATTGTAGGGAGATCATACAGGCACGTGGAGGCCACACACACTACTGAGCCTCATTTTGACTTGTTTTAAGGACATTACATCAAAGTTGGATCAGCCTGTAGTGTGGTTTTCCACTTTGAATTTGAGTGTGACTCCATATACAGACCTCCATGGGTTGATAAATTTGATTTCCATTGATAATTTTTGTGTGATTTTGTTGTCAGCAGATTCAGCTATGTAAAGATGAAAGTATTTCATGCGATTAGTTCATTCATTCAGATCTAGAAGGTGTAATCTTAGTGTTCATTTTTTTTTTTTTGAGCAGTGTACATTAACCCCTTCATGACCCAGCCCATTTTCACCTTCATGATCTGGGCATTTTTTGAAAATCTGACCACTGTCACTTTAAACACTAATAACTCTGGAATGCTTTTACTTATCATTCTGATTCCGAGATTGTTTTTTCGTGACATATTCTAATTTATGTTATTGGTAAAATGTCACTGATATTTGTATCCTTTCTTGGTAAAAAATCTAAAAATTTCATGAAAATTTTGAAAATGTAGAATTTTTCTAACTTTGAAAGTCTCTGCTTGAAAGGAAAATGGATATTCCAAATAAATGACATATTGATTCACATATACAATATGTCTACTTTGTGTTTGCATAAAAAAATTGACAAGTTTTTACTTTTGGAAGACACCAGAGGGCTTCAAAGTTCCGCAGCAATTTTCCAATTTTTCTCAAGATTTTCAAAATCGTAATTTTTCAGGGCCCAGTTCAGGTTGGAAGTGGATTTTAAGGGTCTTCATATTAGAAATAGCCCATAAATGACCCCATTATAAAAATTGCACCCCCCAAAGTATTCAAAATGACATTCAGTAAGTGTTTTAACCCTTTAGGTGTTTCACAGGAATAGCAGCAAAGTGAAGGAGAAAATTCTAAATCTTCATTTTTTACACTCACATGTTCTTGTAGACCCAATTTTTGGATTTTTACAAGGGGTAAAAGGAGAGAAATCACCCTAAAATTTGTAACCCAATTTCTCTCGAGTAAGGAAATACCTCATATGCGTATGTAAAATGTTCGGCGGGCGCAGTAGAGGGCTCAGAAGGGAAGGAGCGACAATGGGATTTTGGAGAGTGAGTTTTTCTGAAAGGGTTTTTGGGGGGCATGTCCCATTTAGGAAGCCCCTATGGTGCCAGAACAGTGGACCCCCCCACATGTGACCCCATTTTGGAAACTATACCCCTCATGGAATTTAATAAGGGGTGCAGTGAGCATTTACACCCCACTGGCGTTTGACAGATATTTGAAACAGTGGACTGTGCAAATCAAAAATTTTATTTTTCATTTTCACAGACCACTGTTCCAAAAATCTGTCATACACCAGTGGGGTGTAAATGCTCACTGCACCCCTTATTAAATTCCGTGAGGGGTGTAGTTTCCAAAATGGGGTCACATATGGATATTTATTGTTTTGCGTTTGTCAGAACTGCTGTAACAAATCAGCCACCCCTGTGCAAATCGCCTCAAATGTACATGGCGCACTCTCCCTTCTGGGCCTTGTTGTGCGCCCCCAGAGCACTTTGCGCCCACATATGGGGTATCTCCGTAGTCGGGAGAAATTGCGTTACAAATTTTGGGGGTCTTTTTTCCCTTTTACCTCTTGTGAAAATGAAAAGTATAGGGCAACACCAGCATATCAGTGTAAAAAATTTATTTTTTTACACTAACATGCTGGTGTAGACCCCAACTTCACCTTTTCATAAGGGGTTAAAGAAGAAAAAGCCCCCCAAAATTTGTAAGGCAATTTCTCCCGAGTACGGCGATACCCCATATGTGTCCCAAAACTGTTGCCCTGAAATACGACAGGGCTCCAAAGTGAGAGAGCGCCATGCGCATTTGAGGCCTGAATTAGGGATTTGCATAGGGGTATTCTATGCCAATGATTCCCAAACAGGGTGCCTCCAGCTGTTGCAAAACTCCCAGCATGCCTGGACAGTCAATGGCTGTCCGGCAATACTGGGAGTTATTATTTTGCAACAGCTGGAGGCTCCGTTTTGGAAACAGTAGCGTACCAGACGTTTTTCACTTTTTGGGGGGAGGGGGGCTGTGTAGGGGTATGTGTATATGTAGTGTTTTTTACTTTTTATTTTAGGTTAGTGTCAGTGTAGTGTAGTGTAGTGTTTTTAGGGTACAGTCACATGGGCAGAGGTTCACAGCAAGTTTGACGCTGGAAGTTTGAGCTGCAGCGCAAAATTTGCGCCATCTCAAACTTGCAGCACTCACTGTAAACCTCCGCCCATGTGAGTGTACCCTGTACATTCACATTGGGGGGGGCAAACATCCAGCTGTTGCAAACTCCGAGCATGCCCTGTTGCAACACGCAGCTGTTGCAATTGTTGCAAAACTATAACTCCCAGCATGCACTGGCAGACCATGCATGCTGGGAGTTGTAGTTTTGCAACAGCTGGAGGAACGCTGGTTTGGAAACACTAAGTTAAGTAATAAACTTTCAAGTGTTTTGCAACCAAACTTAGTGTTTCCAAACCAGTGTGCCTCCAGCTGTTGCAAAACTACAACTCCCAGCATGCATGGTCTGCCAGTGCATGCTGGGAGTTATAGTTTTGCAACAATTGCAACAGCTGGAGGCACTGAGGTAGGAAACGGACAATGTTTCCCAACTAGTGTGCCTCCAGTTGTTGCAAAACTACAACTCCCAGCATGCCCAGACTGCCCAGGCATGCTGGAAGTTGTAGTTCGGCAATATCTGAAGGATCAGATGTTGCCGAACTACAACTTCCAGCATGCTTGGGCAGTCTGGGCATGCTGGGAGTTGTAGTTTTGCAACATCTGGAGGTCCACAGTTTGGAGACCACTGTATAATGGTCTCCAATCTGTGCTCTTCCAGATGTTAGAGAACTACAACTCCCAGCATGCCTGGACAGACTGAGCATGCTGAGATTTGTAGTTTTGCAACATCTGGAAGAGCACAGATTGGAGACCATTATACAGTGGTCTCCAAACTGTGGACCTCCAGATGTTGCAAAACTACAACTCCCAGCATGCCCAGAAAGCCAAAGGCTGTCTGAGCATGCTGGGAGTTGCAGTTTTGAAACGCTCAGAGGCAGCAGTGAGATCGCTTTACGGCGATCTCACTGCTGCCAATGAAGATGCCGCACTGCTGCCGGAAACTCACCTCCGGGACGCAGCGCAGCCAGGACCGCATGGAGGACGCCGGGACCGCTCGGGACACCGCTCGGACGGGTAAGTGACGCCGGGGGACGGGTCAGGGACACTTAGCAGTGCGGTGTGTGTCCCGATCCCCGTGATCGGGACTCACACACCGCGCTGCTAAGTATTTTCATAGCGAAACGCTGCTATCAGCTAGTCAGATTTGAGCAGCTGATAGCAGCGATCGCTGGGGGGGGGTGGGGGATGAAACCCCCCGTGGTCGCACGGTAAGATGGCTGGCTATCAGTGATAGCCACCATCTTTCCGGGCGCTGCGGGGTGCCGCGAGTAGCGGCAGTAATGTTCATGACGTACCTGTATGTCATGGGTCGGGAACACCTTGCCACCCATGACGTACAGGTATGTCATAGGTCGGGAAGGGGTTAAAGAAATTATGTTAATTATGTTCACTTCAGTAAAAATTGGAGTGTATTGTGATTGAATATAGAGTGATATATTTGGTGATGCATTAGAAACATTTGCATATTGAAGTGTAATACACGTGCATTATGCATCAAAATACAAGTACAGATACCTCTTAAAAAAAATAAAAATAAAAAATCACCACCAGCTTAGTGACACTCACACCTACATGCAGCTTCAGACTAAACCGAAGGATAAACTAGCTTCTCGCATTAAATCTCTCCTCAGGTATTTTTTCTGTAAATGGTGGAGAAACTGGATCCTTCCTACCAGATGCATAAGACCTTGGTCTCCCCCGCAGCAACCTTTGGGGTGGGATCGATCACAGAGTCATTGTCCAAATATTTGGACTGGCTGCTGCGTCCTCTTTTGCAGGAAGTGCCATCGTTGGTGAAGGACACAAACAAGTTTTTGTCTAGCCTTTTAATTTGTCCTGGCATCAATCTTGTACACTAGTATTCCTCAGTCACAGGGAGTAGATAGTATTAGGAACCTCTTGATGTCTACTAATAAGAGTGATGGTTTTAGATATTCCATTTGTTATTCACACACCTTTGTGTTGAACAGTAATTTCTTTTAGTTTAATAATGAGTGGTTTACACAAGTCGGGGGCATGGCCATGGGCACCCCCAACTTATTTGTTGTGGTTTTGGAAAAGTGCTGAGTGTTCACAGTGCCAAGTCTACCCATTCCTGAGACATATCAAGTGTTCTCAGGTTTGTGGAGGATATCTTCATTGCCTGGGATGGCACTGCGAAGAAGTTTCAGGAATCCGTTGAACGTGATTAATGATAGGAATCTAAGGTTTAATTAGAAAATTGATACAACACAACTTGCATACCTTGATGTGTTAGTATAGTTCAAAGAAGGTCATCTAGTCACATCAGGATTCAGGAAGTCCACAGACTGAAATTTTTACCGTTGTGCAATTTCAATAATTGAGATGACATTTTTATAGGGCAATCTAGAGAGTTGACGGAGAGAATGCTGACTGGGGAATATCCCATTAAAATTCTGGATAAAGCATTGGAAAGAGGCTTTAAACAGGATAGATGGAATTTCCTCTTTAAAAAAAATGCAAAAAAAAGTCTGAAAGTCTTCAGAGGCAGGGGTACATAACCGCTTTTCTTTTTCATTTAAATTAAGTCCTATAGCTGACATAAGAAAAAATGACCCCCGACCTCTCTAGCAAGCTAGGGGCTGGGCGACTGCAATGTTCAAAGCAAATTAACAGAGAAAATGTATGGGGACAGACTGGTTAACAAGAATGGTCCAGTTGGGAACGAGAAATGTGGGACTTTTACTTGGTGTCCATTTTTGTTACAAAGCGAAAGAGTTACATTAGGGGGGATTACAGATCCCAGTACACAGCCTTATTACTTTTAGAACACAATGGATAGTGTATGCAATATCTTGCAGTTGAGGACAATTTTATATTGGCAGCACAAAACAAGCCATGAACATATGTTTTTATAGAACATGTATGTTCTTTTAAATCTAGAAAGTTTTTCTGTAGTAGTTGCATTGAGCATTATATTAGCTACATAAATCAATGTAATAAAGTCTAAGAATAAACTTTGTATTTGTAAAATACAAAGTTTATTCTTAGACTGTATTACATTGATTTATGTAGCTAATATAATGCTCAATGCAACTGCTATAGGAAGAACTTAATTGAAAGAAATTAACATTCCATCACTTACCAATATTAGGATGCTTCAGTAAGCGACAGATCCTTGCTTCACGTTCCAATTTCTGGTGATCTGATTTGAGAAAAACATTTAAAAAAAAAAAGGATGAGAAATAATCTTCTTACCCTAAAAGTTTCACATACTGATCTGCAACATTACACAACTATATATGAATTATTCATATTGAAATATTTTTTTATGAGGACTCGGATTTTTGTACTGTTCATCCTCCTACCAACCAACGGGGAACTCTAAAGTGCACATCAAAAACACAAATAACTACGGTAATATATGCAGCAGTAGTTTTTTTTTCTTTTTCTCTAATGAGATTATTTCTGATTGTATTCATTTTACTTTTTTTTTTAAAGTGTACCTGTCATCAACAAGAACTTTTTATATAATGTAGATAATACAATTATATGTACATTTGTAATATACATTGGTTAAAAAATATGTATATGTATATTTTTGTCCCTTCAGCTATTGCCTGTGTGTCTCTATGAGGAGTCCAAATACAGGAAATGTGGGTGTACTGAGGACAAGCAGAGCTCTGTGCAGTGAGGCTCTGTGACATGCTACGGGCTCACACATTAGGTTAATGGACAAGTCAGGATCCTGCACAGAGCTCTGCTTGTCCTACCCTCACTTCCTGTATCTGGACTCTTCATAGAGACACACCAGCAATAACTGCAGGGACAGCACTTTTTCACCCAAAAATATAAAAAAAAATGTAACCAATTTATAATGCAAATGTATATATAATTGTATTATTTACATTATATAAAAAGTTTTTGTTGACGACAGGTACACTTTAAAGGTTTCACAGGCCATAGCAACATGTCAGAAGCTTTGATCGGTGGGGTCTGGATGATCATTGAAACCATGGAGGAGAAGCATTATGTTGAGCACTATGATTGCCTCTTCTTGGTAAATAAAGTTAAAGGGGTTCTCCGGTGCTTAAACATCTTATCCCCTATCCAAAGGATAGGGGATAAGATGCCTGATCGCGGGAGTCCCACCGCTGGGGACACCCCGTTTGTAATCAGTCCCCGGAGCGTGTTCGCTCCGGGACTGATTACCGGCGACTACAGGGCGGGCGGCGTGTGATGTCAATGCAAGCCTACGGGGTGCCGCATGCATGATCCCGGGGGTCCCCAGCGGCGGGACTCCCGCGATCAGGCATCTTATCCCCTATTCTTTGGATAGGGGATAAGATGTTTAAGCACCGGAGAACCCCTTTAACTGTGTATAGGCTCGTAGAAGTCAATGGGTCAGTACACACTGCACCTAGTAACCCAAAACTTCAAAGCAAGTCACTATGACATATGTAAGGTTTTATAAAAGAATGGTTACACTTTAAATGCTAGCTTGGCTGGGTCTTGTCTAAGCTTAAGCACTGCCTCCATGTGAGGTTATCCCCTCAGACCAGCCCCTACAGCCTACATCCCCATCTCCCTGTCATATACACACAAACACTGTACATCATTATTAGGACAGTTTGGAAGAATATGGTGTTTACAGTATATTACCTTAACCTCAACAATACCATAGGTAGAAGAGCAGACAAGGAATGAATAGCAAGTGCTGAAACTAGTGCTGGGCGGTATACCGGTTCATACCGAATACCAGTGTGTATTTTCTGTATGATATGAAATGATCAGCTGAGCCGCGGGACTTCTGTTTCGGAGAACGGAAGCTGTCACCTCCCCCTGCAAGCACAGTAAGCCAGTGGGCCGCGGGCACTGCAGAACTTCTGATCTGAAGAACTAGAATGTGTGACTTTTCTTATCACTTGCAAAACCAGATATAGACTTGCTACTTAATGGACAATGCTACCAAATTGAGAGACATACAGCTTTTAATACATTTAACATAAACTATTCCAACTATCTCCTTTAATGTAGAGGTCCGCACATTCGGTGAGGTCTGTAGAAAAAAATTACACTTTTCTGGCGCTTGGTGGGTCAGGAGACGGAGTAAAATGATGCCAAAACTCCAGGTAGTAATGAACCGCGTTCTTTTATAGTAGTGAACAAGCAGTTGACAAAGCGTTTCCAGGGGGTCTGCACCTCTTTTCCTTAGGTCAGGGACCTCCATGATATAAATTTTTTTCATCCCGCAATACCGGTTTGGCCCCTCCCCCTCGGGAATGAACGAGTTATCAACCCAGCACTGCGCTGTCCCCAATCATATGCGCTGAACTAATCGTATGTTGTGACCCGCGAGCGCTGTTCTGTCCCCCCCAATTAATTATCAGCCCAGCGCTGCGCTCTCCCCATCGGGGTAAATACTCTCATATCACCCGCCGGCGCTGTCCTCCTCGTCCTCCTGTTTGTTGCGGGCTGCCGGCGCTGACACTCTATACTGTACGCTGTATTCCTATGCCCGGGCTGCAAAAGATAAACAAAATAAACGTTAGCTCACCTTACCCGTTGGTCCGGACCTGCTTCCTTGGGAAGGGAACGTCGGACAGCCGTCAGCCTATCACCGTCCTCAGCGATGTTCCGCCTCGGCCGGTGATAGGTTGAGCCCACTGTCATGTAAGAAGGCGGTTGACTCCTTACATGACAGTGGGCTCAGCCTATCACCGGCCGAAGTGGAACATCTCTGCGGCCGGTGATAGGCTGACGGCTGTCCGACGTTCCCGTCCCCAGGAAGAGCGTAAGGCTGACGTAGGAATGTGCATTAAAGTTTAATTTATTTATCCTTTGCAGCCTGGGCTTAGGGATACAGCGTACAGTATAGAGCGTCAGCGCCGGCGGCCCACAACAAACAGGAGTATGAGGAGGGCAGTGCTTGCGGGTGTTGTGTGAGTATTTACCCCGATGGGGACAGCGCAGTGTGGGCTGATAATTTTTTTTTTTTGGGGGGGGGGGGGGGGAATACAGTTAAATCCCGTGGCATCGCCATAAGTCACAAAAAATACCGTGATACACATATTTGGTCATACCGCCCCACCAGAAAAGTGTCTTTTTTCTACAAACCTCAAAGGACCTCTACATTGCAAGACCGCCCCAGGTTGCTGGGCACGGACAGACAGACACAGGGTGCAGCTGCTTCCTCCCTGCTTAAGGCTGACAAGGGTGTTGTGCCCTGAGCGCAACACATTAGGTGAGCAGTTATATTATACACACCTTTCTATCCCTGCCGCCATGAGGTAAAAGGCACAGGTGCATGCCCCTTTTCTATTTCCACATATAGCACCTATCTCCTTTAAGATACAATGGTCTTGTGATCCAGTGTAAGTATATGTAACATGTGGATACAGCAGCCTGCCTTTCTAAAGAAGCAGAAACACACAGTGCAATAGTTACATCTGATTTTCTGCACATGCAGCCTTTATTTCTAAGCAAAGGAAATAATCTTTTCTGCTCAGGACAAAACATCTAAGCACAAAATCAGAACATAACCTTTTACAGGGAAGTAAAGCATACCTAACATGACTGTGGAAGTAGCTCTTCCTTACTTGTTATTTACACTGAACTTCACTGGTTTGCATCTTGGCTGTAATCTTAAAATTGCTACTTATTCTGAACAGTCCAGCAGTAATAACATGGTGCCATAGGACATACAGTACAGACATGCATTCCGCTATGGTTCTTAAGTCTTAGCCTGCGTTCACACGGCCGTCTAGACCCGTCACGTTCTTTTCCCATCAAAAATAAAAACGGACTTTAAAAAAAAAAAAAAAAAAAAAACGGATGTTATCCGTTTGTATCTGTTCTTATTCAGTTAAACAAAAAACATATTTTTTTTGTTCTGAGCATGTAGTAAAAACAGCTAAAAAAAAAAATAAAAGGATCGAAAAAACTGATGCAAACGGATGACATTTACGGTTCATCCGTTTTCCATAGACTTCAATGTTAAATTTACTGTATCCGTTTTTTTGATAGAAAAAACGGCACATGAAGTATTCTTTCTTCCATCGTCAAAAAAAAAAAAAAAAACGGAAAAGGAGTCCGGACGGGCAAAAACAGATTTAAACGTATTGTAAAAAAAATTAAATCCCATTGACATGAATGGGATTTTTTTTTAAACTGTTTTTTAATCCGTTTACGGGGACAGACGGCCGTGTGAACGCACCCTTAAATGGGTAAATCAGAAACCACTTATCCTTTAAAGGTCACTGTGTTACACAACACATACAAACAAATAATAATGGGTGTATAGTATATTCTTATGAGCCAATATAAGGTTCAAGCTGTTATGTGCATTACATATAAATCTTGACTCCTAACAGAGTCAAAGCAAAGAGGAAACTGTATGCTCCCTAATCTCTGCAGCAGGAAGAGTCTCAGCACAGAATTATTTTTTATTTCTTAAGTAAAATGGGTCTGGTTGTAGATCTGGCATATGGAGGGTAAAATGTACAGCAAAGTGAAAAATCTTGATCAGGTGTTTTACTGTATATGCATTGTATGTTGGGTACATTAACAAATAGAACATTGTACATCTTTCACATTATTGAAGGGATATTTCAGTGCTGATTTTTTAAATAGTGTGTATTTAATAAAAAAAAATAAAAGCTAGCACCATCACTACAGCTGTGGGAGGGAATCTGGAAGTTATTTTTTTTAAATGCAACATGACTAAGGCTGCATTCACACCACGTTTTTGCAATACAGTTCCCATATCAGGTTTGATGAAAAACGGATTCCTCAAAACCGGTCTAAACTGGATCAAAACGTGTGTACACATTTTAACCTGTATACAGCAGTGTTTCCGAACCTTTGGCTGTCCGAGCATGCTGGGAATTGTAGTTGGAGGCACCCTGGTTGGGAAACACTGCCGTATAAAGGTTTGAAAAATGATGTCTGGTTGCATCCACTTAAAAGAAAAAAGTATTGCGCAAACCGGATGGAACCGTACGCACAAACTGTTCTCTACAGTTCCTATTGACTCCCATATTAAAGGAACTGTATACGGTTTCAATACGGTTTTTCACCCGGACAAAAAACAGTGGTAGGCTACGGTTTTGGGTACAGGGGAAAAAAAAAAAACGGACAAAATCATACAAGACGCAAAAAGTACACAACAGGATGCATCGTTTTCAATGGAGAGTCAATGCATACGGTTTTCAATACGGTTCCATACGGTTTTCAAATTTAAAACGTATATGGGAACTGTATTGCAAGAATGTGGTGTGAACCCAGCCTGACAAAAAAATAAAAATAAATAAATCAGTAATAGACTACCCATTTAATTTAACCAAAAATGTGTGTACATTGAACCAAATCCAGTAGAGAGACAGGATGAGTGTATTGCATAAGAACATCTGTAGTTAATCTAAATTACTTCCACAAGGTTTATTAAGGTCAGTATGCAAAATGCTCCAGTTATAAGAGGGAAAACATTGAGGAAGGATTTGGTTAAAGACTTCAGGCTAGCATTTGAAGAGCCAATAATCCCTTTTGTGAATGAAATGCTATGAATGAATTGTTCTAATCGCCATCTGTTGTGTGACGTGATATAAATAAAACTATGACAGATTGCACAGATCAAACTCTTCCACACAACTGCACCGAACTTCTGACCAAAGGACATTAGGAGTCACCTTAGAATCCCTCTATGCTTCATGCAGGACTATTCATTTCTTGTCTCTTCAGCCATTGATGAGAGGCCCTTATACCAACAAACGAGATACAGCAAATCCATACAAGGGCTGTAATTAGCCTTCAGATTACTACAGTATGCTGGGAGTTTTAGTTTTGCAACCGCTGGAGGCACCCTGGTTGGGAAACACTTGCTGGGCGATATGACCAAAAATGAGTATCACGGTATTTTTCTAAAGTATCACGGTATCTCACTGTATTTATTTATTTTTTTACATTGAGACTTGCATTGAGGTGGCGTAGCGGAACTAAATGGGCTTAAAGAACTAAATGATCTGAACACTGGGCAGTGGAGTACCCTTTTAAATAGATGTAACAAACAACCCTACAGCCTCCAGCTGTTGCAAAACTACAATTCCCAGCATGTTGGACTATATAGTAGTGTATATTATAGGTCAGTGTTTCCCCAACTAGGGGTGCCTCCAGCTGTTGCAAAACTACTACTCCCAGCATGCCCGGACAGCCATTGGCTGTCCGGGCATGCTGGGAGTTGTAGTTTTGCAACAGCTGGAGGGCCTACTGTAGGTATAGTATATTCTACAGACCCCTGTCCATCCCAGAACCCTGACTCACCTTCCCAGTTGCTGCAGAGACCGTCCGGGGAGGGCGAGCTGGGCCATCCATCCTTCCTGTAGTGTACGGCGGCATTCCAGGTTGAGGGTGAACCGGTCCGGGCTGTCCTTCTCCGGGAGTCCTCTTCTCCATTCCGGGCAGGCTCTGGCCTAGTAACGCTGCATAGACGCCGCTGCGCAGTGACATCCGTGCGCAGCGACGCACATGACGTCACCGACGTAGCGGCGTCTATGCAGCGTACTAGGCCAGAGCCTGCCCGGAGTGGAGAAGAGGACTCCCGGAGAAGAAGGACAGCCCGGACTGGTTCACCCTCCACCCGGAATGCCGCCGGACACTACAGGAAGGATGGATGGCCCGGACCACCCCCATTACGGGTAAGTTTAATTTTTTATTGACTCGGAGGGTGGGGGAGGGGCCCGACCGGTATAGCGGTATGGGCAAAAATCCATACCTTGGGAGAAAAAAAAAAAAACGGTATCCGGTTCATACCGGTATACCGCCCAGCACTAGAAATACTGCCCTATACCATGTTTACTGACAGACCTTGCATGAAAATATTTTCAGGTTGCCCTTAATATTGTGGATTCATTTACTGAAACATTGGGTGCATAGTTTTACAGTCAGCATCACATTACACAAAGGGAATCTAAACCCTAGAGATCTCATCACCATTAAAAGTGTCAACAAAAACTTTTTATATAATGTAGATAATACCATTCTATGTATATTTGTAATAGGGCTGCAGCTAATGATCATTTTAATAATCGATTATTTTATCGATTAATCAGAAAAAATTTCAAAATGCAAAAAAAAAAAAAAAAAAAAGGGTTCAGCCAATTCTACTTGAAAAACTATGTACAATGGTCATATTAAAAGTTTCTAGCATGTAGATGTGACCAAACAGCAGCAATTTTATTTTTACTTTAATTATATTTTTACGTTTACGCCGGTTGCTGTCATTATTACTGATCCTGTACAGAAACCAGCGTAAATTTGATACTACCACATGGGTAACTGTCTGAACTATTAAAAAAATAGTTAATAATTTTTAATGATTCACTAATATTTTAATAGTTCAGACAGTTAGCCACGCGGTAGTATCAAATATGTAAAAGAAAAAATTATTTTACTTTTTTTGTATAGCAATAGGAAAAGGGGGAGCGAATTTTTATTGGGGAGCGGTTCATTTTCATTTTTTTTTATATAGTACGCCTATACACATGTGTATGTGCAGACTGCAGACCATTGCTTTTACAGACCCCTTTAGACAGCAGGCGCCCCCCTTTAGACAGCAGGGCCCTCCTTTAGACAGCAGGGCCCCCCTTTAGACAGCAGGACCCCCTTTAGACAGCATGGGCCTTCCTTTAGACCGCAGGGCCCCCCTTTAGACCGCAGGGCCCACCCTTGTAGACAGCTCACCTACAGCTGTCCTCTGTCGGGGGCTGCCGCTCCGCTGCACAGTTCTCCCGTCTGCATCACGTTGTGCTATGGAGGACCATGTGACACACACGTCACTCTGCTTCCTCTGTAAAGTTACGTCAGGCGCAGGGGAGGAGGTGGAGTGACGTGTATGGTCCTCCATAGGACAACGTGATGCGGACAGGAGAACGGGCCAGCGGAGCGGCAGCACCCGACAGAGGACAGCTGTAGGTGAGCTGTCTACAAGGGTGGGGGCTGCGGTCTAAAGGGGGGCCCTGCTGACGCCGCCCGACATGTCCCCACTGCTGCCTTGCTCCTAGCGCACCGCCGGAACATTTTTATTCTCTGCTGCTCATCTCTGTACCCGGCAGAGATGAGAAGCAGAGAATATACATGTCCCGGCAGTGCGCTGATTGCACTAGGAGCAGGGCAGTGTCGGAGACACGTCAGCTTCATTCATTCACTGCCGCCACTGACGGCAGACAATGAATCAGGCGATTATTCGATAACGGGATTCGTCGACAACAAATCCCGTTATCGATTTTGATCGATTAATCGTTGCAGCCCTAATTTGTAATATACATTGGTTAAAAATTGTGTATATTTTTGGGTGAAAAAATGCTGTCCCTGCAGCTACTGTCTGTGTGTCTCTATGAGGAGTCCAAATACAGGAAGTGAGCTCAGGACAAGAAGGGATCTGTGCAGGCTCCTGGCTTGTCAATCATCCTGATGTCATAGAGCCTCAGTGCACACGGTCCTACTTTTCCATAGTGCAGAGAGCCCTGCTTGTCCTCACATACAATAGCTGCAGGGATAAAATGATACACATTTTTAACCAATGTATACTACAAAAATACATATAATGGTATTATCTACATTATATTAAAAGTTTTTGTTGACGACAGGTAGACTTAAATAACAGTATTAACTTGGAATGTATTATCTGTATTTTTGTTGTAAGTCAAAAATAAAACAGATGCAGTTAAAGGTTTTTCATAAAAAGAAAAAATTAAGGGAACATTTAAAACTTTAAAAGTCTCTCCAAATTCTGTAACTAAAAAGGGAAATGGATAGATGCATCAACCCCACTAACATGAATCCCGAGGAAAATTATGTATTCCTCACCTCAATCTATTCATCCGTTCCTGAGATGAAGCACAATCTTGCAATATGCAAAGGATTTGAAGACTATTTACACCTCTAATGCTGCCGCTCTGAGTGCGGTTTTCTCTGCCCATCAAGGAAATGAATACTGATTTGTGTGTGTGTGTGTGTGTGTGTGTGTGTGTGTGTGTGGGGGGGGGGGGGGGGGGGGGGGGGAGCATAACGAACGGGACCCAGGGGGCGGTGTTAGGAGGTGCAAGTGGTCTTGAAACCCTCCCCTGGGGCAGGTAAAGGTGGAAAAAAAATGTCATATCAACAAGCTCCAGAGAGTTAAACAGATTTGTTAATTACTTATATTTAAAAATCTTAATCCTTCCAGTACTCATCAGCTGCTGTATACTACAGAGGAAGTTGAGTTGTTCTTTTCTGTCTGACCACAGTGCTCTCTGCTGACACCTCTGTAAGGCTGGGTTCACACCACGTTTTGTTAAATACGGCTCCCGTATACGGTTGGGAGGAGGGGGGGGCTTAATTGCGGCACCCGCACTCAGACGACCACGTTTTTGCCTGCAGTCAGGAAACCGCATACGGCTGCGGTTCACTCCGATCGGCTCATAGACATACATTAAATACGGTTCCCGAATACGGCTGAGTGCGGGCGCCGCGATTAAGCCCCCCTCCTCCCAACCGTATACGGGAGCCGTATTTAACAAAACGTGGTGTGAACCCAGCCTTAGTCAGGAACTGTCCAGAGCCAGAACAAATCCCCAAAGCAAACCTCTCCTGCTCTAGACAGTTCCTGACAGCAGAGAGCACTGTGGTCAGACTGATAACTACTTATCAGCTGCTGTATGCCCCAGAGGAAATTAAGTACTGGAAGGATTAAGATTTCTTAACAGAAGTAATTTACAAATCTGTAACTTTCTGGCACCAGTTGATTTAAAAAAAAAAATTAAAAAAAGATTGTTTTCCACGGAAGTACCCCTTTAAACGTGTATTTGAATATTGGAAGATTGTGCTATACCTCGGGAACGGCTGAATGGACTGGGGTAAGGAATACAAAGTTTTACTCAGGATCACCCACAATAACAAGCAGCATATTCAGATTAGTGGGGTTGATCCATCATCATGACATATCAAACCAAGATCATCAACCACCTGAGGCCTGGATTCCGAATCACAGTGAAAAGCAGTGTGGAAAAAAATGTAAATCACAGAAAACTCTTCTTATGATTTAATGTAGGATGTATCGTCTTTAGATGTTGGATGGTGTCCAAGGGGTACTCCTCCGAACCTATATCAGGGTATAAGTGAGCTCCTGGACAATCTGTGTCACCTCATTGGTTTCAATACATCTGACACCACAAACCAATCTCTGATAAAAAATGACATGATCTCCACTGTGGGGAACATAGCCAAGAGGCTTAGCCATGGAGCAGGAGTGCAGTCTGGCCGCAGAGCAATGTTGGATGCCATGTAGTCCTGCACCTATTGTTAGTAGAGACCAGCTACTTACATAGTATGACGAGAGAGTACTAAGAAGGTGTACTGAGCACCTCAAGTTCAGCAATACATCTCTATAAGCATGGATTTGGGTGCTTAACATCACCTCACTTCAGTAATATAATGGTGCAGGCAGAAAAGATTTCTACATGACCGACACTGCGCTTGTGCCATGGAGTGTATACAGCGCAGAAGGAAATCTCACTTGAAATGATTCACACAGCATTTGCCCTAGAGTTAATGCAATGAAAGTGAGAATGCAGTGCTAAGAATAGATAACATGAGAGGTAGAGAAAATGAAAGGCAGATTATGGCACACTTCAGACGTATTGATCTCTGCAGCATTGTTACCTTCTCAGGAGAGAGTGGTATTTTCTGCAGGCAGTAAAATAGAATGTCATGCATATTTCAGGAGATTACAGACACTACACAGAGCGCCCCGACAACTTGATTTCCAATCAAATAGAAACTATAGACATTCGAGACTATTATAAAGAGATATGGAGCTAAATAAATAACATTTAATGGGATCCACATACTTGGATTATCGGTTTCTAGAATTTCTAGCAAAAAAATGGAAAATGGCTAAATAACACTGCCAAAGCCTTATCTTTATTAGTCAGCTGACATCTAGCCTGTGGATGTTTGTGAGGTTGGATCCCAATCACGCATTGTGATGCCAGTAATATGCATTCGCTTGGAAGTACTTACACGGTACAACATAACATTTGGTATTCATTACAGGTTTGGTTTTATTTTATAATGCAGTCTATGAAAAGAAAGCTGGACCATGAATAACACATTTGTTGTTTTTGCCGCCTACTCCCTAGTAGCAAAGGGAATCCTGTAATGCTCAACAGAATACACAGTACTCCATCCCTGTATCCACACTGGGAACACGTACCTTTCTCTGGGGTTATGATTGTATACACAGGGCCTGTTTACAGTTATGTAACGGTATATACAAAGTTGTACACATCCTGTAATGCTCAACAGAATACACAGTACTCCATCCCTGTATCCCCACTGGGAACATGTACCTTTCCCTGGGGTTATGATTGTATACACAGGGCCTGTTTACAGTTATGTAACGGTATATACAATGTTGTACACATCCTGTAATGCTCAACAGAATACACAGTACTCCATCCCTGTATCCACACTGGGAACATGTACCTTTCCCTGGGGTTATGATTGTATACACAGGGCCTGTTTACAGTTATGTAACGGTATATACAATGTTGTACACATCCTGTAATGCTCAACAGAATATACAGTACTCCATCCCTGTATCCACACTGGGAACATGTACCTTTCCCTGGGGTTATGATTTTATACACAGGGCCTGTTTACAGTTATGTAACGGTATATACAATGTTGTACACATCCTGTAATGCTCAACAGAATACACAGTACTCCATCCCTGTATGTACCTTTCCCTGGGGTTATGATTGTATACACAGGGCCTGTTTACAGTTATGTAACGGTATATACAATGTTGTACACATCCTGTAATGCTCAACAGAATACACAGTACTCCATCCCTGTATCCACACTGGGAACATGTACCTTTCCCTGGGGTTATGATTGTATACACAGGGCCTGTTTACAGTTATGTAACGGTATATACAATGTTGTACACATCCTGTAATGCTCAACAGAATATACAGTACTCCATCCCTGTATCCCCACTGGGAACATGTACCTTTCCCTGGGGTTATGATTGTATACACAGGGCCTGTTTACAGTTATGTAACGGTATATACAATGTTGTACACATAATATGCATTACTAGGTTCTAATCAGCATAGGCCTCTTCTGCCTTTCTTTCCTTTGAGGATTAATATGCGAAGTCTATGAGGCTGGGTTTACATGCATTTTGGTCAGTATTTGAATCTTCATTTTGGTCAATCATTTTAGCCAGGAGTAGTTACAAAACAGTGCAAATCTTTCCATTATAGTTATTCTCTGTGTCTGTTCAATTTTTGGATTTTGGCTAAAAATAATGACCAAAATAACATCCAAATTGAGAACCAAATACTGGCTAAAATACATAAACTAAGGCTTAGAGCCGAGTTTCCCAACCAGAGTGCTTCCAGCTGTTGCAAAAGTATTCCAGAATTATTATATCTTGGAATTAAAAGTATATATTTAAAACCGGAATAAGTAATAATAGTGTTTTGCTTTAAAATGTTAATTTTTTGCTTAGGTTAGATTTTTAAGTAAAATTTTTAAATAAATTGTTGAGTAAATTCAACAAAGCAAAATGAACAAGAACAGTAATTATGCAGCTAAGGAAAGGCTATATTTGTATTGTTAAAGGGGTACTCCGATATAAAACCCTTTTTTTCTAATCAACTGGTGACAGAAAGTTAAACAGATTTGTAAATTACCTATTTAAAAATCTTAAAAGGAAATCTGTCATCAGTATCACCTGCACTAACCTGTCGCTACAGGCGGGTAGTGCAGGTAACACTGATGACAACGATACTTACCTGGATCCGGACCATGCTGTGGTTCTTTGGTTATCCTCCTCAGTATCTTCAGCTCCGGGCGCAACCAGGAGTATGGGCGGAGCTTAGGGACGTCACCATTGCTGTTCTCTGCTGGGTCCTGCTGCAATGGCAAACAGCAGCAGTGACATCACTAAGCTCCGCCTATGCGCCAAGTCAGGCCCAGAGCTGAAGATAATGAAGAGGACAGCCGGATAACCATAGCACGGAATGGGACCAGGTAAGTATCCTTGTCATCAGCATGGTGACACGGATAACAGATTTCTTTGAATTCGTCCAGTACTTATCAGCTGCTGTATACTACAGAGGATTTGTATATAGTTCTTTCTAGTCAGACCACAGATCTCTCTTCTGACACCTCTGTCCATATCAGGAACTATCCAGAGCAGGAGAGGTCTGCTATGGGGATTTCTTCCTGCTCTGGACAGTTCCTTACATGGACAGAGGTGTCAGCAGAGAGCCTGTTGACAGACAGAAAGGAACAACTTCCTGTGTAGTATACAACAGCTGATAAGTACTGGAAGGATTAAGATTTTCAAATAGAAGTAATTTACAAATCTGTTTTACTTTTTGTCACCAGTTGATTTAAAAAAATTTGATTGCCACCGGAGTACCCCTTTAAGCTGGTATATATAATTATAGCATTAAACAATAGAAACTGACTGACATAATTTACTCCTTCGTATCTAAGAGAAGGGAATTAATATTAATAACATTTATAAAATAAGTATGAGTCAGAAGAAAGTCTGGTCAGACAAGTGATGGCTAATATTACATATCCCCCAGTCTCACTGAACTAGCTATAGACGCATGGTTGCTCTATTACCTGCTCTTATTTATTCTAGAAACATAGTCCAGTGATCTAACCAACTGTGACATCTGCTTACTATCTATCCACCTGTTTAATAAGATGGCTGGCTGCTAGTTCTCTTTATACATGGCAGTGTGCCTGAGTAAATATTCTCATTTCGGCAGACTTCAAGCTGGTGTCAGTTCCAATGCGCTGTCCATGGAGTACCTGTTAGCAAAATAGTCTCCTCACTTTGAAGGATACTTGTAGAAGTAGTAACTTGGGTCACTGAACAGAAGAATACCTGCATTTTATTTATCACACATATTGGGGGCTGCTCAAACATTATGCAAATAAAGGCATGTAATGCGAGTAAAATAAGAATTTGCCTTTCAAATATATTAGAGTAATGATGAGTAATAAATAGGCAAATGATTAGAGCCAAGTGGGTATAGGAAGCACAGGCACATTCATGGACATGGCCCCTAAAAAAAAAAAAAAACCTGGGCATATGATGCTTTACTAAGCAGACAGACCATTATATGGTTAGATAAAAGGATGTTACAATTTAAAGGGGATGTCCAGAAGTTGACATTTAAAAGATAAATAATACACAAACATTTATCACTGGTTAAGATTCTCCATTACTTCAGTAGTCTTTGCCGGTCATTGTTTCATTTCCTGCAGCAATAGCATTATGAACAACTACATGACCGCTGCAGCCAGCTACTGTCCTCAGCCATGGTACTAGCATGTATTGTCAGCAGATCGCAGGCCGCTGATTGGCTTCAGTAGTCACATGACTGTACAGCATATCATCACTACAGGAAAATAAACAAAGATTGGCAACAGGATACACCATTGAAGCTGAAGCTGTGGGAATATTTATTTAAAGGAGTAGTCCAGTTTTGTAAAATGTATCCCCTAGTACAGCGCTTTGACTCTTCCATAGAGATGCATGGAGGACGCATGTGGCCCCCATTCCATGCACAAGGAGAGCCAGACCGTGCAGGAGATCGCAGGAGTCTTAGTGGTTGGACCCCCGGGATTTGACACTTATCCCCTATCCTTTGAATAGGGAGTGAATTTTACTAAACTGGATAACCCCTATAAGTCCCTGTCATGATCATGATAATTTTTTTCAGTCCTTCCAGTAAATCCCCCCATCATGATAAACTATCCCTGCCTTTATTTTCATTTTATAGTTTTCTACCTTGATAGGGACATCATCTGAAGCCCTGTAGGTGAGAAATTCCTCCCTTAGGCTGGGTTCACACTACGATTTGTAACTACGGTTCCCGTATACGGCTGGGAGGAGGGGGGCGGTTTCCCGACCGCAGGCAAAAAAAGTGGTCGACCGCGTTTTTGCCTACGGTCGGGAAACCGCATACAGCCGAAAAAGCGGCCGACCGGAGGCTGCGGTTCACTCCGGTCGGCTCATAGACATGCATTAAATACGGTTCCTGTATACGGCTGAGTGCGGGCGCTGCAATTAAGCCCCGCCCCCCTAATCCCAGCCGTATACGGGAACAGTAGTTACAAATCGGAGTGTGAACCCAGCCTTACTCTGCTAGGCTGCTCTGAACATATAGCCTAGAGCAGTTCAGTGTGAGGTGAGCCATGATTGGCCGCATCCCCCCCAGCTTTGGGTATGTTCACATGGGCAATATCCGTGCGGAAATTGCCTCAACAGCGTGGCTGCTAGGACTGCTCAAAAATGTGCCATGTCATAGACGGCAATGCATTTCCATGCGGACTCTGCAGAAAGAATAGACATGTCTCTATTTTTTAGGCCTCCGTAATCGGGATTTCCACAAAAGAAACATCTGCTGTGGAAATTCTGCAATGTGCACAGCGCAGCAGAATCCCTATAACAACAATGGGACTCTGCTGCTAGGGAATGTCCATTTAGATTTCCGCACGGAAATTCCATTGTGTGAACATACCCAAGTGAACTCTACAGTCCTCAAAACTGCCCAGCAGCTGCAAAACAGAGCAGAAATATCCAGCACAATATTCAGCACTTTGCACTGAAGGCATCATGACTCTACAGCAGCGTTTCCCAACCAGAGTGCCTCCCAGTCTGGCTGTCCAGACTTGCCGGGAGTTGTAGTTTTGCAACAGCTGGAGGCATCCTGGTGGGAAATTGTGCTCTACAGTCTAGTTCAGGGAAAGGGAGCTGGAATGTTCAGCTCTATACACTGGCTGTGCACTGTGCTGAGCTGAGATCCCACCTGCATTTCCTGACTTTTGTCTCTCCACGCTGCTGCAGGAGACAATCTGCAAGCATGACTACAGGCAGGAACAGAAGGAGGACCCCTGGTGGCTAAGCTTTTAGGGGTTAATTTAACACAAAGTTACAAATTATTAAGAAGTATATTAGAAAAGTAATTAAAATAGGTTAATAAAATATTTAAAATTTCAATGGTGGTGACCGGTACCACTGAAAGCTAGTTTACTATATGAAAGAATGTAAGTATGGTTGTTTGATCAAGCTGACTCAGACAAGAGCCCATTTTTTAAATGGTTTGCATGAGACAGCAAAAGAGGGTTGGATTCTTTGGGTGGCCACTTATCCAACATGCCAGATTTTTCCTTCATATAACATCTTCCACGCCACCCAACACTACCAACAAATCCTATGAAAAGGGCAGGTTTGTCTGACGTTCAAGGCGAAGTCCTTTATTTCGTGGCAAGTGGAACCGTAAAGGGTCGAAGCACAAATGACACCACCAGGTTCCATTAACTTGAATGGGGTCCTTCAAGTGCCGGTATTATACAAGTGTTGAGCGGAGAAAGAAAAAAATGGACATGCACTATATTTCTTTCTTTGTTCAACTCCTGTGCTTCTGACTGTGCTTTGTCAGATCACAACAGCAGTGTAAACGAGCCCTAATGTGTATAGTAGGGATCGACCGATTATCAGTATGGCCGATATTATCGCCCGATAATCACAATTACCTTGCCGATAAGCCGATAATGCCCCGCCCCCCGCACCACCCACACCGCCCCCCCCCCCGACCAGCCGCACCCCCCACCGTAGTGCTGGCCGGTATACCGGTATGGATTTTTGCCCATACCGCTAAACCGGTCGGGCCCCTCCCACACCCTCAGAGTCAATTAAAAAAAATAAAACTTACCCATAATGGGGGTGGTCCGGGCCATCCATCCTTCCTGTAGTGTCCGGCGGCATTCCGGGTGGAGGGTGAACCGGTCCGGGCTGTCCTTCTCCGGGGGTCATCTTCTCCACTCCGGGCAGGCTCCGACCTAGTACGTTGCATAGACACCGCTACGCCGTGACGTCAGGTGCGTCGCTGCGCACGGGCGTCACTGCGCAGCGGCGTCTATGCAGCGTACTAGGCCGGAGCCTGCCCGGAGTGGAGAAGATGACCCCCGGAGAAGAAGGACAGCCCGGACCGGTTCACCCTCCACCCGGAATGCCGCCGGACACTACAGGAAGGAAGGATGGCCCGGACCACCCTGACAGGTAGGGGGAGAGAAGCAGGTGGTGGCGCCAGCCTATGGCACCACAAAAGCAACTGCAGTGCATTGATCTGCAGCGGTGTCGAGGGGGGGATAAATAGGCGATAACTTATACCGGAATATCAGTATAAGTTATCGGCTATCGGCCCTAACCTCCACCGATTATCGGTATTGGTATAGGCCCTAATAAACCGATATCGGTCGATCCCTAGTGTATAGTAACTTTTGAAGTGTTTGCTGCTCTCATACAAAAGAGAAAGCAGACAGCAATTTCTAGATAAGTAAGAATCAATCCTTAACAAGAGGGTAACTTTCTGTCCATAGGCTGCTATTACAGAAGATATAGATGTAGAAATGCTATAGCTTGGGATATAACATTCACACAACTGTGAAAAACTCTGTGATGCAGAAAAGAATAATGAAAACTCAGTTATCTTACATGATGACCAGGGATTTAAACACCTTAGCACTGTAGGTGTAACATTTCTATATAACTTTTCCTTGCCTTGGAGAGTTCGAGAGGACTCTCACCATAACTAAACAGTTTCTCACACACACACAGTAGATGGCATGTGGAAAGGTGTTCATATCCTACTGCTTAACATTACAACTGTATATACAAAATGTATACAGAGAAATGAATAGACTTCTAAACACCAATAACTTCATATCCTTCTGGAAGTCTTCACATCGGGTACTGGAGTGAGAAGCGGGGAATGGTGCGACATGTCCCCGCTATGCGCTGTGATTGCGCTCAGAGATGCAGAGTGGGCAACTGGTACGGGGATAAGAGGCAGAAAATTAAGTAAAATGTCCCCACTGTGATTGCCTCAGATGTGGAGCGGGGGTCGGGGGAATGAAGTGAGGTTATTCACAGTAAAAGTTTTAAAACCCTGCCGCAAGCCGTGAAAGGCCACTCTGTGCTGGCCATTCAGCGCTCCTGGCGGGAGATTTCAAAATGAGAGTACAAGACAGTATATACATTGCAGGGGAGAGGAGCATGACACCAGCTCCCCTGGTTAATAGCTTATGATCACATAGTTGAGACCCGGTGCGATCAATCCCTCAGCCCCTGTACTACTACCCTCAACATAGAACAGACTGTTTCATGATGGGGGTAGTAGTACAAGAACTAGTGTAGTTTCCCCAGCCATCCGCAGACTCCCGCAGCCGGGGAACTGCTATTCCCATCATAGAAACAAGTCTTTTCCATGATGAAAGTAGTAATACCCCCCCCCCGCTTCAGGAGTCTGTAGGCGACTGACTTTTCATAGTAACGGATGAAAAACTGATGCAAAAGGATGCCACTGAATGGCATCCCTTGGCTTCCGTTAGTAGTATGGTTCATTTGTGCAGCCTTTATGGGAAAAAATCGGTACAAGGGACTACGGCCGTGTGAACCTAGCCTAAGGTGTTACAAAATTGTGCTGTTAGTTATTCTACTGTACCTGTGGAGAGGCCCTAGGATAGCTGGCAATTCAGAAGCTGCTGCAGCATTAGATGCAATGCCGGGACTATAGCATAGCAACCCTGCCAGGTATGTGCTTTTTCATATCATTTCTAAACTCCAGTTAGCCTTTTGCTACTTTGCTCCATGACTTGTTAGTAAAGAGAGACTAACTGAAAAGAAGGCCCCAAGCAGCACACCTTTTATGACTACCACAATTTCAAAGCACTTAGAACAATCTAAGCTTGTCCTTTATGTATACTGCTGGCATATTTCCACTACACTTTCTTACATGGATACCGCCTTGGCAAATATTTACAGTTAGTAAATAAAGATAATATATAGCAATTCAAATATGTAAGCTTCCAAACCTGCACTCACCTGAGCTGAGCACAATGGATGCAGCACTAGATACCACACTGACAATCCTAGAAAGCTTTTACTACATACTAGTGATCATATAATCATTTGGAAGGCCATAGCAAAAATAACAAACAATTGCATTTCCTGGCCTTAAGCAAGATAACAACCCTCTACACCTTCAACACACACAACTACTCATTGCTATTAACATTTGTACCGAGAACGGAAGATAAATGAGCATTCCAATCTCTTAAGGTGTTGCCACATTTTTTAAAGCAAAATCCCAACTGTAGTTGCATTTTTTTTTATATCACTCAATAGCTTTCCCTAATTTCGAGGACATTGTGGCCGAAACTGGAATAAAAAAAAAACACAACGGGGGAGTACTGTCAGATTTTTTTACTGTTAGTGAGGAAAATTTTAAACCTTTTGTAATATGGTTATTTTAAAAATGTTTAATATATAAGAAAGAAAATGGCCCTATTGGTCCTGCAGCATCATCGTGCTTGTCCATGAGTCATGGACAAAGCTGCATGAGCAAACAGAGCAATTACCTCCCACAACCACAAGGGAGGGACATATCCACCTTCACCTTAGAGATTTCTAACACTATGCGCTAATGAAAAGAGGTATTTTTTTTATTATAAATATAGGTGATAGAAGCATAAAAATTAGATAACCAAGGGCAGGATTAAATACTGAATACCATTTTTTACTGTGGGATCTGACAGGTAAGCTTTAAGGGTATGTTCTCACATTCAGGTTTTTTATGTATCATTTTAAAGTCAAGAAATACCTTATTTACAATTATGTCTTTGGCTTCTAAAACTGCTTAAGAAAAACCTAAATGTGAGAACACATCCTTAAGTTGGCTACTTCCAGTTATGATCATAGGTGAGAAAACTTATAGTAGGTCAGTCAGAAACCAAATTGGACGGCTCGTCAGTTCCTCTTTTAGTGCTGTGAGCAGTCAGATATGTGATTGGAGCAATCAGGGTACATTAAAAGCCGAACTACTCAGACTAAACAAATCAATGGCCGAGCCATCTGATTCTTTTCAGACAAACCCACTGTAGTTTAACTCCCCTAGGAGGGTGATCACCAGTGTGACTGGAGCAAAACATTTATTTTCTCACCTTATTAGTTATAGATATATGTGATAGGTAAATAAAAATGCCATTCTTTACAACAGTAACCCTTACACAAAGCACTGATAAGTTCCCAGCTAAACAAGGAGCCTCAGTGTTGACTAAAGGCTGCAAATCTCATACTGATAGAAGTGTTCATCAGAACAATACTGGATGAATTTTTAATACCGCTGATCGTTTCCCAAAGTCTGAGTACACTATGGTGTTGAAAGGCACCCCTAGCTCTGTAGTTCTACATTCATGAGCGCTACATGAGTGGCTTTAAAGTAGCAGCAGAGTGAACCTCCTGTATTACATTTAGATACATCGCCAGTATACAATCTGGCCCAAAGCATCCAAAAACATATGGCTGTACACAGACTCTCTCATCTGCAAATGTTGCCCGAATACCACCAATATGCTTTCTACATTTGAAAAGCCTGCAGTGGAGCTCAGCACTCTGTACTGAATGGCTGCGGAGCAAGTAATAAGACATATTCACATTGAGAGGATATGATTGATTTCAAAAATCCACAGCAGATTACAGAGCATTGTAAGTTTTCAATACACTAATCACACAGAGCAGGAAAAAAATATATGTTTTAGGGTTTGCTGCAGATCGTCAACCACCAGGCATGACCTATTTTGCTGTGACAAGGTGGGAGGCCAGTGGATACATTTGGCGTATGTGCTGGGAGCTTTCCTGACACATACACTGAACATAAATGGGAATACGCCTAAGATAAATGTTATGCAGTGAACAAGGTTGTTAATAATTAATAAAGATATCAGGTGTACACTAACTGAAGAGTAGACAAATATTTAGAGGTATTGGACCTCCTAATGGTATACTTGGTATGTGGCTGAACGGAATATGCTACTTTCACACAGCTTTTTTATCCAATATAGTCCAAAATGACACTCTAGCCTCCGCTATATAATGTGGCTCTAGGGATATGTTTACATGTACAGTAAAAGTGAAGTTTAAAAAAGGAGTCTAAGAGAAAAGGGATATGTGTATAGAACAAAAACAGCAATCTAAAGCAATGACTACCACAATCAAGCGCACAGGTCCAGAATTTGTTCACATTTTTTGGTGTATTCCTATGCTACGTGATATAGGAGGCCGAGTTTGGAGATGTACCCTATCTATGATTTCAATCAGTATTTTTAGATGTCGTTTCGCTCACTCGCTTCCTCGGGGAGCGAGTGAGCGAAACAACGTAGGGGTAGGCTCCTGACCTATGTAAGTATAGCTGGGTGTCAGTGGCTTAAAAGGGTACTCCGCCCCTAGACATCTTGTCCCCTCTTATCCATGGATAGGGGATAAGATGTCTGATTGCAGGGGTCCCGCTGCTGGGGACCCACGCGATCTCTCCGGAGCTAGGTTTGCTCAGTGGCTGATGACTCATGATACAGGGACTGGTGGTTCGTGACATCATGGCTACGCCCATCACAACATGACGCCCTGCCCCCTTAATGCAAGTCTATGGGAGGAGGCGAGACTGTTACCACGCCCACCCCATAGACTTGCATTAAGAGGCGGGGCATGACATGAGGGAGCGGGGCGGGGCTGCAGGAGATATTACAGGGGTCCCCAGCAGCAGGACCCCTGTGAACAGACATCTTATCCCCTATCCTTGAATAGGGGATAACATATTAAATCATATATTACATATAATGCACAAATAAGATCCACTTTACAGTTGTGTAGTTTTCAGAACTGATCTTAAACAGTTTACAAGGGTCTGGTTTTTCTCCACCACCACTCTTTTCCATTGATTCCTAGTCATGTGAATGAGGCCAAATACCAGAATTGTGGACGACCGTGGTGTTGTCCCCTTTCATTTCCAATGTCAAACTCCTTTGAGGATTTAGTTTTAGAGTTATCATAGCAGCTGTAACCGTTTCCATATTTTTCACTGAAACTCCTTAGCTAGGGATCGGACCTTTCCATTCTCAACCACCGGGGGTTTAAGGGGTCAGACATCCTGCATGATATATCCAATCAAACTGATGGGAAAACTTTGTTACATATTGTTACTATGTTACACTGCAGGTCCAGGATTCTAGAAACCATAGGTTAAAATGAGCAAGTTCACAGTAACTTAGACACTTTAAAAGTTTCAAGATTGCATCAATAGAATGTTGTTCTAAACCCCTGCTCTCCATTACTTCTAGCTACGACATGATCAGATAAATATGTCTAGAGCCCAAGAGTTTGGAGTGCATGACAATTTTTATGCATTCTAGATCCCAGTGTTCCCCAATCTGTGACTGTCCAGCAGTCACAAAACAGCAGCAGCTGGACAGACACAGGTTTGGGACCAGGGCACTAAAGCATTGTTCTACAAAATTCAGAACAGTGGCTTAGTGATTAGCTCTTCTGCCATTCAACACTTGTTGAACCGGATCTTGACCATATGAAGATCAAGTGGCTTTCTGTATACTTGGTCTTTGGGTGTATAAGTGCTTATCCAGGACAGGAAAATTTGATGGTGAAACCCACTGGAGACAAGTAATGATATGAGCAAGTACCGGTATGTGCTCTTTATATTGTGCCAACACATTTGGCAGTACTGTATATGCCAAGTACTGAGTAAATAGGACTTTACTTGTGGATTAGACTAAAAGCACAGTCGTCCCCAAACACTCTAGGTTCTGCTGCATTCCTCACATTAAAATAGTGAGAACTCTTGCTTGATAGGGGGGCTGTCTATACACCTTAAGTCCCAATATTGGTATTATTTTCCAAGATTGAACCAGATAAACATGGTGAACAGATGCTGGACATTTGATCTTTAGATTGAAAAGCCTTTAACCAACAGCAGGTAAATCTAAATAGAACATAAAACTATTGTCCACACTGTTAATACTTTGCACAAGATTCTTTATATTCATATCATTTGTAGAGGAGAATAAAACCTTCATGTATGACACTTCTGTAGGAAGCACGCTACCAGAATTTCCAAGAATATGCAGGTCTCTGCATGGGGCCCACCAGCAGTGGTATGACACGCCTTATTAAAACCATATACATTTTCCTAGTCCAGTGGTCTTGAATATGATGGCGTTACACACTGCTAAGCTCCCGATGCTGTGAATCTTACTTCAGGTATGAACCTACATGTTACGCAATCCTGTTGTGGGTAAAAAAAAAAAAAGCTAGAGTTTCCATACATGAATGGACTATCTGCCCAAGAACTAGACAGCTGATGCTACTAGCACAACTACTGTCCTGATAGCTCTACCTTAAGGTGTTTGTCGTCTTCACAAACATTTATCATCCTTGCGAGTGAGCACAGCTCTGACCTGGCATGCAACGGATGTAAGCTGGAACAAAAAACTGCTATATGTGACAGAATCTAAATATATCCAGCACTGCTGCTAGCAATCGGCTGGCTGAAATGAGGTAGCTCTTACACTTCAGTTTCCTCAGGGAATCTCCACATACAAAATATTTTCAATTGGATGCCTCACAAACTAGGTCAAGAACGAAGCTGCACAGAACTCTAGTTACCCCAGCAAGAGAACAAAGCAAGAGAACACTGCAAGCAATAGTCATCGATGGAATCTAGGTAAAGGTGTGATTCTGAAACAAAGAGAAAGCATAAAAGCTGTTCCATTACTGAGTACTGTGAACTATTAAACAGTCAGAATGATAGCAAGAGAAATGTTGGTGAAGCAATGCTCGAAATAAAATGCATTGTGTTGTAATTCCTTCTATCCATTGTAATACTGCATGCTACTAAAAATACCACAGATTAATAAAAGCTTTTTGATTGTTCTATAAAAAATAAATAAATAAATAAATACATTGGAAAATAGAGGGGGCGGGGGTGATGTCATGAGGGGGTGGGGCTTGGATGTCACGAGCTCCCGGCGCCAGCTCCAGCGTTCAGAACAGTTTGCTCAAAATGCTGAGCAGTGGAGTACCGCCTTAAACACAGATCAATAGTATATGTATAATGCTTACTTCAGAACATTAAGGGGGGTAATAAGACCAATATTTCCTTTTTTGGTTTCAATAAAAACACTGTTTTAAGATGTACAAAAATTAAGAGGCGCATGCCTCACTGTCCTACAGCTTGAAATATATGCCAGCTATAGCCAGCATACATTTTTTCTACAATATACATCACCATAATTTATAATACATTTGCTAGACTGTAAGAGACCACATTTTGTAAATAGCAGAGAGCATGACAAAGAGGAATAAAAAGTAAAAAACTGACCAAAATTGGGCTTGTGTAAAAAAAATTTACGTTTTATTTTTTTATTAGCCAAGTACCCCTGCCGTTTCCTTCCTAATCCTTGTTGAGGAGGAAAATCAACAAAGGAGGAAGCTTTTGACTTCATATCCCATCTTCATATATTGTTGTCATATTCGAACCCCATGTCCGAACCCCATGTCCCGACCCGTAATATGTGTACCAGGTATTATTGAAATATCTCCAGATGTACAGAAGTTATGTGGGAACATACATTTCCCATTGATTTGCATGGGACTTTAAACAAAAACCTCGACCCTCACAATTGAGGGTAGTTAAGGGTTAAATTAGCTATCCTATATTTTAAGTGGACATATAAGTAACATGTGACCAAGTATTATTGAAATATCTCCAGCCGTTTGGAAGTTATGCAGTAACATATTTCCCATAGACTTTTATGGGACTTTAAACAAAAACCCCACCCCTGGCAAATGGGGGTGAGTAAGGGTTAAATCGCCTATCCTATGTTTGTTGTTGACATATAAGTAACATGTGTGCCAAGTTTCATGTTAACATCTTTAGCCGTTTGGACGTGATGCTGGAACATACACACACACACACACACACACACACACACACATTGAGTTTTATATATATAGACTAGCTTAATACCCGGCGTTGCCCGGTTTTTCCTTCCTTGTTGGGGAGAAAAATAAACAAAGGAGGAAGCTTTTGACTTCATATCCCGTCCTCCTATCCTGGTCCTCCTATCCCGACCAGTAATATGTGTATCAGGTATTGAAATATCTCCAGTTATGTGGGAACATACATTTTCCATTGATTTGCATGGGACTTTAAACAAAAACCCCGACATTCACAAATTGGGGTAGTTAAGGGTTAAATTAACTATCCTATATTTTAAGTGGAACAAAGAAGAAATGCCAGCGAGGTATAGCGGATCCCAGGTTTATTAAATGTATAAAAACAGGAACGGTAAATACAGGGTTACGCATTTCAGGCGTGCGACAGAACGCCCTTAGTCATGACTAAGGGCGTTCTGTCACACGCCTGAAACGCATAACCCTGTATTTACCGTTCCTGTTTTTATACATTTAATAAACCTGGGATCCGCTATACCTCGCTGGCATTTCTTCTTTGTTCCTGTATTCGGTGCTGCCATACACCTGCCATGCGTTGGTTTTGGGAGGATGGTCCGGTGTAAGCTGATCAGCTCGTACTCTACCTATATTTTAAGTGGACATATAAGTAACATGTGACCAAGTATTATGGAAATATCTCCAGCCGTTTGGAAGTTATGCAGTAACATATTTCCCATTGACTTGTATGGGACTTTAAACATAAACCCCGGCCCTGGCAAATGGGGGTGAGTAAAGGTTAAATCACCTATCCTATGTTTGTTGCTGACATATAACTAACACGTGTGCCAAGTTTCATGTTAATATCTTTAGCCGTTGGGACGTGATGCTGGAACATACACACACACACGTTGAGTTTTATATATATATATATATATATATATATATATATATATATATATATATATAGATAGATTTTTTTTACCCTAGAAAACTGGCAACACTGTTGATAAATTCTAGACTTTATGATCTAAGAACAGATATTTCCTCTTATCAATGAATATATGTGCAGCACTCTAAATGGCTATATGGCAGAATGTGGACATTTAACTTTGCCTCGCCTGCATTTTGAGTACTACACATTTACTAAATTCCTCACCCGTTGAGTCTTGTCCAACTAATCTATACAGCCACGCCCCCTCCCATAGACTTGCATTGCGGGGCAGGGTGTGACATCACACAGGGGTGGAGTTGTGACGTCCCAAACTCCGGCCCTGTAGTCGTGACCCAGCAGACTCCAAGGATGCAGGAAATACAGTCTTGGCCATAAATGTTGGCACCCCTGACATTTTTCAAGAAAATGAAATATTTCTCACAGAAAAGGATTGCAGTAACACATTTTTATTCCCTTTGTGTGCATTGGTACTAAAACCAAAAAAAGGGAGGAAAAAAAGCAAATTGGACATAATGTCACACCAAACTCCAAAAATGGGCTGAACAAAATTATTGGCACCCTTAACTTAATATTTGGTTGCACACCCTTTGGAAAAAATTACTGAAATCAGTTGCTTCCTATAACCATCAATAAGCTTCTTACACCTCCCAGCCGGATTGTTGGACCACTCTTCCTTTTCAAACTGCTCCAGGTCTCTCTTACTGGAAGGGCGCCTTTTTCGAACAGCAATTTTAAGATCTCTCCACAGGTGTTCAATGGGATTTAGATCTGGACTCATTGTTGGCCACTTCAGAACTCTCCAGCACTTTGTTGCCATCCATTTCTGGGTGCTTTTTGACATATGTTTTGGGGTCATTGTCCTGCTGGAAAACCCAAGATCTCGGACGCAAATGCAGCTTTCTGACACTGGGCTCTATAATGCGACCCAAAATCCGTTGGTGATCCTCAGATTTCATGGTGACTTGCACACATTCAAGGCACCCAGTGCCAGAGGCAGCAAAACAACCCCAAAACATCATTGAACCTCCACCATATTTCACTGTAGGTACTGTGTTCTTTTCTTTGTAGGCCTCATTCCGTTTTCGGTAAACAGTAGAATGATGTGCTTTACCAAAAAGCTCATCTGTCCACAAGATGTTTTCCCAGAAGGATTTTTGGCTTACTCAAGTTCCTTTTGGCAAAATGTAGTCTTGCTTTTTTATGTCTCTGTTTCAGCAGTGGGATCCTCCTGGGTCTCCTGCCATAGCGTTTCATTTCATTTAAATGCGCTGACACTGATGCTCCCTGAGCCTGCAGGACTGCTTGAATATCTTTGGAACTTGTTTGGGGCTGCTTATTCACCATCAGGACTATCCTGTGTTGACACCTTTTATCAATTTTTCTCTTCTGTCCACGCCCAGGGAGATTAGCTACAGTGCTAATGGGTTGCAAACTTCTTGATAATGTTGCACACTGTGGACAAAGGCAAATCTAGATCTCTGGAGATGGATTTGTAACCTTGAGATTGTTGATATTTTTCCACAATTTTGGTTCTCATGTCCTCAGATAGTTCTTTTCTCTTTCTGTTGTCCATGCTTAGTATGGCACACACAGACACACAATGCAAAGACTAAGTGAACTTCTCTCCTTTTTGTCTGCTTTCAGGTGAGATTTTTAGATTGCCCATTACCCGTTACTTGCCCCAGGTTAGTTTAAAGGAGCACCACATGCTTGAAACAATCTTATTTTTCCACAAATTTGAAAGGGTGCCAATAATTTTGTCCAGACCATTTTTGGAGTTTGGTGTGACATTATGTCCAATTTTCTTTTTTTTCCTTCCTTTTTTGGGTTCGTTCCAATACACACAAAGGGAATAAACATGTGTACAGCAAAACATGTTACTGCAATCCTTTTCTGTGAGAAATACTTCATTTACGGCCATGACTGTACCTTTTTCACAAAAAGACAGCCACAGCACAAAAAAGACAAGCACAGATCCTTCCCAAGCATGTCCATTACTGTCTGGCAGGTAAGTACTAAAGTCCCCTTACAGCACATAACCCCTTAAAGGGGTGAATGCCTTCCTATTTTAACCTCTTCATGACCAGGCTGATTTTGGCCCTAGATGACAAAGCCTGACTTTAATAATCCACCTTATTACTTTAGGTGGTAATAACTTCAGGATCATTTCATTTATCCAAGTGATTTTGAGATTGTTCTCTAGAAGTCGCCCCTTAAGGAATTCATCAAGGGATGTAGGAGCATTTTTACCCCACCAGTGCTTGAGCAAACTATTTATCCCACAGCTGTTTTTCAGAAGTCAGCATGCAATGGATATTGCACATGTGAGAAGATTTGATCACTGGGAGTCTTGGTGGTAAGACCCCCCCCAACCGATCGCTAAAATAAAGGGACAGAAGTGCTGTTGTGCACTTTAATACTTACTCAGTTCTCTTCATACAGCAGTCTAAAACTATGGGGGAGATTTATCAAAACTTGTGCAGAGGAAAAGTTTTTCAGTTGTCCATAGCAAACAATCAGATTGCTTTCATTTTTTACAAAGGCTTTCGAAAAATTTAAGCAACAATCTGATCTGTTGCTCTGGCAACTGGTCGACTTTTCCGCTGCATTGGTTTTGATAAATCTACATACGTATTTCTAGAAAGTCTCATTTTTATATTTTTAGGTTTATTGAAACACAAGAAACCACTAAAAGTGAAAAGCATTTATTTGTACAAAAAAAAAAAAAAAAAAAGACATGGGATAAAATAAATAAATAAATAAAAAAATCAGGTTCCAGCACACAGGCCAAATGGAAAGGTCTTATGGATAAAATAAAGTAGTTACCAAAATGATTAACTACGGTATACAAAATATAAATAAAATAGTTTACACTTCCGTTTAGATAGGGCAGCATAAACCTGGAGACAGATTCCTATTGAAGACCCCTCGAACAAATAGTGTAAGCAATATAACCTGTCAGTGTCACTACATGCTTATCAGGATGATGGCAGCACAATTGCTTTTAGAGATCTCAAAGCTCAAAAAGAAGAAGGCCAAAAGTAATGGTAGCTCTGCACATAAAACAGCTTTTTGTTCAGTTAACACCTCCATAGACTGGTATGTATGGAGGTTTTTAGGTTTATTTTATATCTTATTTGTAAGTTTAATTTTAGGGCTTGGAGTTAAAAGCACAAAGTAGTCAATCAGATGGAAACTGGAAGATGATGATGAAAGACACCTTCTGGGTCTGACGTTTGACAAGTTCAGTGTCACCACAAGAATATTCTGTAAATTGAAATGATTATTCACCTCACCACAACTGGATTATACACATGTTTAAACATTGACACCAAATACCTTAATACACTTTTATCCCTTTCATCACTGGTAGCATCCTCAGCCAGCAGAATATGAAGACAGAAGTGATATGACTAAAGTTTCTATTTTGCCCAATGAAATACAGTACTAATTCCGCAACTGTTAGAGTCCCAGAAGTTATAAATCCACTTCATAGCGGAAAAGGCAAGGTTCACATGGCTGTTTGCACCATCCCGTTAAGGGTCCGGATCGGACCACAAAATGGGATGTAAACGGCTACTACCGGTTCACGACGGACCCCATTCACTTGCATTGGGTCCGTTGGTGTCCTAGTAATTTTACAGGATTTTAGTGGAGAAAAAAAATAGCGCAATTTTTTTTCTCTGCTAAACTCCCATCCTTCTGGCCAGATTGCCGATTGAACTACAAAATAGTGGAGTCCGACGGAAATGGGAACGAGGCCTAAAAAGTTAAATCAGCCATCTCAGTGCTAGGCATGATGCTCAAAGTAAGACAGTAGAAATCGGTTCTGAAATCTGATAATTAAATAGGATTGGTATGCCGGCCAATGTCATTGATACAGATTACTTACTGATAAAACACTAGCTGTGCAGGAAGCTTCTCCAGCTGCAGGCTAACTAGAATTTCAAACTAAAAGAAAATTCTGGTTGCCCCAGTGAGTATGCTAGTTATTAACTTTAGTTTTTAGGTTTTAGTCTACAATGTTCTTTCCTTTATTTTCATGTACCCTACCATCAGTTTGCAGGCTGATCCTATTTATAGATTAGATTTTCTCATGCAAAATAACGGACAACTAACGTAAATCCAGTTTAAAAATAAATGGGACCTTGTCGTGATCCGTTGATGTCAGTTGCGAGACCCTCCGTGCCAGTCCAGTTATCAGCTATTGTAAAGGAGCTCCACAATGCTGATGTGAACATAGCCTTAGAGACCCATAGAGGTATTTTTCTGATAAACTGATACATTTTTAAAACATGCATTAACATAAAAAAGGCAAAAAATAACAGGCAGGGTAAAAATACTCAACAAGAGGAAAAGGTGATGGAAGACCACCAGGAAGAAACAATATACATGGAGGTGAGCAACCTCACTGGTAAGTAGACTGCAAAACAATAATAAAAAATGATAAATATGGTTTATAGCATCTTTAAAGTTTCCCATGCTACTGAATGGAAAATATACTAAGTTAAGTCATAGCCCACTCTTTACTTCCACATAACTGCATAGTTAGGAGATAGGCGAGACTAGGAAAGCTAGTCAGTCAAAAATTCCCAAATAAGAATTTCCAGATATCAGACAATTGATGGTCTCTCAGGATAGGCCATTAATGGCAGAAGCAAGGGAGCCAACTTTCCGTAACCCTTGCCAGTCAGCAGTTTGAAGTGATCTCTGCAGTGACCTCTTCTTTGTTTGGACTTAGTAGCTACTGTGCAATGCAACACATCGTCACAGGAAGCCGACCCCCACCCACCTGATATTGATGGCCTACCCTAGGGGAATACAATCAATATTCTTATCTCTCCAAACCCCTTTAATAACTTGAGAAAAGAAAAACAACTGGTGGACTGAAGTCTTTCCATTTAGGAAGAGATTTTCTTAAAAAGGTAAGATACATAATATTACATCTGTCTCACATTACACTGTGCAATGTGTAGTTGAGCAAGAGCAGCTCTATAAAAATGATGAAAATGAGGCAACAGTGAAGTCTTGTCTGCTCCTAGCAGTAAATACTCATCATACAGTAGTTATCCAAAAGGACTACATTGTCAAGCTATAGCAATTCCCATAATAAAGATATATTAGGCTCTACTGTAGACTACTTAACATATCTAGGCTGAACCTAATACAAAATGCCAAGCATGAAACATGAAAGAGAGATTTTTGCAGGTCATATTTTTCATACTAGAATATCTGTTCCAGCACTAAAACTTACATTTTCACCATGTATTTTCCATAATTAAATCATAATAATTACAGAGTGTATCCATTAGGTTAGGATGACCCATGTAGTATCCTCCATCTAAACTGCAACTTTCCTTAAATGGGCACTGTCGAATTCAAAAACTTTTTATATGTTGTACATCTTGGCAAAACATTAACCTTTCTAATATACTTCATAAGAAAATGTTATTTCCTTTTTATAGAAATCATGGTTTATAAAATCATGGCTTTATCCAAGCTGAAGCACAGGCATGGACAAAGTCTAGTAAGTGAGGATGGGCTAGCACACCTCTGTGCTCTCTCCTGTCTGATAGCACTCCTCTGTGCTCTCTCCTGTCTGATAGCACTCCTCTGTGCTCTCTCCTGTCTGATAGCACTCCTCTGTGCTCTCTCCTGTCTGATAGGACTCCTCTGTGCTCTCTCCTGTCCGATAGGACTCCTCTGTGCTCTCTCCTGTCTGATAGGACTCCTCTGTGCTCTCTCCTGTCTGATAGCACTCCTCTGTGCTCTCTCCTGTCTGATAGCACTCCTCTGTGCTCTCTCCTGTCTGATAGGACTCCTCTGTGCTCTCTCCTGTCTGATAGTACTCCTCTGTGCTCTCTCCTGTCTGAAAGTACTCCTCTGTGCTCTCTCCTGTCTGATAGCACTCCTCTGTGCGTGCTCCTCTGTGCTCTCTCCTGTCCGATAGCACTCCTCTGTGCTCTCTCCTGTCTGATAGGATTCTTCTGTGCTCTCTCCTTACCTATAAGACAGAGGAGTGATAGCCCACCCTCACTTACTGGACTTGCCTGTGCATGCCTGTGTTTTCAGCGCATTTAAGGGTGCCGTTCTGGAAAGAAATATTGAAATTTGTTGCTTTCTAATATCGCCCCCATGAAAGTCAATGAGGGAACCCCCATAAATGAAATGGATATCACATTCTGCAGTTTGAAGAACTTCTTCAAAGCATATTGTGAACAGGACTATGAATGTCATCTATTACTATGCCCCAAGTCTCAAATGTGGTTTTCTGTAGGAATCCTGTGAACATATCATATAGGGGGAGATGTATAAAAACCTGTCCAGAGGAAAAGTTTCCTAGTTGCCCATAGCTACCAATCAGATTGCTTCTTTCATATCTTAAAAAGCCTCTGAAAAATAAAAAGAAGTGATCTGATTGGTTGCTATGGGCAACTCAGCAACTTTTCCTCTGGACAGGTTTTGATAACTCTGCCACATAGTGAATAAGTGAGTGTTTATCCACAAAATGAAGTGAACTGTGGTATATAAAAAAGCCTCTTAACACAAATGTTCACATAATCCATAACAGATTTGTTCTTGTCATAAAGCTTAAATGGGTTTGTAAGGTTTCCTGTGCAGTGATTGATATACACCTAACTACTTTCGGCCTGGTTCCCCGGGACTCTTATTTTAGAAAATTCATACACAGACTACTGCCAGTTTCATTGAAAGCTAATGAAGATTAGTGGTGTCTTCTGTGGGAAGATGGGGAAACAGATTGATATCTGCGACACTAAACATACAATTACCCTTGGAGCCCAGTATATATCTTCTTAATTTACTACCTGTTAACCTCACTAAATTTCAGACTAAATTAGTTCTACATATTCTGACGGCTGCTAAGTGTCTCATAGCACAGTGGTGGTTAAAGTCGGAAGCTCCCCCCATTTCTCTGCTATAAGATAAAATTAGGGAAACAAAACGAATGGAGTATTTATCTGCAGTTATAGACCATACTATCTCTATATACCAACGGACATGGCAACCCTGGGAGGTGATGGAATCAGACTCCTCTCCCTCTCAAACTTAATGCCCGATGGTCTCGCGGAACTATTGTACTTGTAGGTTTCTCTTTCTCTACTCTATTACCCCCTATCTCTTATCTTCTTTTTATTTGCTATTTTCTTTACCCTTTTGATATTTTATTTTGCTTCTATACTTTTGGGAGACCTGATATATAGGTTACCCGTTGCTTATATATACCTCTGGTCTGCTACCAATTGGCATTACAATTTTTGGTTAGATATATCGTTAAAATATAAATGTTTTGACAAACTGCATTGACTGTATTTACTGTTACGAAATATTTACTTACTAAAGTGAAAAGAATTTGCATCTCAATGTTCTACAAATGTTCTTATTGGACTTCTCTCTTTATGACTGAACATTTCAAGGTACTATTTGAACTACTCTACATGTGTTGCAGACCGAGAATATTGAAAGCGTTATTTTCCCAATCTTGTATATTTCACTTAATGTTGATATTGTATGTTTTCTTTTTGAAAATGAAAATAAACAGTTATATAAAAAAAGATTGATCTCTGCATGGAAATTCTAAATGTTATCCATAAACACACAAGCCTACCCATATAGCAAGGCTCAATTTACACACATATAGACATGTATTATCAAGTAGATGGCAACAAAGATTTGCACAAATTATATAAATACAGTGGTCCCTCAAGTTACAATATTAATTGGTTCCAGGATGACCATTGTATGTTGAAACCATTGTATGCTGAGACCATAACTCTATGGAAACCTGGTAATTGTTTCTGAAGCCCCAAAATATCATCCAAAAATAGGAAAAAGTGAAGATTAAACAAAAATAAGTAGATAAATAATAAAGATAAAGCAAGTCCCTACTTATAAAAGAAAGAAAGATAGGAGCTGTAAATCACTGTCTATGTCAGTGTTTCCCAACCAGAGTGCCTCCAGCTGTTGCAAAACTACAACTCCCAGAATGCCCGGACAGCCTTCGGCTGTCCGGGCATGCTGGGAGTTGTAGTTTTGCAAAAGCTGGAGGCACCCTCGTTGGGAAACACTGGTCTATGTAGAGGAAAGAAGCTTCTTCAGGGTCCTGTACAGTATATACAGTGTCCTAAAATAAAAGTAAAATGTAGCCGCCCTCACCTGATGTCCAAAGGAGCAGCTAACCCTGGCACAGGTAAAGAGTACAGAACATGTAATACCTCCCTGTACTGTAGGGGGCGCTACCAGACACCAGTCAGGGCATGCACTTTAGGAATACAGGGGTTTTAGCAGTGAAATATGCATTCTGATTGGTCGGTTCTTCCAGCCCTTGACACATTTCGCAGATTCCATAGCATTGTATGTTGAGTCTGGTTTCAAGTTACAATGGTCCAGAAAAGACCATTGTATGTTGAAACTATTGTATGTTCAGGCCATTGTAAGTTGAGGGATCACTGTATATTATGCACAGCAGTAGTAGGTTGCAGCCAGCCATTAAAAGCCTTGGTCCCTGTCTTACACAATAGCCACAAAAAGTGATCACGGCAGCACATCTATAGGGCAAAATGTGTAGCTTTATTCAGCACAAAATATATGTTTATATACACACACACACACACCTGAAATATGAGAAAAAGGCTTTCGTGTATACAAAAGGCCAACATTTCATCACTAGCCATCCAATAAAAAAATGGTTGTGAAAAAAAGGAAAACATAAAAAGGTACCGGCTCAGCAGGCAGGCATGTGCTCAATCTCCACACAATCTAAATATAACTCCAATGAGCAGCAGCAGGAGAAATAGACAAAACGCAGTCAGAGTAAGGAGCTTATCAATCAGAGATAATCCTTCACAACACACAGAGGTGAATACCGGCCATGAAAATATGCACCTTGTGTAGCTCTAGAGACAAAAATCTTACAATGCATTGAGCGGCAGGGGATGGCTCATTAGTTTCCACCTCGATAACGCATTTCAGATTGCATCACATGTTTCTGACAATGCTGCATATCATTTCAGTGTTCCGAGCAAAATCCCCAGCAGTAATGGATCATTTCATGAACTAAGATAGAAAGGAGCCATATTTAGAAAAGCATCATGAGCTACACAGTGGCCAGTTACTTTATGAAATAATATAGCAAGTAGTATTAACCTCTTCACTTTATACATTTCTCTATAGTGGATATCAGAGCCTCAAGTCAACCAGGAACCCAGAACACTTGTCCAGTGCAGCATTTCAGAAATAAGTGTGTGTATATATGTATGTGTTTATGTTCCAGCATCACTTCCAAATGTCTGGAGATATATAAATGGGTACTCCGCTGCTCAGCGTTTGGAACAAACTGTTCCGAATGCTGGAGCCGGGAACTCGTGACATCATAGCCATGCCCCCTTGTTATGTCATGCCCCGCCCCCTTAATGCAAGTCTATGGGAGGGGGGGTGACGACTGTCATGCCCCCTCCCATAGACTTGCATTGAGGGGGTGGGCGTGACATCATGAAGGGGCGGGGCTATGACATCATGAGCTCCCAGCGCCGGCTCCAGCATTCATAGCATCATATGGCTTGAGGACTTGATCAGAAAGATCAACTCCCCCCCATATACCAATTGTAGTCCAGAATACAAATCGTGCTTGAGGACCGGTCCCACGGTACCTCGCACAGGGACAGGGGTGCTGAAGTTCCCATGAATTATGGTGACCAAAAAGACAACCCTCTTGTCCTTATACCTCACCAGCAACAGGTTTTCATGGGAAAAGGCACGGGACTCACCCCGGGGGATAGGAGCGTGTAGGGAATGGGACGGAAGGCCTCTGATTCTTCAGGACGGTCCCACAAACAAACTTGGATCTTATACATCTTCACGCCATACCGCACTTGC
Source organism: Hyla sarda (assembly GCF_029499605.1). NCBI lineage: Eukaryota > Metazoa > Chordata > Amphibia > Anura > Hylidae > Hyla > Hyla sarda. The sequence continues at coordinate 182,090,795 of NC_079189.1, forward strand.
TTGGTAGGGATGTATTGCCGGAAGCGGAGTCTCCCATTAAAGCTAATGAGAGACTCATCAATAGCGACCTCCCGCCCCGGGACATAGGCCTCCCAAAATGGGGGACATGCATCATTATCAGCATAATGCAAACATTTCCGAATGGCCTCGAACCGGGGAAGTGCCATGGCCATACTGTAGAGCGGGGTCTGGTGAAGGACATCCCCACCCCAGTATTTTCCGACAATGGGTTTTTTAAATAGACCCATATGCAGCACGAGACCACAAAACGTCCTCATTTCGCCTGCATTGACTGGGTACCACTCATTGGGTCTAGCTAAAAACGAGCCCGGGTTTGCAGTGACAAACTGTTGTACAGGTTAGCCTGGTCAACCATCAGATTGACAAAGTAGTCACTGAAAAAAAAACTGAAATAGTCAATTTCAGTGAACCTGACGATGTCCATCTCAGGAATCAGGGGCTCGTGGTCCGCTGGCCCAGTCCAGACAAGTTAACCGGTACGGTGCACCAGTGAACTTAGCTGGGGGGCTTGACTAGCATGAGCGCCAGGCGGATTCATACACCGCCTTGATGGCTCATCATCAGAAGATGATGAGGAGGACGAGGAAATAAGGGAGGTGGGCTTGAGCTAACGGTGGCGGACCACTCTTTTATAGCTAAGAGGGCCCGCCACACGTTTAGCATAAAAATAAAAAAAAAATAAAAAAATAAAAAAAAAAGGTCTGCCGCCCCCCCAAAAGAACGCTGGGGGCAGACCGTGACGACCCTATAGGGTGGGGTCACGCAGCTAAAGGTGCTACGGACCCACAGAAACCTACAGGTGGTACGCCAAAAATAAAAAATTAATAAATAAACTGTCCCTACCTAATCTAATGCTTTCCCTGACTGCTTTCTGTGCCAAGGGGCCGCAGAAAAGGGGCACTTTTTTCACTTTTTTTTTTAAACAGAGGGGGGGGGGGGGGGAGATGGCAGTACAGGGCTCCATCCTGCACACCAGATCTCTGTCAAATGGTGGGCAGAACGGAGCAGAGTGCTCCTGATCCACCCTCCCCCCTCCCTATACTGCAGTACTGGGGGAAGGCAACAGTGCGAGCGGAGGGGAACGGAACTGCCGAAAATCGCAGGTTTGAATTGATCGTCAATTTCCGGCGATTGCCAACATGGCGGGTCTCAGGACCCCCTGGGCGATATGCCGGGATGCCTGCTGAACGATATCAGCAGGTATCCCGGTCCAGTTCCCGCGAGCGGCAGGGACCGGAATTCCCACGGGCAGACCCATACGCCCTCAGCCCTTAAGGACTTTGAAACGGGGGCATATGGATACCCCGGCGTCCTTAAAGGGTTAAATGAAACGTGTTACACATTACATATAGGTCATCTAAAAATATAGAAGAGTTACATTAATCCAAAACCACCCCCTTGTGTGTGACTTCAAACAAAAATCCCTGTCCTCATGTAAAAATATGGGACTTCCAGTAAATTTCTCCACAAGCTCGGATCTGTATTTCCAGGTGAGTGCATCAGTCCAGCTTGCAAGCCATGCCAATACCGAGAGTCATGCCCCTCACACAAGCCACATGCTTCCTATTTTGTTCCTTTTTGTTTCAGCTAAAAGCCGAAAACACCTTTTTCGCCTGATAAATCCACATCACTGGTCCTTCAACCACAATCTCTCCACCACAGCTCAGCCCCATCTTACTCCACAAGCTCTGTATCTCTGGGTGGAATGTGTCGGTCTAGACTAAAGCATCGCCTTCACACACAACAATGGGGAAGATGTATCAAAACCTATGAAGACGAAAAGTTCAACAGCTGCTAAAGCAACCTATCAGATTGCTTTTCTTATTTTTCAGAGGCCTTTTTAACAATTAAAGAAGAGATCTGATTTGTTGTTATGAGGAACTGGTCAACTTTTCCTCTGTACAGGTTTGGATAAATCTCCCCATATGACCCTAAGACAAAAAAAGGAGTGGCTTAGGGACAATTTTGTGAATGTCCTAATGTGGCCCAACCAGAGTCCCATCTTAAAACGAACTGAACATCTATGGAGAGACCTGAAGATGGCTTCCACCAACAGTCCCCATCCAACCTGATAGAGCTTAAAGGGGTACTCCAGTGGAAAACATTTTCTTTTATAACAACTGGTGCCAGAAAGTTAAACAAATTTGTAAATCACTTCTATTAAAAAATCATAATCCTTCCATAATCCTACTTATAAGCCGCTGTATACTACAGAGGACGTTCTTTTCTAATTTCCTTTTTGCCTGACCACAGTGCTCTCTGCTGACACCTCTGTCCATATCAGGAACTGTCCAGAGCAGAATAGGTTTGCTATGGGGATTTGCTCCTACTCTGGACAGTTCCTAAAATAGATAGAGGTGTCAGCAGAGAGCACTGTGGTCAGGCAGAAAGGAAAATTCAAAAAGAAAACTTCCTACGGAACATACAGCAGCTGATATGTACTGGAAGGATTAAGATTTTTATTAGAAGTAATTTACAAATCTGTTTAACTTTCTGGCACCAGTTGAGTTAAAAGAAAATGTTTTCCAGCGGAGTACCCCTTTAAGAAGATCTGCAAAGGTGAAGGGACACTAATGACTGTGACACAAAAGGGTAATATTGAAATAAGACATGAAGTTCCGTGATGTGGGCATACTGACAATTCTGTGAGGTGCATGGAGCAGAAGAATCCCATTGAATTCTGCTGTAACATATTTCAAGCTGAATTTTTTCACCGGATTCTGCTTAGAAATTCCGTAGTGTAAACATGCCTTAGATAGAAGTCTAAAATGCTTTCTAGGCCCTTTCACACTACAGGAATCATCCTGTAAAAAACCTCCGTTATTAGTCCAAGCAAAAAGTCCTGAAAATGGCCGTCAAAAAATCCCATTCATATCAATGGGATTTTTGAACATCCTTTTGCATCTGGCATGTCTTTTTTTTTATTTCAATTTTTTTATCTTTTTTTTTTTTTTTTACTAATGTCAGTTATTTTTGCCGGCACAAAAGACGGTGCATGCACTAAATTTTTATTCCGGATAAAATTTTTTTTTTTTTTTTTTTTTTTAAACGGACGTTAAAATTTAAGTCTATGGGAACCAGATGTTCAAAAATAAAAATGTAAAAAAAACATCCGTTATCTGTTATTGTCAGGTTTTTTAACATCATTTTTTTGTAGTGAGCATGTACAGCTTTACAAAAAAAGGGTTAAAACCCTGATTTAAAAAAACGGATGTAACTGGTAATAAGGGATGAACAACATCAGGTTTTTAAAGAAAAACCCCATTAAAAATAACAGATGATGGTCATCTGTTATCTTCCGTTATTACATTCATTTTTTTCATCCGTTATTGTAAAATAATGGCAGTGAAAAAGCAGGATGATACCTGTAGTGTGAAAGGGGGCAAACAAATATCAGCCGCACATGGGATTCCTCATTGCCAATGCTTTTTTTTTTTTTTTTTTTATATAAACACAAAACCAGTGAGTAGCGCAGTAAACATACAAAAGGATGGAAAACTCAGATACCAGGGAGAGTCAAAGGATTCCTGCCACATTGTTACACAGCATGTTGAGCCTGCGAGCAGCATATTTTCCTAGTGATTTATAAACACATTTTAGAAACATTACAGCAATTGTATCAATAATTAAAAATATATATCTTTATTTGCAAATTGCGCTGACATCTAATCTAAAGGAGCTGAAGTATATTTCTACCAGCTCAGACTGCTCCATGGTAAACATGCCAGCAATATATGCTGAATAGGCAAACGTGCAAAGTAAATCAGCACCAGGTAAATCCCATAAGATGTCATATACAGTCATGGCCGTAAATGTTGGCACCACAATTTTTCAAGTAAATGAAGTATTCCTCGCAGAAAAGGATTGCAGAAACACGTTTTGCCATATACGTTTATATTCTTTGTGTGTATTGGAACTAAACCAAAAAAGGGAGGAAAAAAAGCAAATTGGACATAATGGGGAAGATTTATCAAATCCTGTCCAGAGGAAAAGTTGCCCAGATGCCCATAGCAACCAATCATCTTGCTTCTTTCATTTTTAACAAGGCCTCTGCAAAATGAAAGAAGTAATCTGATTGGTTGCTATGGGTTACTGGGCAACTTTTCCTTTGCACAGGTTTTGATAAATCTCCCCTAATGTCACACCAAACTCCAAAAATGGGCTGGACAAAATTATTGGCACCCTTTCAAAATTGTAGGAAAATAAGATTGTTTCAAGCATGTGATGCTTCTTTAAACTCACCTGGGGCAAGTAACAGGTGTGTGCAATATAAAAATCACACCTGAAAGCAGACAAAAAGGAGAGAAGTTCACTTAGTCTTTGCAGTGTGTGTCTGTGTGCGCTAAACTAAGCATGGACAACAGAAAGAGGAGAAGAGAACTGAGGACTTGAGAAACAAAATTGTGAAAAAAATATCAACAATCTCAAGGTTACAAGTCCATCTCCAGAGATCTAGATTTGCCTTTGTCCACAGTGAGCAACATTATCAAGAAGTTTGCAACCCATGGCACTGTAGCTAACCTCCCTAGGCATGGACGAAAAATGTATGAAAAGTGTCAATGCAGGATAGTCCGGATGGTGGATAAGCAGCCCCAAACAAGTTTCAAAGATATTCAAGCTGTCCTGCAGGCTCAGGGAGCATCAGTGTCAGCAAAAACTGTTGACATTTAAATGAAACAAAACGTTATGGAAGGAGACCTAAGTGGACCCCACTGCTGACACAGACATAAAAAAGCAAGACTACATTTTGCCAAAATGAACTTGATAAAGCCAAAATCCTTCTGGGAAAACATCTTGTGAACAGATGAGACCAAGATAGAGCTTTTTGGTAAAGCACATCACTCTACTGTTTACCGAAAATGGAATGAGGCAGTCAAAGAAAAGAACACAGTACCTACAGTGAAATATGGTGGAGGTTCAATGATGTTTTGGGGTTGTTTTGCTGCCTCTGGCACTGGGTGCCTTGAATGTGTGCAAGGCATCATGAAATCTGAGGATCACCAATGGATTTTGGGTTGCACTGTACAGCCCAGTGTCAGAAAGCTGGGTTTGCGTCCGAGATCTTGGGTCTTCCAGCAGGACAATGACCCCAAACATATATCAAAAATCACCCAGAAATGGAAGGCAACAAAGCGCTGGAGAATGCTCAAGTGGCCAGCAATGAGTCCAAATCTAAATCCCATTGAAAACCTTTGGAGAGATCTTAAAATTGCTGTTGGGAAAAGGCGCCCTTCCAATAAGAGAGAGACCTGAAGCAGTTTGCAAAGGAAGAGGGATCCAACATTCCGGCTGAGAGGTGTAAGAAGCTTATTGATGGTTATAGGAAGCAACTGATGAGTTATTTTTTCCAAAGGGTGTGCAACCAAATATTAAAGGACAACTGTAGTGGAACACGTTTATATATTCCCGTGCCGGGCCTCAAAAACAAACAAACTGATACATACTTTCCTACGAGCCCCTGTTGGTTTGGCACAGGCCTCACAGTCCGGCAGTGCTAACCTCATTCCACTTCCATACTTTCCTACAAGCGATTGTTGGTTTGGCCCAGGCCTCACGGTCCGGCAGTGCTAACCTCCTTCCACTTCCTGGGGACCGTGAAGCCGCCGAGCCGTCGGCGTATCACCGGCCACAGCGATGTCCCGCCCCGGCCGGTGATAGGCTGAGCCCACGGTCATGTAGGAAGCCGGCCAGAGCTCCTTACATGACAGTCCGCTCAGCCTTTCACCGGCCGGGGCGGGACATCGCTGCGGCCGGTGATACGCCGATGGCTCTGCAGCGTCCCACGTCCCCAGGAAGTGGAATGAGATCAGCTCTGCCGGACCGCGAGGCCTGTGCCGGACCAACGGAGGCTCGTAGGAAGGTATGTATAAAAGTTTAATTTGTTTGTTTTTGAGGCTCGGGCACAGGAATATATATATATATATATATATATATATATATATATATATATATATATATATATATATATATATATATATATATATATATAAAAGTGTTCCACTACAGTTGTCCTTTAAGTTAAGGGTGTCAATTTTTTCCAGCCCATTTTTGGAGTTTGGTGTGACATTATGTCCAATTTGCTTTTTTTCCTCCCTTTTTTTGGTTTAGTTCCAATACACACAAAGGGAATAAACATGTGTATAGCAAAACATGTGTTACTGCAATCCTTTTCTGTGAGAAATACCTTGAGAATCATTGCCAAACTACTGTACAGCCTTGGCCAGGTATAGATAATGAACTACAGAACAAACCTATTGGCATTTTGGCAGGTTAATAACTTGTGAACTGTTAAAAGATCAAGAGGTGGTTGCGATCTCTTCATCGGCATAGCAAGTGGCAGTTATCTAGTATCTGTGGATAGAATTGCTGCAGCGGTTCTGATCACAAATTCCCTCAGTTTCTAGGTGAAATCTCTACATGGAGGATCACAATGCTTAGAGTCCACATGAGCATTTACCCTGGAGTTGTAGAAACACTGTAGAAAACAGTTTTGTGCTCTGGTGGTTTAATGGCTTGAATTTTTAAATTTGCTAAAAATGAGCCAAATCATTATCATAGTCTTTATTTTTGTGTAATGCGTTGACTTTTTATATACTGTTATTATAGTTTTAATTAAGGTAAATTGTACAGAAATGTAAAAAAAAAATAATTCTAAAATGCTATTTAAAGAGTAACTGTAGTAAAAAAAAAAATAATTATCAGCATTTTCCTAATATACTTTATTTAAAAAAAAATTGTTTTCTAAGGATGAGAAAAACAAAGGAGACAAAAAAAAAAAAAAAAAAAAAAAAAAAAAAAAAAAAAGGAGACAGACTCCTAGTGGCAATTTTTAAAGATAAATTGACCAGCTCTCACATGCACTAAACCCATTATACTGGGTCATAGTGTGGGTTAACAACTCTAAAAAGAGGGGTGGGTCACTTACAGAAATCCAAGGAGTAGTTTCAGACTTATAGTTGCCGTCCGGCCACCCCTGCCATGGATATGCAAATGGCTGCCGGGGGTTAGCACTCAGAGAGCTCACCTCCAGCATTCATTTGCATATTCATGGAGGAGGCAGGGGTGTGTCGGCTTTCATTGCGCAGAGTTGCGTAATGCAGCTAGAGGAAAGAAACTACTGCTCGAATTGCTATTAGCCCGCATTATGACCCAGTATATTAGGTTTAGTGTAGGTGAACAGATGGTCAGTTTCTCTTTAATTTTGTCATCAGTGCCTGGTCTCCTAGTCTGATCACTCTCATACCTCACCAAAGTCAGCAGTGGTAGCTGAACCATGTGAGAGGGAGACAGGGGCCTGACTACTGCAGCATTTACAGGACAGGGATTTCCAGGCACACTGACCAACCATGCAAGGTACTACATCAATGAATTGTTTATATGCACACATCTATGTTACTTTATGCATTTTTTTTGTGGACTTGCACCCTATTCTGAGGACATGTTAGGCTCCAGTGCAGGCCATGTGACAAGGGAGAGGGGAGAGGAGCTGTAAACTTTACAGTACAAATGACGCGTTTTCTTTATTCTGTGGGTCAATAAGATAAAAAAGATACCCATGATTACATACTTTATTGTTGTACTGCTTTTAAAAAAAAAAAAAAACTCAAAATTTTTTCACAAAATAAGTATGTTTAACCCCTTAAGGACCGAGGGTTTTTCCATTTTTGTTTTTTCCTCCTTGCCTTTAAAAAAAGCATAACTCTTTCAATTTTGCACCTAAAAATCCATGATTGCTTATTATTTGCACCACAAATTCTACTTTGTAATGATGTCAGTCATTTTGCCCAAAAATCTATGGCGAAACGGAAAAAAAAAAAATCATTGCGAGACAAAATGGAAAAAAAAACAAAACGCTGTTTTGTAACTTTTGGGGGCTTCCATTTCTACGTAGTACATTTTTCGGTAAAAATGACACCTTATCATTCTGTAGGTCCATACGATGAAAATGATACCCTACTTAGGGTGCGTTCACATGGGGGTATTTGTCAGCGGATCCGCAGTTGCAGATCCGCTGACAAAGGCCCCTAAAGTGCTGCCCTCTTTGTGCCTGCTAATAGCGGCAATCCGCCGCTACCAGCAGACACACTGTGATGTGCGATTCGCAGTGTATCCGCACATCGCACCCGTTCCCCCGGCTCCCTGAGCTACACAGAGAGCGGCCGCGATGTGTGCGAGTACACTGCAGGGTAACTCGCACATCACAGTTTGTCTGCTGGTAGCGGCGGATTGCCGCTATTAGCAGGCACAAAGAGGGTAGCACTTTAGGTGCCTTTGTCAGCGGATCCGCAACTGCGGATCCGCTGACAAATACGCCCGTGTGAACGCACCCTCATATAGGTTTGATTTTGTCGTACTTCTGAAAAAATATAACTACATGCAGGAAAATTTATACTTTTAAAATTGTCCTATTCTGACCCCTATAACTTTTTTATTTTTACGTGTATGGGTCAGTATGAGGGCTCATTTTTTGCGCCGTGATCTGAAGTTTTTAGCGGTACCATTTTTGCATTGATAGGACTTATATAATTTTTTCATGATATAAAAAGTGACCAAAAATGCACTATTTTGGACTTTGGAATTTTTTTGCGCATACACCATTGACCGTGCGGTTTAATTATCGATATATTTTTATAATTCGGACATTTCCTCACGCGGCGATACCATATATGTTAATTTTTATTTACACTTTTTTTTTAATGGGAAAAGGGGGGTGATTCAAACTTTTAATAGGGGAGGGGTTAAATGATCTTTATTCACTTTTTTTCACTTTTTTTCAGTGTTATAGCTCCCATAGGGACCTATAACACTGCACACACCAATCTTTATCATTGATCACTGGTTTCTCATAGGAAACCAGTGATCGATGATTCTGCCGCTTGACTGCTCCGTGCCTGAGATCCAGGCATGAGCAGTCATTTGGCGATCAGACAGCGAGGAGGCAGGTAGGGATCCTCCAGCTGTCCTGTAAGCTGTTCGGGATGCCGCGATTTCGCCGCGGCTATCCCGAACAGCCCACTGAGCTATCCGGCATATTTTCACTTTCACTTTAGACGCGGCGTTCAACTTTGAACAACGCGTCTAAAGGGTTAATAGCGCGCGGCACCGCGATCAATGCCACGCGCTATTAGCCATGGGTACCGACCTGCCGTGGCCCCGTGTTATAGATCGGGAGCGGACACATGACGTTCCAGTACATCATGTGTCCTTGAGGGGTTAAAAGTGCTCTATTGTGACCACCTATAACTCTCTCATCTTTCCGTATACGAGGCTGTACGATGGCTCATTTTTTGCACCGTGACTTGTATTTATTATTATTATTTTTTTTTTATGTTTATGATGCTCACCGTAAAGGATCATTAACATTATATTTTGATAGTTCGGACATTTACGCACACAGCAGTACCAAATTTGTTTATACATTTTTTTGTTTATGCTTTTTGGGGGTAAAATGGGAAAAGGGTCGATTTAGATTTTTATTGGGAGGGGGGGGCTTTTTCAAATTTTTTTAAACTTTTTTGTTTTCTTTGGCTGATCTGATCCCCGAGATCAGATCAGCCATTGAAAGTGCTGCATTGCCGCAGATGCCGTGATCTGTATTGACCATGGCATCTGAGGGGTTAATTGCGGGCATCAGCACAATTGCTGAGGTCTGCCATTACCTGCGGGTCCCTGGCTGATGATAGTAGCTGAGACCTGCTGTGCATGATCCGAGCACCGCTCTGATGCTCGCGTCATGTATAGGGCATAAATGTACGGAAAGGAGATATCTAGCTAAAACTTTTTTTTCTTCTTTTTTTTAAATGTTGTCTAAACTTACACCCCTCATCTCCCACCCCACCCCACCCCACCCCCACCCCCCCACACACTCCATCGCACATTTGTCTCTGGGAACTCTACACTTCCCAAAGCTGTAAACTGCATGTCAAGTTGTCCCTCAGCAAAACAATAGCTAAGATGGGGCATCACTGCTGCCAAGATTGGCTTAGTGGCGCGACGTGCCGCCTGCAGCTCTGGGAAGCAAAGTTCATGAGAGAACAGGCACAGTTATAACAAGGCTGAAGGAGAGCAATTGAGATAAGTAGAGGCTTTTTTATGTTATCCCACAGTCTGGGCACACATATTGCCAAAAACCCCATTAAAGTGTTCTGATCTGTCACAAGTCTTGATCGTTTGGGGTCTCACTGCCAAGACCCTTACTGATCAGGAGAATGAACAGGCATAAGTGTGCGGTAGCATGCTTTACTGCCCTGGTGCTCACAGACCTTTGTCTCGCTTATAGCGGAGCAGTGAGACAAAGATCACTGTGAACCGGGGCTTGAAGCACACTACCACGCACTTATTCCCACTGGTTCTCCCGACTGGTTTGGGGGGGGGGGGGGGGGGGTTTCAAGACTTTCGATAGGTCTCTGTAATAGGTACACTTTAAGAATGGATTTCTATATACAACTAATTGTCACATGTGTTTAGGTTTTGTTTTACCACAAATGAATGAAATTGCTGTAAAATTAAGTTTTTTCTTACTGCAATTCACGATATTCACAGTAAAACGTGTCATTTTTTACAGTCATTCCAGTCATTTGCAGCAAAAACACATGCAGTAATTAGTTGCGGTACTGCTGATTACCTGCAATGTATGAACAGTCTAACAGTTATCTTGTTATATTCATAAGTAACATTGTGTTCCTCCCCATTGTGGTCTGGGATTGTGGTCATGATTATTCATTCCATCCACATCTAGCTTTCTTATAGTACAGAATTTGATAAAAATGTAAGATCTAGCATCCCTTTAGTTTAAAAGAGTTTTCCAGTCAATACTTGACAGATTGCCTCTTCTCAGAATAAATCACCAATGTCAGAATGATGGGCTGCCATTACCAGATACCACCGCTAATCTGCTGTTTGCCAGAGCCGCAGTTCAAGATGGTTCTGTTCTCTGAGTAGCAGAAATGTTCGAGTATTGATAGGTTGGGATGCTGCATTTGACACCCACACATCTGATATTGATAACCTATCCTGAGACCTCATTGGTTTAAGGTTGGAATGGGCATGGCTCAAGTATGTCCCAGCATGAATTGTCAAACCTTTCTGCTGCACTTTGAGAGGTATTGTGGAAAGTAACTTATCTAGAATAGTGCTAAGCCTTGTGAGAAATATATATATATATCCACTGCATAAAAACAATGATTCAAGTTGGTGCTAGCTGTAGATGGACTTGGTCCCAAAAAACCCAGATGAAATAAATAGCAGAAAAACAGGTGGCTATGGTGAAAAAGATGCGTCCATTGTTTGGTGAATAAAAGCCACATCTTTTTCACCATAGCCACCTGTGTGCCGCTGTTTTTTTGCTATTTAGATAGATAGATAGATATAGAGAGAGTAAATTTGAGTAGCCATATTAGTCCAGTGATGCAGATGCAAATCATAAAATGTTGCAGTATCTTGTAATACCTTTTTTATTGGACTAACAGCATTTTGTACAGACAAGCTTTCGGGATTCCTCCCTTTCTCAAGTCCAAAGCAAATCTAAGCTCACAAGTAGAAGACACAGGTTACATCTCACAACCCTGTTCTTATAACCTGTACTGTATTCTCTTATATCCTGTACTGTACTGTATTCTCTTATATCCTGTACTGTACTGTATTCTCTTATATCCTGTACTGTACTGGATTATCTTTTGCATCTCACTTTGTCCTGCTTAATTACAGTCTCTCCCCTTCTCCCTCCTCCCTCTCCCTTTTTCTCATCCTTATCTATTTAATCTATGTTCCTATAGCCGGACAATTTATGGCCCATCTTAGTGTGAATCCTCCACATCTATTGTCTTAACCCCTGCATATTTGGGAGATGTAACCTGTGTCTTCTACTTGTGAGCTTAGATTTGCTTTGGACTTGATAAAGGGAGGATTCCCGAAAGCTTGTCTCTACAAAATGCTGTTCGTCCAATTAAAAAAAGGTATTACAAGATACTGCAACATTTTATGATTTGCATCTGCATCACTGGACTAACACGGCTACTCAAATTTAATCTATCTATCTGTCCTATCTATATATATATATATATACACACACATACATACATATATATATATATATATATATATATATATATATATACACACACACACACACACACACACACACACACACACACACACACCTCTTTCTCGTACCCGGCCGCCATTCTCACAGAGACGTTCCTACTGAACAGCATGCCCTGTGTTCAAAGGTTAGCACCAATGTATTGGCTAAGCAGGCAAGAGGGACTGGCAAAGAGGCGTGGAGAGAGGATGGCGAGAACAATTCTAGAAAAGTGTCAATGTAGCCTAAGTTGCAAAAGTGTATGATCAGACACTTATCCCCTATAACAAGTATGTACATCTAAATTATGAAAAGACTTCTTCTAGTGCAGGAAAAGAGCAGGTTGCAGACTGTTCTGAGTCTTCCCCAAAGCGTTTATGCAGAACAATTGTGATGAAGCAGAAGACGGCAGATTTTTTGCTGGGTTTCTAAAAATGACTGTTAGCAAAAAATAGCAGCTTTCATTATACCACATAGCTGTGAAGACCCACACAGATCTATTTCAGACGCAGCAAGAAAAGCATTATGAATGCACCTTCTTTTGCCAAATCCTCTCTTCTATAGATTAGTGGAGGTGGTAATGGGTTTATTTTTACAGGGAATCATCTGCAGACCGCATAGCCTGTTTGCGCATAAACATGAATAATTTCAAGCTTTCCGAATGATTCTATGTTAAAGCCAGCAGTTGCAGAAGACTTCTGCCGGCTCCCATGTTACATACGGCATGCCTTAATGGAGCAAGTTCATTTGTAAATAATGAAGAGGAATGTGATTCAATTAAGCGCTGACCTATTTTTTCACAACATACCGCAGAAGCATCTTACTCCCATGTTACAGAATGCCTCTCAGGCAGACGACTGGCCGCTAACAAGCCCTGAGCCGCACCATTCTTAGCGGACTCTTCCAGTCATTGCATCATTGTTAATTGATTCATTGTGGTAAAATAATCTAGATATAAGTGCACACACAACAGACATGAATATTCAATGTGAGCCAATGAGATATGAGGAATAGCCATTGGTAGACCAGTACATCAACCAATAAAAGGTTGACCTACCTATTGCCCTGTATAGACAAACAACAGATCCTTTTTTTAGGTGGCTGCAGTGTGGCAGGGTCTGCCCAAATGTGAGAAAGCAAAACGCTCAACACACCTTGAGCCTGAATTCAGCAACTGCACTGTATTAGATCAGCTACGTACAAAAACCTGACCGGGCACACAGAGCATAGCAAGTGATCTGCGTTAAAAATACAACTCTAGAGAGACTTTAGCCTTAGAAAAGCTATATAAGCATTACTGAAAATCTACATTATAGTTACAATTATTAAACTATTCTTATCTCTCTGAAACCTACCCAGCTAATTCTCCTTAAGGAGTTTATCCCTTTAAAATTATTTAAGGGGTAATCTGGCGCAAAAAAATAAAAATAAAAATAAATAAAAAACTGTCCACAGGATAGGGGATAGATAAGTGTCTGATCTCCCCCAATCTCCTGCATAGCGCTCAGCTCTCTGATAGAAGTGCATGCTACAGAAGACAAACGCTCCATTCATTCTCTATGGGAGCGCCATAGAGACCTGAGTGCTGTACTCTGGCATCTCCAGCGCTCCCATAGAAATGAATAGGGGGCTGGGTACATGCATGACCACTGCTCCATTCAATCTACTTCCCACCTGTTTCTCTGTTCTACTGTATATCAATTTATGGAGTGCAACATATCAATATACATCGATCAGCCATAACATTAAAACCTCTAATAGAACAGGTCTTGTGGAGTCAATGTAATTTATTTCTTGTTATGTCATGCTCTATGTTTGGTACATAAACTGTCACAAGTGGTGTTTTGTGCTAAATTTGTGCGATTTTTAGCAAAGTAATTATTTTACTAAAATGACTTTGATACACACTTTTGGTTTTCCACTTTGTTGTGGCTACTGATTTATGAAGTGCTAATTTTCTAGAAAAGTTATAAGTTTGTCGCAAAGCCCTCAATTACACCACAAAAATACACCTGGTTTAGAAAACTGGCTGAGGACAGCATTAAAAAAAGTTGCACATTTGTTGCCTAACCAGTTAAAAAGTCTCATAAATGTGGCAAAGAAAGAATCATACAACATGGTGTACTGAAGTGAAACGTAAAAATAAATGTGTACTAGCACCATGGCATAGAACAAGTTAATACATTTGGTGCACATATGCATTGCCACCACACAAATTAAAGGTGTAGAAAAATTGTTCACCTACAGCACCCTTGATAAAATCCCACTAATGTCTTGGCTAAGCATAACGGGGACCTGCACAATATAAAGCGGTGGTTTTAACCCCTTCCTGCATACGTCCTATCTGTGGATAAGTTCCTGCTATTGGGCATATGCATATGTTTTGATGATCTCCTGCTCTCCGAGACATGCTGTAGGAGATCAGCGGCAGGACCTGGCTATCAATCATGGCCAGAATTCAGCCAGTCTCTGCAGTGTTAACCCCATAGATGCCATGGCTGGTACTGACAACGGCACCTAAAGAATTGACAGGGAGCTCTGCTTGTCCCCCATAAACACACCATGCGGCCAGACAATTTTTCTTTTAAATAGCTGTCGTTAATGGCAAAGGTGACTGGTGTACGTAGACACTGTTTACCACACAATTTGGTATATGGAATATGGAAACTGTACAAGGAAATAAATTAAGACTCTGAAAGCTAAGCTGAGCATTTTATGATAAATACCTCTTGCAGAAAGCTTTTTGGTGTTGATAATTTTGGCTGCATACTCTTGCCCTGTAGTAATCTTCATGCATCTTTTCACCACAGAGAAGGCTCCCCTGTAAAAGAATACATAGGTGTTAATACTTTAGTACTCAACTTCTCTGGGTAGATAGTAGAACGAATTCCTCCACTCTGAAAGCGGTGAGAGTTTCCATTGAGACACTAGTAGACAAATGTGTTCAGATGTAAGCTATCCTCTCCTAGCACATCACCATAGCTAGTGCGGCTATCCATGCAATGAATAATGCTTTACGCACACGTATCGCTTTCATGTTTTAATAATGTAAAAGAGTGTAGGGTAAAATTAAGTCAGCATTTACTTTGGTTAAGAATCCTTCAGCAACTTTCTAGCCTTGTGATATACGCTGAAACGAAACCCAGATCTCCAGTTACTCAGCGGCCCCTCTCCTCTCACCTACTAAATGCCTTCTGATCAATGACCCGACCATTGTACATTAGAATGAAGCGATCTTTCCCACTTGTATAACACATTAAAGCATTTAAGCCACCACTTAAGAGGTAATGGTTATCCCAGGTAAAAATGCAACTTGTTACTATCACAGCCTCAGGTTACATTGAAATTGGATACATTTACAATAATGCAGATACACTGTTTAATGGCCAGTAGGGTATATATATTCCGCTGAGGACCAACCCCCATTCAAACTAGTGGGAAACATGTTGCGAGTTCGCAGTTTAATCTGCCTGTGTGAATGAGCCTTAACGCACACAATGTAGGGACTATACCCAAACTGTTTAGTCAACCCCAGCCGGCTATTTAGTCATATATTTCTAGAAAGAACAACTGGTAAATGGCAAAACACAAATCTATAAGAAAATATGCTCTAGAATTTTATTTCATGGGGAATACAAAGGTACAGTGATCCCTCAACCTACAATGGCCTCAACATACAATAGTTTCAACATACAATGGTCTTTTCTGGACCATTGTAAGTTGAAACCAGACTCAACATACAATGTACAGACAGTCCAGATCTGTGAAATGTGTCAATGGCCGGAAGAACCAACCAATCAGAATCGGCAATTTACTGGTAAAACCCCTGTATTACTGAAGCATATGCACTGACTGATGTCTGGTAGCGCCCCCTACAGTACAGGGAGGTATTACATGTTCTGTACACTTTACCTGTGCCAGGGCTACCTGCTCCTTTGCAGACCAGGTGAGGGCGACTCCATTACTTTTTAGGACACTGTGTACTGTACAGGACCCTGAAGAAGCTCCTGTCCTCTACATAGACCAGTGTTTCCCAAGCAGGGTGCCCTCAACTGTTGCAAAGCTACAACTCCCAGCATGCCCGGACAGCCAAAGGCTGTCCGGGCATGCTGGGAGTTGTGGTTTTGCAACAGCTGGAGGCTCCCTTCTTGGGAAACACTGACATAGACCGTGATTTACAGCTCCCAGCAGATCTTTCTCTCTTTTATATGTAAGGACTTGCTTTTTCTGTATTAGTTATCTACTTATTTTTCTTTAATCCTCACTTTTTCCTATTTTTGGATGACATTTTGGTGGCTTCAGAACCAATTACCAGGTTTCCATAGAGTTATGGTCTCAACATACAATGGTTTCAACATACAATGGTCGCCCTGGAACCAATTAATATTGTAACTTGAGGGACCACTGTACTACAAAATTTACTAAAACCAGCAGGTCATCTTTAAATTGTATGTTCATCTATGGTCCCAGGAAGTGAAGGGACAATTAATATGGCCACCATCATGCCTTCCTTATTGGCAGTCAGTCAGCTTTCTCAGATTCCTGAATCAGCTTGGTTATTTGGTTTCTACTAAGATTTAGGGAACAATGGGCATCATGAGACCTATAATAATCAGCTTCACTTATGACAGCAATACACAGCTTTATCTTATGCATCTGGCATATAACTGATCAGACACTCATCTGATACAAGGCTTCTTTGCAAGTCCATGCTTTCATAAAGAAAAGGGTAAATAGCAAGGCTAAGAGCACAGACAGGGGTGCAGGTATCATTAGCTTTGCCAAAGGAACGAAATATTCTAAATAGGATTTTCAAGTTTGCCAAGAAAGGAAAAATATATATAATATCCCTCAGTTTACTTATAGTGAGAGAAACGCTGTTAAATATTAAAAAGTAAATTTTATCCAGTAATTTGATAAATTACGTAGCACTAAATATTCTTCTCCATAGCACAAAACCACCTCGTAGAAATTTTACAGCAGGGCTTGACAAATCTTGGGTGCCAGGTCGCCAAGGCCACTAAGAATTTAATTGTGGCATCCAAAAAAAAAAAAAAGTTTTACTTACCTCAATTCTTGCATGTAGTTGGCGCTATGGAAAAGTGGATGTCAGGCAGCCAATCAGCAGCCTCGGCAGTGTTGATCCATACTCAGGAGTAAGGAGAGTCACGGTGAAGCTGCTGATTGGCTGCAGCAGTCATGTAACACCGGAGCACCGCCCAAAGACATCTGCTGCTGTACACCGGAGTCAACCAAAGACAGCCATTGTTCAGCATGGCGGACCAGGGGATCAGCTTTAGAACAGACGTGGAGGGATGAAAACAGTTTAGTATTTTTTAACAGATGAGACACTTATGACTGACACACAGGACGGCAGATGAGGGGACATTAATAAATGATACACAGGGGGGGCAGATGAGGGGACATTAATAAATGATACACAGGGGGGCAGATGAGGGGACATTAATAAATGACCACACGGAAGGCAGGTGAGGGGACATTAATGCCACAGGGGGGTAGATGAGGGGACATTAATAAATGACCACACGGGGGGCAGATGAGGGGACATTAATAAATGACCACATGGGGGGCAGATGAGGGGACATTAATAAATGACCACATGGGGGGCAGATGAGGGGACATTAATAAATGATACACAGGGTAGATGAAGGGACACTAATTACTGATACATAGGGGAGGAGATGGGGACAATAATGACTAATGGCACAGGAGGGAGATGGAGATATTAACCCCTTAAGGACACAGACCATTTTGACCTTAAGGACACTGCCAATAAAATTTTTGCGTTTTCATTTTTTTCTACTCTCCTTCTAAAATTCATAAATCTTTTATATTTCCATTCCCAGACCCATATGAGGGCTTGTTTTTTTGAGTGACCAGATGTACTCTAATGACATCACTCATTTTACCCCAAAATATATGGTAAACCCCAAAAATTTAAAAAAAATATAAACAAAAATCATAAGTTAGCAAATTTGTTCGTTTTCGTGCTGTACACTTTGCGGTAAAAATTAGAATTAGAAGAAATGTTTTTTATTCTCTGGGTCAATACGATTAAAATGATACCCATGGTTACATACATTTCTATTATTGCACTGCTTTTAAAAAATCTCAAACTTTTCATTTTTTTATTTATTTATTTATTTTTAAATACAAAATCCACATGTTTAAAATTGCCCTATTTTGACCACCTCTAACTTTCTTATTTTTCCGTATTAAGGGATGTGTGAGGGCTAATTTTTTGCGCCATGATCTGTAGTTTGTTTTAGTACCACATGTGACTTATTGATTGCTTTTTATAAAAAATTTGGCAGTTTGATGTGACAAAAAAGCTGAAACTTTAGATTTAAAAAACATTTTTTTTACATTTATGCTGTTCTCCGTACGGGATCATTAACATTATATATCTATAGTTCGGACATTTACGCACGCAACAATACCATGTTTATTATTTATCGTTTGTTTACACTTTTTTGTATTAATTTGGCTGATCTGATCTGACTCCCGCGGCACATCAGATCAACCATTATAAGTGCCACACTGCCCCATATGCAGTGATCAGTATTGATCACGGCATCTGAGTGGTTAATGGCAGACATCAGCGCCATCGCTGACGTCCGCCATTACCGGCGAGTCCGCGGCTGCTGACAGCCGCCGGAACCCGCCAGGAATGAAGTAAATGTAAGGCGCTGTGCGCTAAGTGACACTATGCAGTGCCGTACATTTACGGCGCATTTCCTTAAGGGGTTATTGACTAATACACAGAAAAGATGAGTGAACACAAATGAATGATCATATAACCAGGGCTGTGGAGTCTGTAGATAAATGTTCTGACTCCGACTCCGGAGTTTTCTGTACTTCCAACTCCTCTGTATTAATATGCAAATGTATTTTATACATTCCTTGAAGGAAAGAAAGGCAACATACATGTCATTACCACAGGACTACTGGCTGGGAAGCCAACAGTCTACTGTATTGAACAGTTTGTGTGCTGATCTGCTGCTGAAGATAGGGCAGTGGGAGGATCCAGGAAGGGGCATTTATTATAAAACATGATTTCCCTAGTAGAATCCCATAGTCATGTTTAAAGTTTAAAGGGGTACTCTGCCCCTAGACATCTTATCCCCTATCCAAAGGATCGGGCGACCCCTGGGATCGCCGCTGCGGCACCGCACTTTCATTACTACACAGAGCGAGTTCGCTCTGTGCGTAATGACGGGCGATACAGGGGACGTTACCCAAAGGATAGGGGATAAGATGTCTGATCGTGGGGGTCCCGCCGCTGGGGACCCCCGCATTATTGCATATGGCACCCACCTGTTTTTACCGGAACCGCTGGAGTGTCTGAGTCACGACTACGGGAACGGAAGTTCGTGACGTCACGCCCGGCACCTCAATGCAAGTCTATGGGAGGGGGCGACTGCCGTCAGAGTCCTGACGTCACGGACTTCCGTTCCCGTAGTCGCGACTCAGACCCTCCAGCGGTTCCGGTGAAAAAACAGGTGGGTGCCGCATGCAATAATGTGGGGGTCCCCAGTGGCGGGACCCCCGTGATCAGACATCATATACCCAATCTTTTGGATAGGGCATAAGATGTCTAGGGTGGGAGTACCCCTTTAAGCATACTTTAAATGCTGTGCAGAAAGCTTAGCAATTATGGCTACCCCTACAATAACATACAAAGAATAAATATAATTTACAATCCAATCAAAAAAAATCAGTACAGATAAAAACATCATGGTTTTAAAATTTGGCTTTGATTAGTAAAGAAAAGAAAATCTAGATGAGACGTTTCCTTTTATCATTCTTTCTGCCACAATTTGGCTGTCTGGTCAAACTCCTTGTGCATTTGCTGCAGGCACACTGCCCAGAGATGAGCTCTGATGTGAACAAAGCCAGGACTGAAGCTGTGAGAAGACACACAGCAATTAACCTGTGCAGCACCAGTAAAATTTGAGTGGCCTGCCAAAATTTCCATGTCACATGGGTCACTGCCCTGAAACACAATTGTTGTCGTTCGGTATCATGTTGAAAGTGCTGCCCTGTTTCCAGAGATGGCTTCCAAATTGAAATTGATGGCCTCTACTTGACAGGTTGCTTAGGACTGGGAGCTGAGAGTTAGGTTTGAGACCCAGGGCCTCTACTAGTGCTGGGCGGTATGGCCTAAAATTAATATCACAGTATTTTTTTTTTTTTATTATCGCGGTATCACGGTATTACCACCTGTCCCCACTAGCAGTGTCAAATGTGCTCCCCGCGAGCGCTACCATCACTGCTAGGGTGGTCCCTGTGCCCACTAGCGGTGTCACAAGAATGCTTCCCACGAGCGCTACCATCACCGCTAGCGGGGTCCCTGTGCCCACTAGCGGTGTCACAAGAATGCCGAGCGCGGCTCTGTTCCCCGTCCCTGTCAGCTCTCAGGGTACGGGAACAGATTTAAAAGCCTCGCGCGCAGTACTACACAAATAGTGTAGGGCTAACGCTAGGCTCCTAGCGCTGCCTACGTTAGCCCTACGCTATTTGCGTAGTGCTGCGCCTGCGTAGTGCTGCGCCTGTGCAGTACTACGTTAGCCGCGCGCGAGGCTTTTAAAATCTGTTCCCGTACCCTGAGAGCTGACAGGGACGGGGAACAGAGCCGCGCTCGGCATTCTTGTGACACCGCTAGCGAGCACAGGGACCCCGCTAGCGGTGATGGTAGCGATCGCGCTCGGCATTCTTGTGACACCGCTAGTGGGCACAGGGACCCCGCTAGTGGTGATGGTAGCGATCGCGGGAGGCATTCTTGTGACACCGCTAGTGGGCACATGGATCGCGCTAGCGGTGGGGATTGATCGTGCTCGCGGGGACACTGGCTGACAGGCGCAGCGGGGGGCCACAGAAGCACACCGGGACAAGTGAGGGCACCGCGCTGGGGGAGGGGCCCGACCGGTATAGCGGTATGGGCAAAAATCCATACTGTGGGGGGAAAAAAATGGTAACCGGTTCATACCGGAATACCGCCCAGCACTAGCCTCTACCAGTGTGAGCAAAGAAGTACTAAAGTTGTTTACATTAAAATAAAGTGGAGGACAAATGCATTGCAATATTATTTACTGGGGGCCAATGCCAGCGGTGTAATGTACTCTGCTCTTACAATGTTGTGCTCTTACATAAATAGCAGGTTTTGCAACCCAAAAATAAATGTTTGTGAATTCCTGTACCAAGCTCTCCCTGTACTAGTATTGTGAGTGAGCCAAGATTTGGGAAATTCCATTCTTATCTATAGTACCTATGAAATAGAATAGAAGAACAGTATGCATTTCTAATCTAGTTAAAGAGAATATTTTACTTAGATACTGAAACACATTGGTTCTATTTTCTGATTGTAGTTTATTTTCTTTTTGTGCATTATGATGGGGACAGTCATGTTATCGCTGCTTTCTTTTAAAAAAAAAAAAAAAGGCCTCTGAAAAATGAAAGAAGCAATCTGATTGGTTGCTATGGACAACTCCACCACTCTTCCTCTACACAGGTTTTGATACATTTCCCCATAGTGTCTTGACTACTGAACCTAACAACCATTCACTTTCTGTCACTTAGCAATAGCAACCAGACCTACAAAAGAGTATAGTAATGGCAACAAAGTAACAGTGCCTGCTCTAGTCCTACAATTTGTCATAGGGTAGTCCCATACAGGAGTCTGTTGCGTCCAAACCGTAAAGACCATGAACATTCACAGATGAGCTCCCCCAGCCCTACAGGAGCAGTCACAGATGAGCTCCCCCAGCCCTACAGGAGCAGTCACAGATGAGCTCCCTCAGCCCTACAGGAGCAGTCACAGATGAGCTCCCTCAGCCCTACAGGAGCAGTCATAGATGAGCTCCCCCAGCCCTACAGGAGCAGTCACAGATGAGCTCCCTCAGCCCTACAGGAGCAGTCACAGATGAGCTCCCCCAGCCCTACAGGAGCAGTCACAGATAGGCTCCCCCAGCGTCACAGATGAGCTCCCCCAGCCCTACAGGAGCAGTCACAGATAGGCTCCCCCAGCGTCACAGATGAGCTCCCCCAGCCCTACAGGAGCAGTCACAGATGAGCTCCCCCAGCCCTACAGGAGCAGTCATAGATGAGCTCCCACAGCCCTACAGGAGCAGTCACAGATGAGCTCCCCCAGCCCTACAGGAGCAGTCACAGATTAGCTCCCCCAGCCCTACAGGAGCAGTCACAGATAGGCTCCCTCAGCCCTACAGGAGCAGTCATAGATGAGCTCCCCCAGCCCTACAGGAGCAGTCACAGATGAGCTCCCTCAGCCCTACAGGAGCAGTCACAGATGAGCTCCCCCAGCCCTACAGGAGCAGTCACAGATGAGCTCCCCCAGCCCTACAGGAGCAGTCATAGATGAGCTCCCACAGCCCTACAGGAGCAGTCACAGATGAGCTCCCCCAGCCCTACAGGAGCAGTCACAGATGAGCTCCCCCAGCCCTACAGGAGCAGTCACAGATGAGCTCCCCCAGCCCTACAGGAGCAGTCATAGATGAGCTCCCCCAGCCCTACAGGAGCAGTCATAGATGAGCTCCCCCAGCCCTACAGGAGCAGTCACAGATGAGCTCCCCCAGCCCTACAGGAGCAGTCACAGATAGGCTCCCTCAGCCCTACAGGAGCAGTCACAGATGAGCTCCCCCAGCCCTACAGGAGCAGTCATAGATGAGCTCCCCCAGCCCTACAGGAGCAGTCACAGATGAGCTCCCCCAGCCCTACAGGAGCAGTCACAGATGAGCTCCCCCAGCCCTACAGGAGCAGTCACAGATGAGCTCCCCCAGCCCTACAGGAGCAGTCATAGATGAGCTCCCCCAGCCCTACAGGAGCAGTCACAGATGAGCTCCCCCAGCCCTACAGGAGCAGTCACAGATAGGCTCCCTCAGCCCTACAGGAGCAGTCACAGATAGGCTCCCTCAGCCCTACAGGAGCAGTCACAGATGAGCTCCCCCAGCCCTACAGGAGCAGTCACAGATGAGCTCCCCCAGCCCTACAGGAGCAGTCACAGATGAGCTCCCTCAGCCCTACAGGAGCAGTCACAGATGAGCTCCCCCAGCCCTACAGGAGCAGTCACAGATAGGCTCCCTCAGCCATACAGGAGCAGTAACAGATAGGCTCCCTCAGCCCTACAGGAGCAGTCACAGATAGGCTCCCTAAGCCATACAGGAACAGTCACAGACCACTCCTGCTGGAAGAGGTGCAGTTGAATGATGTCAGAGACAGAACTGAATGGCCATGGCCACTTAATACATGGAAGGCAGTGAGCCTTATTGTAGGCAAAATGCCTTCATTCAAAGATCCTACTGACATAAAAGAACATGTACACCATAAATAGCATCTTTAAGCTCTAGTAAAGATTTACATTAGGGCCAAACTCTTCACACATTTCCATAACATCAATAGGATCTATGAGCTATGACCCCAAACTGCTGTGTAATGCATTAAAACTCTGCTGCTAATATCAAGAATCTGAAGCATCAATCATTTAAAATGGCACCACATTGAGCACGCCCAGCAAAGCATTTCAGAGAAAACCAGATGTGATGCCAAGGCAGTCAGAGTCCAAACTACGGAGACGCACCACATTGAAAGGTCTGAGCACTTTGCATGTCAAAAAAATAAAAAATAAAAAAAAAAAAAGATAATTCAGGAAGAATTCCTATAGGATTTACTGCATCTTCTGAATACACACATATAAAATATGAATGTAATGAACTCCCAGAGGCCGTCACAGTGGGAAACTTCCTGCAAATGACTGTAAATATGCAGTGCAGAGACACACAAGGTAAAGGGAACATCTTCCCCAGCTGCTGAGAATCTTTCCACACTGACCTACATTCCATGTGACTGAATCAGCAGCAGAGACACCACAGTATTTGCTTTATATCCAGAGATAAACTGGGGGATGACTGAAGCAGAGGCTTCAAATGATCTAACACTGAATGCACTGGCAGAACACTGTGCCAGAAGCTGCTCTATGCCAATAACATTGCCTGTGCTCCTGACTGCTTCTACTGTATAGCATTGATCATGGGTGCGGGATTCCCTGTGGAGACATTCTTGTGTGCTTTCAGCTGAAAACCATGCTAGTCATTACATACATACTGTCAGAGCTGATAACATTGCGCACAGCACCAACAGTTTCCTGCGCTCACATCACCCAGATAACACTCAGCAGCGGCCCGTCTGTTTTCTACCTTATGAACTATGTTACTATGTATTGTGTCCACACATTATACGAATGACAGGGCAGGTCTATGGGTAAATGATATCATGTAAAGAATTTCTTTTGGCAACCCCCATAAGACTACCCTTGCGATTATATGATGTAGACTAGCTTTAGTCTGCTTCAACACCTCCCCCACAGTTAGGGTCTATTCACATGGAAGAATTCCCCCTAGCGGAATTCCAACTCAAATTAAAGCCCATAGACTTCTATGGGATTCCACACTCCCATTCACACTTCTGAATTCTCGCTTTTAATTTACAGAGTAACATAGGGGGAGATTTATCAAAACCTGTGCAGAGGAAGAGTGGTGCAGTTGCCCATAGCAACCAATCAGATTGCTTCTTTCATTTTCCACAGGCCTCTTTAGAGGCCTGTGGAAAATGAAAGAAGCAATCTGATTGGTTGCTATGGGCAACTGCACCACTCTTCCTCTGCACAGGTTTTGATAAATCTCCCCCATAGTTTGTAGGGTTGAAAAAAAGTCAAGAGTCCATCTAGTGCTGGGCGGCATACTGGTTTATACCAAATACCGGTGTGTTTTTCTTTTTATGATATGAATTTTTCATATACCGCAATACCGGTGAGTGTATACCCTGTTGGGGACGGAGGGCGAACCTGTACACCCTTCGCCAGCTCCCTTCCTATAACACGGGGCCACACCGGGGCCCTGCGTCATAGCGGGTCAGGTCCGGCACCTAGCAATGGCCGGGACAAGTGGCTAATAGCGCGCGGCACCGATCTTAACCCTTTAGATGCAGCGTTCAAAGTTGATTGCCGCGTCTAAAGTGAAAGCTAATCAGTGCTGGTTAGCGCAATGGGCTGTTTGGGACCACCGCAGCGAAATCGCGGCATCCCGAACAGCTGGAGGACACAAGCAGGGCCCCTACTTTCATAATTTTACTCTTTCCTAATAAAAGTTAGAATACCCCCCCCCCCCTTTTCCCATTTTAAAAATGAAATAAAAAATTCCCATTTAAAAATAATAAAATACTGTTAAATACCGTGAAACTTCCATAATTTTGAAAAATACTGTGATATACATTTTTGGTCATACCGCCCAGTACTAAGTCCATCGAGTTCAACCTAGAATCCTACTGTGTTGATCCAGAGGAAAGCAAAAAAAAAAAAAAAAAAAAAACAATTTCAAGTGGAAATTCTGCCGTGTGAATAGAACCTTAGGTGGAACCTCTCAGGTGGTCCCTGGGTCCTAACACATGGGCCCAGGACCTGACAGGAGAGGGGGAAGAGCTCTGTTCTCCTAAGCTCTCTGTAGAGATAGCTGTCAATCACTGACATGAACCACTCAGGTCACTTCATAGCCCAGAATGAGCAAACATTTACTTTAATAACAAATGTACATGAGAAGGTTCCTGCACTTACCGCAAATCCGCCATGGAGGTTCAACCTCCATGACGGCTTCTCTATAGTGAATGGCGGATTTGCGGTGAGTGCAGGAACCTTCTTATTTACCTTTGCTATTTATTCCTCTATGCTCGTCAATGTCAAAGCACCACCTTACAGACTGTTTGTGAACATGGTTTTTGCAGGATTATTGTTTTCATGGTAGTTGCTATATTGGGGCTTTTCCTCCTGAATGGTGCCCCCATACATTTTCTTCCTTCCTAGTTTACCGTATACATTTACTTTAATAAAGTAGTAGTTATTCTGGAAATTTTCCAATAAAACTATATCAATCTGCATAGCTCCTCCTGCTCTGCAATATGAGGCCTCCAGATGGGATTGCATTGTCAAGCTGACGGCTTCCTTTACATAATCACATTTCTACTGTCTGCAGCCACCATTGGAGGGAGCTCAAGAGCTAACTGCACCCTGTTTTCTTACAGCACTGACTGCAGATATAATACTTGGTAGCTTTTCCCAGTGGTGACAAGATGAACCAAGAATTGTATCATTTACCATTACAGCTATGCATCAGAAATACTGAGCTAGAGCCACTATACAGATACATTATAAAAGCTACCTGCATTGAATATTAAACACAGTGTGAAAAGAGCTTTACCCTCAAGCCGGAAGCACATTTACAATTTGACTTATTTTTGTGATACAAAAGTTATTGCACACAAGTGTGTCTGTGTAATACTGATCTGTAGCCAGACCCCAGATATCTAAGGGCCCATACCGTAACTCTGTATGTCTCATCTCATACGTGGCATGTTGTAATAAATTGGTATTCTCCCCAAAAGCAATGCTCCTAGGGAGAGTAGGGTACCATACGGATGCACCATATGGCAGCACACACAGTGCCCTGGGGGACTTTGTGCCACTGTACATGTTTTGTGCATACACTTTTACCATACTATATACATGAGGATAAAGGCTCTGTTCACACAAGTCCTTTTGCATCAGGTTACCATTACAGTAGTGTTACATGCTGCTATATTCTATCCTAAAATCAAAAAGATGGGAAGCCTGATAGAGCAATTATTAGTTTGGGATGGGGGGGCTAGATCATCATGGATCTGTCAGACATAATAGATTTTTCATAGCCCTCCACCACATCACATGAATGCTCAGTGGCAGAGGCTAGTATGGGTACAGATATATACAGGCTGTTCAACAGCATCAGTACAGATGGGCAGAGCACAGTGCTGACTCCCATGTAAACTGGAATAAAGGAGTGCACATGAGAACCTACATGTAAACTAAGGTCTTTCATACAGAACAACACATCCAATACAGAGATTACCCGGCACTGTGACTATAACGAGGGATCAAATATATGACTCCTGCAGCTGACAGACCGTTCAGGTGCTCAGCCTGACGAAGCGCTGTCTGCGTGATACGAACCGTTGCCCATCCCCCACCCCCCTTGTTCCTGTCCGCTCTCCCGCACTCCATGAGAACGCCAACTATGTCTGGATAAAATAAAGAAGTTTTTCTCTGTTAAAGACCCGGTGAGTGCTCCATTTTCTTGCATCTCTCTATTTGGATATATCAATCATACAGAACTTGACTGGGTTCTTCCTATTTAGTAGATGCAGTTTTCATGGTTGGTGGACCCCTGGCAGCTCACTGAGATAACTCTTCTCTTACGCTACAATGAATGTGAACATGGCTCTATGGCACCTGTAGGTTGGCATTATCAAGGAACCAAACACTCACAGCCCCAAAGATGTAAACAATGGTAAAATCAGAACATACGGACCACCTCTATTCTGTGCCCGGTGGGAGTAGTACTTTTATAAGTATGGTGAATCCAGGACCCTCAGGGGGGATTTGTATGAGAATATTGGCCCTATGGGTCCAGGACATTAGATCAAGAAGGTTTTCCCGCTTTTATGGGGGATCTTCCCCTTTTCTGTCCGGAGACATAACATTGTTAAATTGGGCTTTGTCTCTGGGGAGAAAGGGGGAAAGTTTGCCTAGTAACAGGTCTGGATCCCCTTTACCCCTGGGAGAGATATATGAAAGGGATATGCAGTGGTTTAGCACTGAGCATCCGCATATGCCTGGGGATCAGAGGGCCGGAACAGCGTCCCACCCTCCTGCCCAAAGTTAGGTCTGATAGGATTAATAATGTTATCTGGGGTAAGTAGCTCTCTGGAGTGGACTAGTGGAAAACTTGTATGTTATGTGGTATAGGCTGAGCTTATGGCTAGCCTTTTGGTTTAACATTTTAAAGTTTGAAGTTAATGGCCCACATTTATCATTGTCTTTAGACTGTTTTTTGTGTCTAAAAAAGGGGCAAAAAAGGCGCAAGCAGGGTTTTTTGTGCCTTTTTTTTGCCCCTTTTTGTTTACACATTCCTGCTGATTTTGAGTTGCAATCCACTGAATTTGGCAATAGACATGATATGGAAGGGATTTATCATTGCCCCTTTTTGTAAAGGAGCAAAAAAAAAAAAAAAAAAAAGGCGCAAAGCCACTGAAAAGTCTCTAAAACTACACCAGCCCAGACTTAGCTTAGCTTTTTGGTGTATGTGTAGACAGAAATTTCCAAAAATGGGACCTGCACAAAATGTATCAAAGCTCTTTGATCTTTTAATATATTTGTTGCTCCTAAACATTACCAGCACACAAAAAAAAGGTGTAAAAAAAAATGCTTCACTTACACTGCAATGATAAATGTGGGCCAATGTTTTTTTTTTTATAATTTGTAAAATTGTAATAAAGAGGCCGTGGCCAATCTAATTTTTGCCCACACTTGGTGTTCAGTGTTTTTTCTTATTTCTAGGGTTATGTCATAGAGGTTATGTTAAGTGGGGTCATATGTTCTCATATAGGACAAAAGATACAAAGACCACTACTAATACAAGCATTGCATGTGATTATGTACAGCTGAGATATCTGTGTGTCACCATGATACCCTATCATACAGGCAGAGAAAAGAATGTATTCAAGGTACAGGTAGTCGGTAAGACATCATAATGTATATACAAGCATATAAGGGGAGAGAATACAGTAGACAGGTGTAGGCAACATAGTTACAGATGAAATAGAATAAGTGTATAGGTAAGTACCACAGCAGATGAGCCAGATGATCAGATATAGTGCAGCCATAAGTGATATACAGCGATGGGATAGAACTGTACATAGAGATGAGATACAGCATATGAAGGTCTATGTCTAGTGATGCATAATGTTATAGAACTATATAGACAGCTACGTATAGATGAGAGAATATATATATTGTATAGACAGGATAGGATACAATTTTACATGGACAGCTACAGTATGTTTACAGTACAAGTATGTTTGGTGACAGTGTAAATACAGATAAGACCACGGTATATAGAGAGATACAGTATACACAGATGACATACAGTAAAGGTATGAATGCTGTAACATAATGAGATACAATAAGGTAGGTACAGTTCTGTACAGATGTGAAGCTATATACAGTTTATGCATACAGTATGTACAGATGTGAAGCCATATACAGTGTATGGACAGATGTGAAGCCATATACAGTGCATATACAGTATGCACAAATGTGAAGCCATACACAGTGTATGCATACAGTGTATGGACAGATGTGAAGCCATATACAGTGTATGGACAGATGTGAAGCCATATACAGTGTATGGACAGATGTGAAGCCATATACAGTGTATGGACATATGTGAAGCCATATACAGTGTATGGACAGATGTGAAGCCATATACAGTGTATGGACAGATGTGAAGCTATAGACAGTGTACGTATATACAGTATGTACAGGTGTGAAGTTATAGACACAGTGTACGTATATACAGTATGTACAGATGTGAAGCTATATACAATGTACAGCTGAGTATATACAGTATGTACAGA
The DNA here is from genome assembly GCF_029499605.1 of Hyla sarda. Taxonomy (NCBI): domain Eukaryota; kingdom Metazoa; phylum Chordata; class Amphibia; order Anura; family Hylidae; genus Hyla; species Hyla sarda. The sequence goes on from NC_079189.1 coordinate 182,120,430, forward strand.
TGTGAAGCTATAGACACAGTGTACGTATATACAGTATGTACAGATGTGAAGCAATAAACAGTGTACGTATATACAGTATGTACAGATGTGAAGCTACATACACAGTGTACGTATATACAGTATGTACAGATGTGAAGCTACATACACAGTGTACGTATATACAGTATGTACAGATGTGAAGCTACATACAGTGTACGTATATACAGATGTGACGCTATATACACAGTGTACGTATATACAGTATGTACAGATGTGAAGCTACATACACAGTGTACGTATATACAGTATGTACAGATGTGAAGCTACATACACAGTGTACGTATATACAGTATGTACAGATGTGAAGCTACATACACAGTGTACGTATATACAGATGTGAAGCTACATACACAGTGTATGTATATACAGATGTGAAGCTACATACACAGTGTACATATATACAGTATGTATAGATGTGAAGCTACATACACAGTGTACGTATATACAGATGTGAAGCTACATACACAGTGTACGTATATACAGTATGTACAGATGTGAAGCTACATACACAGTGTACGTATATACAGATGTGAAGCTACATACACAGTGTATGTATATACAGATGTGAAGCTACATACACAGTGTACATATATACAGTATGTATAGATGTGAAGCTACATACACAGTGTACGTATATACAGATGTGAAGCTATATACACAGTGTACGTATATACAGTATGTACAGCTGTGAAGCTATATACAGTGTACATATATACAGTATGTACAGCTGTGAAGCTATATACACAGTGTACATATATACAGTATATACAGATGTGACGCTATATACACAGTGTACGTATATACAGTATGTATAGATGTGAAGCTACATACACAGTGTACGTATATACAGTATGTACAGCTGTGACGCTATATACAGTTACATACAGTTTGTATATACAGATGTGAAGCTATATACACAGTGTACGTACAGTCTGTATATACAGATGTGAAGCTATATACACAGTGTACGTACAGTCTGTATTTACAGATGTGAAGCTATATACACAGTGTACGTACAGTCTGTATATACAGATGTGAAGCTATATACACAGTGTACGTACAGTCTGTATTTACAGATGTGAAGCTATATACACAGTGTACGTACAGTCTGTATATACAGATGTGAAGCTATATACACAGTGTACGTACAGTTTATATCTGCATATACAGATGTGACCCCGGCTATAGCCGTGTTAACCTCCCCAGAGGAGGCAGCACTTACTTGCCGAGCTCCTCGAAGAGCTGGTACTCGTCGGTGAACCTGGTGCAGGTGGTGGTAGAAGCCATACCGCCGCCGCCTCCTCCTGCCCCGGTCTTCCTCCTCTGGTGGTGCAGGGTCGGGGTGCTGGGGGACGCGCAGCAGCGCACAAACAAACACGAGAAGCGGCGGGAGGTGCGAGGGCGCAGGACAGCTCCGAGCCTGCCACCGGTCTGCTCCGGGTCCGCCTCTCCTCCTCCGCCTCTCCACCTCTGGGCACGCAGCACGGTCACCGGCCTCAGTGCCTTATCCCTTGTACGGTGGAGCCGGAGTTAGGGTCTCGTCACTGTCACTTGTGTGGACGGCACATAGAGGACAGAGGGGGCGCCGGCCACCAGCACTACCTGAGCCCGGTCACCTGAGAGCTCCGCCACCCGTGACACTCATAGGAGAGGCGGATAGTCCCTCGCCGCTACCTGTTCCTCCCGCCCCGCACCTACTACTGAGAGCCCAGGAAGAGGCGCACGGTTATGTTCTGTGCGTTGGATGCGCTCTGCACTGCTATGAGCCACCCAGCCCCGCTGCCTGTGCGGAGGACAGCGGCCTCTAGAGGCAAAGGAGCGGCACATACCGGAATGGAGGGGATAATGCTTCTTTCCCTGGGCCCTGCCTACAAGGACACCTGTCTGTGACCGCTCACTAGTATCACTACCACTCCTTACCTCACACTGCTCACCAGTATCACTACTACTCCTTACATCACACTGCTCACCAGTATCACTACCACTCCTTACCTCACACTGCTCACCAGTATCACTACTACTCCTTACATCACACTGCTCACCAGTATCACTACCACTCCTTACCTCACACTGCTCACCAGTATCACTACTACTCCTTACATCACACTGCTCACCAGTATCACTACTACTCCTTACCTCACACTGCTCACCAGTATCACTACTACTCCTTACATCACACTGCTCACCAGTATCACTACTACTCCTTACCTCACACTGCTCACCAGTATCACTACTACTCCTTACATCACACTGCTCACCAGTATCACTACCACTCCTTACATCACACTGCTCACCAGTATCACTACCACTCCTTACATCACACTGCTCACCAGTATCACTACCACTCCTTACATCACACTGCTCACCAGTATCACTACCACTCCTTACATAACACTGCTCACCAGTATCACTACTACTCCGTACATCACACTGCTCACCAGTATCACTACTACTCCTTACCTCACACTGCTCACCAGTATCACTACTACTCCTTACATCACACTGCTCACCAGTATCACTACTACTCCTTACCTCACACTGCTCACCAGTATCACTACTACTCCTTACATCACACTGCTCACCAGTATCACTACTACTCCTTACATCACACTGCTCACCAGTATCACTACTACTCCTTACCTCACACTGCTCACCAGTATCACTACTACTCCTTACATCACACTGCTCACCAGTATCACTACTACTCCTTACCTCACACTGCTCACCAGTATCACTACTACTCCTTACATCACACTGCTCACCAGTATCACTACTACTCCTTACATCACACTGCTCACCAGTATCACTACCACTCCTTACATCACACTGCTCACCAGTATCACTACCACTCCTTACATCACACTGCTCACCAGTATCACTACCACTCCTTACATCACACTGCTCACCAGTATCACTACCACTCCTTACATCACACTGCCCACCAGTATCACTACCACTCCTTACATCACACTGCTCACCAGTATCACTACCACTCCTTACATCACACTGCTCACCAGTATCACTACTACTCCTTACATCACACTGCTCACCAGTATAACTACCACTCCTTACATCACACTGCTCACCAGTATCACTACCACTCCTTACATCACACTGCTCACCAGTATCACAACCACTCCTTACATCACACTGCTCACCAGTATCACTACTACTCCTTACATCACACTGCTCACCAGTATCACTACCACTCCTTACATCACACTGCTCACCAGTATCACTACCACTCCTTACATCACACTGCTCACCAGTATCACTACCACTCCTTACATAACACTGCTCACCAGTATCACTACTACTCCTTACATCACACTGCTCACCAGTATCACTACTACTCCTTACATCACACTGCTCACCAGTATCACTACCACTCCTTACATAACACTGCTCACCAGTATCACTACTACTCCTTACATCACACTGCTCACCAGTATCACTACCACTCCTTACATCACACTGCTCACCAGTATCACTACCACTCCTTACATCACACTGCTCACCAGTATCACTACTACTCCTTACATCACACTGCTCACCAGTACTCCTCTCATCACACTGCCATGGAGTATTTCTGTGCTCACCAGTATCACTACTACTCTTATAACACTGCCACAGATTTTTCCTGTGCTCTGCTCACCAGTATCACTACAACTCCTCACATCACACTGCTCACCAGTATCACTACTACTCCTTACATCACACTGCTCACCAGTATCACTACTACTCCTTACATCACACTGCTCACCAGTATCACTACCACTCCTTACATCACACTGCTCACCAGTATCACTACTACTTACACCACACTGCTCACCAGTATCACTACCATTCCTTACATCACACTGCTCACCAGTATCACTACCATTCCTTACATCACACTGCTCACCAGTATAACTACCACTCCTTACATCACACTGCTCACCAGTATCACTACCACTCCTTACATCACACTGCTCACCAGTATCACTACCACTCCTTACATCACACTGCTCACCAGTATCACTACTACTCCTTACATCACACTGCTCACCAGTATCACTACCACTCCTTACATCACACTGCTCACCAGTATCACTACCACTCCTTACATCACACTGCTCACCAGTATCACTACTACTCCTTACATCACACTGCTCACCAGTATCACTACTACTCCTTACATCACACTGCTCACCAGTATCACTACCTCTCCTTACATCACACTGCTCACCAGTATCACTACCACTCCTTACATCACACTGCTCACCAGTATCACTACCACTCCTTACATCACACTGCTCACCAGTATCACTACCACTCCTTACATCACACTGCTCACCAGTATCACTACCACTCCTTACATCACACTGCTCACCAGTATCACTACCACTCCTTACATCACACTGCTCACCAGTATCACTACCACTCCTTACATCACACTGCTCACCAGTATCACTACCACTCCTTACATCACACTGCTCACCAGTATCACTACCACTCCTTACATCACACTGCCCACCAGTATCACTACCACTCCTTACATCACACTGCTCACCAGTATCACTACCACTCCTTACATAACACTGCTCACCAGTATCACTACTACTCCTTACATCACACTGCTCACCAGTATCACTACTACTCCTTACCTCACACTGCTCACCAGTATCACTACTACTCCTTACATCACACTGCTCACCAGTATCACTACCACTCCTTACATCACACTGCTCACCAGTATCACTACCACTCCTTACATAACACTGCTCACCAGTATCACTACTACTCCTTACATCACACTGCTCACCAGTATCACTACTACTCCTTACCTCACACTGCTCACCAGTATCACTACTACTCCTTACATCACACTGCTCACCAGTATCACTACCACTCCTTACATCACACTGCTCACCAGTATCACTACTACTCCTTAAATCACACTGCTCACCAGTATCACTACCACTACTTACATCACACTGCTCACCAGTATCACTACTACTCCTTACATCACACTGCTCACCAGTATCACTACCACTCCTTACATCACACTGCTCACCAGTATCACTACTACTCCTTACATCACACTGCTCACCAGTATCACTACTACTCCTTACATCACACTGCTCACCAGTATCACTACCACTCCTTACATCACACTACTCACCACAATCACTACTACTCACTACTACTACTACTACTCACCCGTGTCACTATTACTTTCCTCATCACACTGCTCACCAGTATTACTACTACTACTACTACTACTCACCAGTGTCACTATTACTTTCCTCATCACATTGCCACTAAGTATTCTTGTGCTCTTCCCACCAGTATCACTACTACTCCTCTCATAACACTGCCACAAAGTATTCATGTGCTCTCGTCACCAATTTCATTACTACTCCTCTCATCACACAGCCATGGAGTATTTCTGTGCTCACCAGAATCACTACTACTCTTATAACACTGCCACAGATTTTTCCTGTGCTCTGCTCACCAGTATCACTACAACTCCTCACATCACACTGTCACAATTGTATTTCCTCAGAAAATATAGGGGGGCATTTATCATTGTAGGTGTAAGTGAAACATTTTTTTACACCTTTTTATGTGTGCTGGTAATGTGTAGGAGCACCAGATTTATTAAATGGTTACAGATCATTTCATACAGTTTGTGCAGGTCACATTTTCTGAAATTTCTCTTCACATACACCAAAAAGCTAAGCTAAGTCTGGGCTGGTGTACTTTAGAGACTTTTCAGTGGCTTTGCACCTTTTTTGCCCCTTTTCACAAAAAGGTGCAGTTCATAAACAAAATCTGTGGATTGTAACTCAAAATCAGCAGAAATGTGTAAACCAAAAGGTGCAAAAAAATGCGCAAATAAACCCTACGCCTTTTTTGCGCCTTTTCTAGACACAAAATACAGTCTAAAGACAATGATAAATGTTGGCCATAGTGCTGTGCACATAGATTCAGATTCAGGAAATATATAACATTAATATGAGTTAGACTCTGTTCACATTGTGTTTTACAGTGTCTTGCAGAGGTATACATTGCAGTACTTTGAAATCCACCTGTAAAGCATGCTTATAACATCATACATAGGGCCCATAAAAATGTATATGACACAGTATACCTGCTTTAATGCATTCTGCTCTATGGAATATCACTATTCCATAAAAAGTGAACTGTAGCAGAAACCACCCAAATGGAGACAAAATGATCACCTCTGTTGGGTGATGGGGTCTAGACATATTTTGTGGGAAAGTGTATGGGAACGTGGTGGAAAGGGGGTATATCTCACCTGGTTTCCTCAGCAAGGTATGGTAAAGGAAATCCAGAAGGTTATATGCTGCTTTAGCAGAGCATGTTCTGCTTGGGGTCTTTTTTTTTAAGTTACTTGGGCTGGATTTCCTCGACTGGCGGACAGGTTGGAAGTGGGAGTGCTCCAGTCCACACCCCTAGTCCACTATGTGTTTTCCCTTCTCCAAGGTGTTCTCAGGTTAGGCTGCTTTCACACTATAAAAATACCTCTGTTATAAACGCCCGTTATAAAAACGCTGGAAATCGACTGTAAAACATATAGTCTATGGGATTTTTCCAATAGCCGTTTTAACCCATCATCGCCCGTTATTAATAAAGGCTGCTATTTTGTGATGGGCGAATGAACGGAAGAAATAGTGCATGCACTATTTCTCCCGTTACTATCGCCCATCACAAAATAACGGCCGTTATTAACCCCTTCAGGACGGAGCCCATTTTGGCCTTAAGGACCGGAGCGTTTTTTGCACATCTGACCACTGTCACTTTAAACATTAATAACTCTGGGATGCTTTTAGTTATCATTCTGTTTCCGAGATTGTTTTTTCGTGACATATTCTACTTTAACATAGTGGTAAATTTTTGTCGATACTTGCATCCTTTCTTGGTGAAAAATCCGTAAATTTGATGAAAAATTTGAAAATTTTGCATTTTTCTAACTTTAAAACTTTCTGCTTGTAAGGAAAATGGATATTACGAATACATTTTTTTTTGGTTCACATATACAATATGTCTACTTTATGTTTGCATCTTAAAAATTGACGTGTTTTTACTTTTGGAATACACTAGAGGGCTTCAACGGTCAGCAGCAATTTTCCTATTTTTCACAAAATTTTCAAACTCAGTATTTTTCAGGGACCAGTTCAGGTTTGAAGTGGATTTGAAGGGTCTTCATATTAGAAATACCCCATAAATGACCCCATTATAAAAACTACACCCCCCAAAGTATTCAAAATGACATTCATTAAGTGTTTTAACCATTTAGGTGTTTCACACGAATAGCAGCAAAGTGAAGGAGAAAATTCACAATCTTCATTTTTTACACTCACATGTTCTTGTAGACCCAATTTTTTAATTTTTACAAGGGGTAAAAGGACAAAATTTTTACTTGTATTTGTAGCCCAATTTCTCTCGAGTAAGCACATACCTCATATGTCTATGTAAAGTGTTCTGCGGGCGCAGTAGAGGGCTCAGAAGGGAAGGAGCGACAAGGGGATTTTGGAGAGTACGTTTTTCTGAAATGGTTTTTGGGGGCATGTTGCATTTAGGAAGCCCTTATGGTGCCAGAACAGCAAAAAAAAAACCACATGGCATACCATTTTGGAAACTAGACCCCTCGGGTAATGTAACATGGGATAAAGTGAACCTTAACACCCCACAGGTGTTTCATGACTTTTGCAAATGTCAAAAAAAAAAATTTTTTTACCTAACATGCTTGTTTTCCCAAATTTTTTTTATTTTTAAAAAGGGTAATAGCAGAAAATACCCCTAAAAATTTGAAGCCCAATTTCTCCTGATTCAGAAAACACCCCATATGGGGGTGAAAAGTGCTCTGCTGGCGCACTACAGGTCTCGGAAGAGAAGGAGTCACATTTGGCTTTTTGAAAGCAAATTTTTCTCTGGGGGCATACCGCATTTAGGAAGCCCCTATGGTGCCAGGACAGCAAAAAAACCCCACATGGCATATCATTTTGGAAACTAGACCCCTCGGGGAACGTAACAAGGGGTTAAGTGAACCTTTATACCCCACAGGTGTTTCACGACTTTTGCATATGTAAAAAAAAATATATTTTTTTTACCTAAAATGCTTGTTTTCCCAAAAATGTTACATTTTTAAAAAGGGTAAAAGCAGAAAATACCCCCCAAAATTTGTAACACAATTTCTCCCGAGTACGGCGATACCCCAAATGTGACCCTAAACTGTTGCCTTGAAATACGACAGGGCTCCAAAGTGAGAGCGCCATGCGCATTTGAGGCCTAAATTAGGGACTTGCATATGGGTGGACATAGGGGAATTCTACACCAGTGATTCCCAAACAGGGTGCCTCCAGCTGTGGCAAAACTCCCAGCATGCCTGGACAGTCAACGGCTGTCCGACAATACTGGGAGTTGTTTTGCAACAGCTGGAGGCTCCGTTCTGGAAACAGTGGCGTACCAGACGTTTTTCATTTTTATTGGGGAGGGGAGGGGGGTTGTATAGGGGTATGTGTATACGTAGTGTTTTTTTTACTTTTTATTTAATTTTGTGTTAGTGTAGTGTAGTGTTTTTAGGGTACAGTCGCACAGGCGGGGGTTCACAGTAGTTTCTCGCTGGCAGTTTGAGTTGCAGCAGAAAGTTTGCGGCAGCTCAAACTTGCAGCCAGATACTTACTGTAATCCTCCGCCCATGTGAGTGTATCCTGTACGTTCACATTGGGGGGGGGGGGGGGGGGGGGACGGGGGGGGGGGGGACGGACATACAGCTGTTGCATAACTACAACTCCCAGCATGCCCGTTGGCTGTCGGTGACTGCTGAGAGTTGTAGTTTTGCAACAACTGTAGGTACACTGGTTATGTATCACTGAGTTTGTGACCCAACTCAGTGTTTCACAACCAGTGTGCCTCCAGCTGTTGCAAAACTACAACTCCCAGCATATACGGTGCATGGTGTACGGTGACTGCTGAGTTGTAGTTTGCAACAGCTGGAGGCACACCGGTCGTGAAACACTGAGTTAGGTAAAAAAAAAAACTCTGAGTTTCACAACCAGTGTGCCTTCAGCTGTTGCAAAACTACAACTCTCAGCAGTCACCGACAGCCAACGGGCATGCTGGGAGTTGTAGTTATGCAACCAGCAGATGCACCACTACAACTCCCAGCATGAACTTTAGCTGTTTGTGCAAGCTGGGAGTTGTAGTTATACAACAGCTGAAGGTACACTTTTCCATAGAAAACATGTGCCTCCAGCTGTTGCAAAACCATAAGTCCCAGCATGCCCATAAGGGAATGCTGGGAGTTGTGGTTGTCTGCCTCCTGCTGTTGCATAACTACAGCTCCCAGCATGCCCTTTTTGCATGCTGGGAGCTGTTGCTAAGCAACAGCAGGAGGCTGTCACTCACCTCCAACGATCCAGCGCATGGTGTCAGTCCCGCCGCCGCCGCTGCTCCTAGGGCCCCGATCCCAACATTGACGCCGGGGATCGGGGTCCCCAGCACCCGGGGTGCACGTCCCGCACCCGCTCACGTCCTCCGGAAGAGGGGCGGAGCGGGTGCGGGAGTGACACCTGCAGTAGGCGCCCTGATTGGTCGGCCGGTAATCCGGCCGACGAATCAGGGCGATCGTGAGGTGGCACCAGTGCCACCTCACCCCTGCAGGCTCTGGCTGTTCGGGGCCGTCAGAGACGGCCCCGAACAGCCAGTAATTCCGGGTCACTGGAGACCCGATTGACCCGGAATTGCCGCAGATCGCTGAACTGAATTGTCCAGCGATCTGCGGCGATCGCCGACATGGGGGGGCATAATGACCCCCCTGGGCGATATGCCGGGATGCCTGCTGAACGATTTCAGCAGGCATCCGGCTCCGGTCCCCAACCTGCTAGCGGTGGGGGCCGGAATTCCCACGGGCGTATGGATACGCCCTCGGTCCTTAAGGACTCGGGATGCAGGGCGTATCCATACGCCCTATGTCCTGAAGAGGTTAAAGGGGTACTCCGGTGGAAAACTTTTATTTTTTTTTAATCAACTGGTGCCAAAAAGTTAAACAGATTTTTAAATTACTTCTATTAAAAAATCTTAATCCTTCCAGTACTTCCAGTACTTATTAGCGTCTGAATACTGCAGATTCTTTTCTTTTTGGAACAAAGAGCTCTCTGCTGAATCACGAGCACAGTGCTCTCTGCTGACATCTCTATCCATTTTAAGAACTGTCCAGAGTAGGAGAAAATCCCCATAGCAAATATATGCTGCTCTGGTCAGTTCCTAAAATGGACAGAGATGTCAGCAGAGAGCACTGTGTTTGTGATGTCAGCAGAGAGCTCTGTGTTCCAATCATTTTCTATGTAGTATTCAGCAGATAATAAGTACTGGAACGATTAAGATTTTTTTAATACCCCACGTTATATCGCGGGAGCCGGCCAAGGACGTAAATATATGCCCTTGGTCGTTAAGGGGTTAAGGACGAAGCCCATTTTGACCTTAAAGGGGTTATCCAGGAAAAAAAAAATGTTTTATATATCAATTGGCTCCAGAAAGTTAAACAGATTTATAAATGACGCAATAGAAGAAGGAAATGATGTCCGCACTCACCATGCCGTAGAAAATTGGATATGCTTTATTAGCGTCTTCAGAGTTCCATAAGAAACAATATCAAAAACACCCGGGTGCAGGGAGAGGAAGCTTTGGGGGATTTGTAAATGACTTCTATTAAAAAATCTTAATCCTTTTAGTACTTATGAGCTGCTGAAGTTGAATTGTTCTTTTCTGTCTAAGTGCTCTCTGATGACACATGTCTCCTGGAGCTGTCCAGAGTAGAAGCAAATCCCATAGGAACTGCACAGAGCAGAATAGGTTTGCTATGGGAATTTGCTTCTACTCTGGACAGCTCCCGAGGCACGTGTCATCAGAGAGCACTTAGACAGAAAAGAACAACTCAACTTGAGCAGCTGATAATTATTGGAAGGATTAAACATTTTTTATAGAAGCAATTTACAAATCTGTTTAACTTTCTGAAGCCAGTTGATCTAAAAAAATGTTTTTTCCTGGAATACCCCTTTAAGGACCCGGCCAATTTAATTTTATAATTTTTGTCTTTTATATTTTCATCCACAGACTAGTATGGGGCTTGTTTTTTGCGCCACCAGTTGTCCTTTGTAATGACATCACTCATTTTACCATAAAATGTTTGACACAACCAAAAAAATACTATTTGTGTGGGGAAATTAAAAAGAAAACTGCAATTTTGCTAATTTTGGAAGGTTTTGTTTTCATGCTGTACAATTTATGGTAAATATTATATGTGTTCTTTATTCTGTGGGTCAATACGATTTAAATGATACCCATGATTACATACTTTTCTATTATTATAGCAAAATCGCTAACTTTTTAACCAAATTAGTAGGTTTGAAATCCCTTTATTTTGATGATCTATAACTTTCATTTTTTATAGGCCGTCATTTTTTATAGGTTGCCATTTTTTATCGATACCACATTTTTGTATATAAAACTGCCCTGGTACTTAAGGACCAAGGGCATACCTGTACGCCCGTGGGAATTTTGGTCCCCGGACAGGGGTGACTGCTGATATCGATCAGCAGGCACCCTGTGCAAATGCCCAGAGGGGTTATCAGACCTCCCCATGTCGGCGATTTGCGGCGATTCCGGGTCATACGGATCTCCGGTGACCCGGAAAATAAGGGGGATCGGGGTTGTCCAAGACACCCACGATCCCCCTGAAGGGATAGGGGTGAGATGGCAGGGGTGCCACCACTCCTAACCCTGCTATTGGTCATCAAGAAGTGACGACCAATAGCAGATCGGGGGCGGGGGGTTAACTTTCGGTTTCTCACCGGCTTCTGTAGGATCCAGGGAGCCGCATCGCCGGCCTTCCCTGCCACCGATCACCACCGCCGATCACCGCCCGCTGTGGTCGACGATGGGTAAGTGGACTTCGACGCCAGTCCTCGTCGGTTTCCCCGTTCTGCCTGGTCTACTGTGGGTGGGCAGAACGGGGAAACCGACGAGGACTGGCGCCGAAGTCCACTTACCCATCGGCGACGACAGCGGGCGGTGATCGGCGGTGGTGATCGGTGGCAGGAAAGGCCAGCGATGCGGCTCCCTGGATCCTACAGAAGCGGGTGAGTTGCCTAGCAACATCTGGAGATCTACAGTTTGAGACCACAATACAGTGGTCTCTAAACTGTAGCCCTCCAGATGTTGCAAAACTACAACTCCCTGCACTCCCAGACAGCTGTTTGCTGTTTGGGCATGCTAGGATTTGTAGTTTTGCAACAGCCGGAGGGCTACAGTTTGGAGATCACTGTGGAGTGATCTCTAAACTGTGACCTAGATCTTACAAACCTACAACTCCTAGCATACCCACACAGCAGTTTGCTGTCTGGGCATGCTGGGATGTGTAGTTTTGCAACATCTGGAGGGCCACAGTTTGGAGATCACTGTGCAGTGGTCTCTAAACTGTAGCCCTCCAGATGTTGCTAAAACTGGAAATCCCAGCATGCCCAAACAGCAAACAGCTGTCTCAGCATGGTGGGAGTTGTAGTTGCGTACCTTCAACTGTTGCATAACTACATCTCCCCCCCCCCCCCCATGTGAATGTACAGGGTACATTCACATGGGCGGGTTTACAGTAAGTTTCCTGCTTGAAGTTTGAGCTGCCGCAAATTTTTCGCCGCAGGGGAAACTCACCGTAAACCCACCAGTGTGAATGTACCCTAAAAACACTACACTACGCTAACACAAAATAAAGGGTAAAACACTACATATACACCCCCTTACACTCCCCTCCCCCCAATTAAAATGAAAAACGTATCGTACGGCAGTATTTCCAAAACAGAGCCTCCAGCTGTTGCAAAACAACAACTCCCAGCATTTGCGGACCGCTACTGACTGTCCAGGCATGCTGGGAGTTTAGCAACAGCTGGAGGCACCCTATTTGATAATCACTGGCATAGAATACCCCTATGTCCATCCCTATGCAATCCCTAATTTAGTCCTCAAATGCACATGGTGCTCTCACACTTCGGAGCCCTGTCATATTTCAAGGAAACAATTTAGGGCCACATATGGGGTATTTCCGTACTCGGGAGAAATTGCACTACAAATTTTGGGGGGCTTTTTCTCCTTTTACCCCTACTGAAAAGGAAAAGTTGGGGGCTAAACCAGTCTGTTAGTGTAAAAAAAAAAAAATTTACACTAACATGCTGGTGTTGCCCCATACTTTTTATTTTCACAAGCGGTAAAAGGAAAATAAGACCCCCAAAACTTGTAACGCAATTTCTCCTGAGTACGAAAATACCCCATATGTGGATGTAAAATGCTCTGCGGACGCACAATAAGGCTCAGGAGTGAGAGTGCACTATGTACATTTGAGGCCTAAATTGGTGATTTGCACAGGGGATTTTACAGCGCTTCTGACATAAACGCAAAAAAAATAAATACCCACGTGTGACCCCATTTTGGAAACTACACCCCTCATAGAATGTAACAAGGGGTATAGTGCACCTTAACACCCCACAGGTGTTTGAAGAATTTTCATCTGGATGGGAAAATGAAAAAAAAAAATTTTTTTAACTAAAATGCTGGTGTTACCCTAAATTTTTCATTTTCACAAGGGAAAATAGGGAAAAAAAATCCCCCCAAAATTTGTAACCCCATTTCTTCTGAGTAAGAACATACGCATATGTGGATCTAAAGTGCTCTGCTGGCGAACTACAATGCTCAGAACAGAAGGAGCGCCATTGGGATTTTGAAGAGAAAGTTTGTCCGGAATTGAAGGCCACGTGTGTTTACAAAGCCCTCATAGTGCCAGAACAATGGACCCCCCCCCACACACATGTGACCCCATTTTGGAAACTACAACCCTCATGTAATACGGGGTACAGTGAGCATTTACACCCCACAGGTGTCTGACAGATTTTTGGAACAGTGGACCGTGAAAATGAAAAATTTAATATTCCATTTGCACAGCCCACTGTTCCAAAGACCTGTCAAACGCCAGTGGGGTGTAAATACTCACTGCACCCCTTAATACATTATGTGAGGGGTGTAGTTTCCAAAAGGGGGGTCACATGTTGGGGGGGGGTCCACTGTTCTGGCACCATTGTAGGCTTTGTAAACGCACATGGCCCCTGACTTCCATTCCAAACAAATTCTCTCTCCAAAAGCTCAATGGTGATCCTCCTCTTCTGAGCATTGTAGTGTGCCAGCAGAGCACTTGACATCCACACATGGGGTATTTCCATACTCAGAAGAAATGGGGTTACAAATTCTGGGGGGTAATTTTCTCCTATTACCCCTTGTAAAAATGTAAAATTTGAGGAAAAAACTGCATTTTAGTGAAAAAAAAATTTTTTTTTTCATTTTTTCATTTACACATCCAACTTTAACAAAAAGTCATCAAACACCTGTGAGATGTTAAGGCTCACTGTACCCCTTGTTACGTTCCCTGAGTGGTGTAGTTTCCAAAATAGTATGCCATGTGTTTGTTTATTTTTTTTGCTGTGCTGGCATCATAGGGGCTTCCTAAATGCGACATGCCCCCAAAAACCATTTAAGCTAAATTTGCTTTCCAAAAGCCAAATGTGACTCCTCTTCTGAGCATTGTTGTTCGCCAGCAGAGCACTTGACGTCCACACATGGGGTATTCCCATACAGAGATGGGGTTACAAATTTTGGGGGGCATTTTCTCCTATTATCCCTTGTAAAAATTGTACATTTGGGGGACAACTAGCATTTTAGTGAAAAAAGTAAATTAATTGTTTACACATCCAACTTTAACGAAAAGTCATCAAACACCTGTGGAGTGTTAAGGCTCACTGTATCTCTTGTTACGTTCCTTGAGGTGTGTAGTTTCCAAAATAGTATGCCATGTGGTTTTGTTTAGTTTTTTTTAGTTTTTTTTGCTGTTCTGGCACCATAGAGGCTTCTTAAATGTGACATGTCCTGTACATGACCGTGAGCATCGGAGCGATGATCAGGTCATATGCGGCAGGTCCCAGTTGTCTGCCATTAACCCCTCAGATGCTGTGATCAATACAGATCACAGCATCTGCGGCAGGGCGGCTACATTTTATGCTGATCTGCCCGGCTGTGGGGATCAGATCAGCTAACATGGTGGACGAAGGTCCCTTCACCTACCTCCGCCGCCTTCCCGGCTTTTTCTGCTCTGGTCTAAGATCGAGCAGGCCAGAG
Organism: Hyla sarda; assembly: GCF_029499605.1. Taxonomy (NCBI): domain Eukaryota; kingdom Metazoa; phylum Chordata; class Amphibia; order Anura; family Hylidae; genus Hyla; species Hyla sarda. The sequence goes on from NC_079189.1 coordinate 182,135,691, forward strand.
CAGAAGATAGCAGATAACACTGATCAGTGCTATGCCCTATGCATAGCACTGAACAGTATTTGCAATCAAATTATTGCTATAAATAGTCCTCTATGGGGGCATAAAAAGTGTAAAAATGTAAAATGTCCCTTTTCCCCCATTTTACCCCCAAAAAGTGTAAAAAAAAAAATTAACAAACATATTTGGTATCGTTGCGTGCATAAATGTCTGAACTATTAACCCCTTAAGGACCCATGACGTATGCATACGTCTCCGCACCCTTGGCTTTAAGAACCCATGACGTATGAGTACGTCATGGCGTTTTCCGGTCCCTGCCGCGCGCCGGGCAGAGATCGGAAGCGGATGCCTGCTGAAATGCTTCAGCCCCTGCGATCTTCGGCGATACCGGGTTGATCGGGTCCCGACCGCCTGGTAATTTTGCATGATCTCGGTTGTCACAGACAGCCAGGACCATGCTGAAGTATAGGAGCGAGGTGGCAAGCCTGCCACCTCCTCCTATCCCCTGCGATTCCTCGGTTAGCTAACCGACCAATCGCGCGGGGGGGGGGGGGTTACTTCCTCCCACCCTGCCCGGCCCCTGGAAGTCCGGAGAGAACGGGAGGAAGACCGGAGGATGCGGCGGGGGACGGGGGAGTGCTGGGGCCTGAAGACCCGGATCCCGGCGGCGGAGACGGCGGCGGTGGCGACAGGTGAGTGGATCTTCGGCGGCGGCGCGGGACCTTTGCAGCAGTCCAGACCGCCGTAAAGCAATCTGGACTCCCCCATCTGGTCCCCTTACACTACAACTCCCAGCATGCCCAGACAGCCCTTGGCGTCCGGGCATGCTGGGAGTTGCAGTTTTGCAACATCTGGAGGTCCGCAGTTTAGGGACCACTGTGCCCTTCCAGATGTTGCAAAACTACACATCCTCAGCATGCCCTTACTGTCCAGGCATGCTGGGAGTTGTAGTTCTGTAACATCTGGCCCTTCAGATGTTGCAGAACTAAAACTCCCAGCATGCCTGGACAGTTTTGGCATACTGGGAGTTGTAGTTTTGCAACATCTGGAAGGGTACAGATTGGGAACCACTGTATTAGTGGTCTGCAAACTGTAGTCCTCCGGATGTTGCAAAACTACAACTCCAAGCATGCTGGGAGTTGTAGTTCGGCAGCATCTGGCTCTAAAGATGTTGCCGAACTACTACTTCCAGCATGCCTGAGAATGTCTGGGAGTAGTGGTTTTGCAACAACTGGAGGCACACTGGTTGGGAAACATTGTCTGTTTCCTAACTCAGTGTTTCCCAACCCGTGTGCCTCCAGCTGTTGCAAAACTATAACTACCAGCATGCACTGATAGACTGTGCATGCTGGGAGTTGTAGTTTCGCAACAGCTGGAGGTCCCCCCCCCCCCCCGTGAATGTACAGGGTACATTCACATGGGCAGGGGGCTTACAGTGAGTATCAGGCTGCAAGTTTGCGATGCAGCAAATTTTGCGCGGCAGCTCAAACTCGCAGCGGGAAACTCGCTGTAATCCCCCGCCCGTGCGACTGTACCCTAAAAACACTACACTACACTACCACAAAATAAAATAAAAAGTAAAAAACACTACATATACACATACCCCTACACAGCCCCCCTCCCCTCCCCAATAAAAATGTTAAATATCTGGTACGCCACTGTTTCCAAAATGGAGCCTCCAGCTGTAGCAAAACAACAACTCCCAGTATTGCCGGACAGCCGTTGACTGTCCAAGCATGCTGGGAGTTTTGCAACAGCTGGAGGCACCCTGTTTGGGAATCACTGGTGTAGAATACCCCTATGTCCACCCCTATGCAAATCCCTAATTCAGGCCTCAAATGTGCATGGCGCTCTCTCACTTCGGAGCCCTGTCATATTTGAAGGCAAAAGTTTAGGGCCACCGTTGGGGTATTGCCGTACTTGGGAGAAATTGCCTAACAAATTTTGGGGGGCATTTTCTCCTTTCACCCCTTATGAAAAGGTGAAGTTGGGGTCTACCCCAGCATGTTAGTGTAAAAAAAAAATTTTTACACTAACATGCTGGTGTTGCCCCATACTTTTCATTTTGACAAAAGGTAAAAGGGAAAAAAGCCCCCCAAAATTTGTAATGCAATTTCTCCTGACTACGGTGATACCCCATATGTGGGCGCAAAGTGCTTTGGGGGCGCACATCAAGGCCCAGAAGGGAGAGTGCACCATGTACATTTGAGGTGATTTGCACAGGGGTGGCTGATTGTTACAGCGGTTTTGACAAACGCAAAAAAATAAAAAAAACACATGTGACCCCATTTCGGAAACTACACCCCTCACGGAATGTAATGAGGGGTGCAGTGAGAATTTACACCCCACTGGTGTCTGACAGATCTTTGGAACAGTGGGCTGTGCAAATAAATAATTTTGTACAGCCCACTGTTCCAAAGATCTGACAGACACCAGTGGGGGGTAAATGCTCACTGTATGTTCCTTGTTATGTTCCTCAAGGGGTCTAGTTTCCAAAATGGTATGCCATGTGGGGGTTATTTTGCTGTCCTGGCACCATATTTTGCTCTCCAAAAGCCAAATATGACTCCTTCTCTTCTGAGCATTGTAGTTCGCCCGTAGTGCACTTCTGGTCAACTTATGGGGTACCTCCATACTCAGAAGAGATGGGGTTACAAATTTTGGGGGATATTTTCTGCTATTAACCCTTGCAAAAATGTGAAATTTGGGGGGGAAACACACATTTTAGTGAAAAAATTTTGTACAGCCCACTGTTCCAAAGATCTGACAGACACCAGTGGGGGGGGGGGGGGGGGGGTAAATGCTCACTGTACCCCTTGTTACGTTCCTCAAGGGGTCTAGTTTCCAAAATGGTATGCCATGTGTTTTTTTTTTTGCTGTCCTGGCACCATAGGGGCTTCCTAAATGCGACATGCCCCCGAGCAAAATTTGCTCTCAAAAAGCCAAATATGACTCCTTCTCTTCTGAGCATTGTAGTTCGCCCGTAGTGCACTTCAGGTCAACTTATGGGGTACCTCCATACTCAGAAGAGATGGGTTACAAATTTTGGGGGGTATTTTCTGCAATTAACCCTTGCAAAAATGTGAAATTTGGAGGGTAAACACACATTTTAGTGAAAATATATATTTTTTTTACATATGCAAAAGTCGTGAAACACCTGTGGGGTATTAAGGCTCACTTTATTCTTTGTTACGTTCCTCAAGGGGTCTAGTTTCCAAAATGGTATGCCATGTGTTTTTTTTTTGCTGTTCTGGCACCATAGGGGCTTCCTAAATGCAACATGCCCCCCAAAAACCATTTCAGAAAAACATACTCTCCAAAATCCCATTGTCGCTCCTTCTTAATGTTTAAAGTGACAGTGGTCAGATGTTCAAAAAATGGCCAGGTCCTAAGGTGTAAAATGGCTGGGGCCTTAAGGGGTTAAAATATAATGTTAAGGATCCCATATGGCGAATGGTGTTAACGTAATAAAAAAAAAAGTCCAATTTTTTTTAACCCCTTAAGGACCCAGCCAATTTTCACTGTAGGACCCGACCGTTTTTTGCACATCTGACCACTGTCACTTTCATTCTGATTCCGAGAATGTTTTTTTGTGATATATTCTACTTTATGTTAGTGGTAAAAATTTTGTCGATTCTTGGTGAAAAATTCCAAAATTTTATGAAAAAAATTGAAAATGTAGCATTTTTTTAAACTTTGAACTTTGAAGCTCTCTGCTTTTAAGGAAAATGGATATTCCAAATAAATTATATATTGATTCAAATAAGCAATATGTCTACTTTATGTTGGCATCATAAAGTAGACATGTTTTTACTTTTGGAAGACATCAGAGGGCTTCAAAGTATAGCAGCAATTTTCCAATTTTTCACAAAATTTTCAAAATCGAAATTTTTCAGGGACCAGTTGTTTTGAAGTGGATTTGAAGGGCCTTCTTATTAGAAATACTCCATAAATGACCCCATTATAAAACTGCACCCGTCAAAGTATTCAAAATGATATTCAAAACATTTTTTAACCCTTTAGATGTTTCACAGGAATAGCAGCAAATTCATTATTTACACTCGCATGTTCTTGTAGACCCAGTTTTTGAATTTTTAAAAGGGGTAAAAGGAGAGAAATCTTCCTAAAATTTGTAACCCAATTTCTCTCGAGTAAGGGAATACCCCATATGTGTATGTGAAGTGTTCCGCTGGTGCAGTAGAGTGCTCAGAAGGGAAGGATCGACAGTGGGATTTTGGAGAGTGAGTTTTTCTGAAATGGTTTCTACATTTACGTCCTTGGTCGTTAAGATGTTAAACTGTGAATTTATATTGCTATTGATATGGTTATTTGCACTTTTATTAACACCATCTCCTGACAGCTCTATTACTTTAGCTGACAAAATATTTTTTTGCCATAGGTTTCATCATGCATAAAGAAAATAAAGAAAAGCAAAATAAAAACTAAGTGCCTAGGACGAAAAGTATAACTAAAATGATTTAAATTTTTGTCAAACAACAAAAATGCATTAAAAAAGGTTGCCCTTTGGACATATGGAAAATCACCGCAGCACAATAGGTTTGTTCTGGAGTCTTAAAGGCTGCTTCATGTTTTCCTGTTGTGCTAACCCCTGCCAAGCACTGGCTGCAACTGTCTTGACATCCTGTAAGTTTTTTATACGCAGCAGATCCAGCACTTGGAGGCAGAGCAGGCCACCCAGACCCCAGAGGAAAGAAATGGTATGGGGGGGGGGGGGGGGCAGTGTGAGGTGCCTTATGTAGCCATGGCCAACATGTCATGCTTGCTGAGACATTTGATGTCATGTGATATGTTTGTGTCTTAGTGTCACATATTTGCTCTGGCACCACTGGACAGCTCTATGCAGTCCTGGCTATCATTCGTATGGGCACCCAAACCATCAGAAAACATTTTTAATGATTGTATTTTCCAGGAGACTAGATGCAAACACACTTGTGCAGCCCCCCCCCCCCCTTCCTTTCCGTTGGGGAGATCCCTAGAGTGATACCTTGGGCCAGAGATTTACGCTAGCCACTGTGACCATGGCGTCCAACTATCTGTGGAATTACAAGTATCAGCTGCCACTTGTGTCCCACCAAATCACTATGGGACCAGGACTAGGCATAAAGTAGATGCTATGCCTCCCCCAGCAGTATTTTGGTCAGTGTTATGCATTAGCTAAAGCCAGGAATTGATCACACAGAGAAAAGGTATGTGGGATCCTTTAATGTTATCATACACAGAAAAGTATAGAACTTGTTGGAATCCAACTGGCTGGTGGTAGCAGAAATGTCTGGCAATGGCTTACCCTTCTCCATTGAAAACACATGACCATTTAGCTGTTTAGTTATTGAAGGGGTATAGCTGCACGATTAATCTCAAAAGCAATCAAACTGTGAAATGTGATTATCACCTCATAATTTGATTTCGCGGCCCGGCCCCTAGACTCAACTCCTGTGTGTCTTCTGCTGTCTGCTACCTCCCACCCGACTCCTAGTGTGTGTAATATGGTGCTGGGCTGCAGGGGAAACGTAAAACAAAAACTGATGCTTACCTATCCCTGTTCCACCATGGTCTGCAAAATAATGTAACTTTGTATTACATGCCATCAATATAAAAATGAATGACAAATATAAAATGGGCAAAACTATATCAAGGACAGATATCACTAAGAGCAAGTGCAGGAAATATATAACAACATATGACGGACTTAAAACTTTAGTTCTCAATTAAAATTCAACATGCATAGAAATTTGTATGATTACATACAAAGTCCACCCTTCACATTTTTATAAATATTTTATTATATCTGCACTTATATGAGAGTGAACAGCCTGTATAACAGTGTTTAATGTTGTGTCCCCTCAAATGTCTAAAGCTTCGCAAAAAAAGTGAATAGACCCCTAAGTGTGAATGTCCTAATTGGGCCCATGGTGTCAATATTGTGTGTGGCCACCATTATTTTCCAGCACTGCCTTAAGCCTCTTTAGCACGAAGGTCACCAGACCTTAACCAAGGCAGTGGTTTTCTTGGTGGTGTGTTTGGGGTCATTATTATGTTGGAATACTGCCTTGTGGCCCAGTCTACAAAGGGAGGGGGTCATGTTCTGTTTCAGTACAGTATGTCAGAGCCAGTAGCACTCATGCAGCCTCAGATCAGAAGACTCCTACCACCATGCTTCACAAGGCAAGGCACACATGTTCTTGCACTCCTCATGACACCATCTGAGTCAAATAAGTTTATTTTGGTCTCATTGGACTAGAGGACATGGCTCCAGTAATCCATGCCCTTAATCTGCCGGTCTTCAGCAAAATGTTTGTGGGTTTTCTAGTGCTTCATCTTTAGAAGTGGCTTCCTTCTGGGACAACAGCTATGCAGACCAATTTGATGCAGTGTGCGGGGCATGGTCTGAGCCCTGACAGGCTGACTCCCACACCCCTTTTACCTCTGCAGCAATGCTGGCAGCACTCATATGTCTATTTTCCAAAGACAACCTCTGGATATGACGCTGAGCATGTGCACTCATCTTCTTTTGTTGAGCATGGCGAGGCCTGTTCTTAGTGGAACCTGTCCTATGAAACTGCTGTACGGCCTTACCCACTGTGCTGCAGCTCGGTTTCAGCGTCCTGGAATCTTCTTATAGCCTAGGCCATCTTTATGTAGAGCAACAATTCTTTTTTTCAGATCCTCAAAGATTTCTTTGCCAAATAGGTGCCATGTTGAACTTCCAGTGACCAGTATTAGAGAGTATGAAAGTGATAACAACAAATTGAAGACACCTGCTCTACATTCACACCTGAGACCTTGTAAGGCTGGGTTCACACTACGTTTTGTCCCATACGGGAGAGCATACGGCAGGGGGGAGCTAAAAGCTCGCGCTCCCGTATGCCACCGTATGCGCTCCCGTATGTCATTCATTTCAATGAGCCGACCGGAGTGAAACGTTCGGTCCGGTCAGCTCATTTTTGCGCCGTATGCGCTTTTACAACCGGACCTAAAACTGTGGTCAACCACGGTTTTAGGTCCGGTTGTAAAAGCGCATACGGCGCAAAAATGAGCCGACCGGACCGAACGTTTCCACTTAGTTTTTTTTCTGCCACTGCAGTTTTTGAGCCAAATCCAGAAGTGTATTCAAAAGGAATAGGACATATAAAGGAAGGACTTATACTTCTCCTCCCTTATGGATCCACTTCTGACTTTGGCTCAAAAACTGCAGTGGCCGTTTTACAAAAACCAGAAGAAAAAAAAGTGGAAACTTAGCCTTACAAGTCACATGACTCACTTATGTTAGATTTTTATTTTTAAAACTTCTGATACATGCTAAAAACAGGGTACATTTATTACTGTATTACTATTGTGCTGTATGTGAGTTATTGTTATCCAGAGTATTAACATTAACCCCTTAAGGACGCAGGGTTTTTCAGTTTTTGCATTTTCATTTTTTCCTCCTTACCTTTTAGAAATCATAACCCTTTCAAATTTCCACCTAAAAATCCATATCATGGCTTATTTTTTGCATCTCCAATTCTACTTTGCAGTGACATTAGTCATTTTACCCAAAAATCCACGGCGAAATGGAAAAACAAAATCATTGTGTGACAAAATCGAAGAAAAACAAAATTTTTAACTTTTGGGGGCTTCCGTTTCTACACAGTGCATATTTCGGTAAAAATGACACCTAATCATTATTCTGTACGTCGATACGGTTAAAATGGTACCCTACTTATATAGGTTTCATTTTATCGTACTTCGAAAAAATCATAACTACATGCAGGAAAATTTATACGTTTAAAAATGTCATCTTCTGACCCCTATAGCTTTTTTTATTTTTCCACGTACAGGGCGGTATGAGGGCAATTTTTTTGCGTCGTGATCTGAAGTTTTTATCGGTACCATTTTTGTTTTGATCTGACTTTTTGATCACTTTTTATAAATTTTTTTATGGTCTAAAAAGTGACCAAAAATACGCTTTTTTGGACTTAGGAATTTTTTTTACGTGTACGCCATTGACCGTGCGGTTTAATTAACAATATATTTTTATAGTTTGGACATTTATGCATGCGGCGATACCACATATGTTTATTTTTATTTTCATTTACACTGTTTTATTTTTTTTTTTATGGGAAAAGGGGGGTGATTCAAACTTTTATTAGGGAAGGGGTTAAATGACCTTTATTAAAACTTTTTTTTTACTTTTTTTTGGCAGTGCTATAGCTCCCATAGGGACCTATAACAATGCACACACTGATCTTTTACACAGATCACTGGCGTGTATTAACACACCTGTGATCAGTATAAGAAGCATAAAGTTCAAAGAAAGGAAAACAGGGGGAGCACTCACGATACCGGGTTTGATGAAAGTGCAGGAAAGCCTTTATTCAAGTGCAGGAGACATAAAACGGCTGGACGCCAGGACACCCCGCAACATGGGTAAGCAGCTTTCATGCCAAACACAGGGCGCTTCTTCGGACCACTCCCCTTCCGACACCTGGCCAGGTAAATACCCCTCTTTCATTGTCACGTGAGGGAAGGGGGTGTTTACAAATACAAGGTAAAAAACACACATTGCTGCGGGAGCACACAAAAACAATAAAAAACGCTATGCAGGGTATTACAAAAAGACGCTCATGTCTAACCTATCATTTAATCCAATATTTCCCTGGGCGTTAGTCTTTAAAATCCAGCGACCTTTCTTTTGAAGTAGTGTCGTCTTGACATCCACTCCAGCTGTCGGGAAAACCCGTTCAATTCCGAGAAAACGCATCGCGCCGATATAACTATTGTGATCGTCGTGTATATGGGCAATCAGCCGAGGGGAACCTTTTCCCGTCCTAATTGAGTTAGCGTGTTCTCTAAACCGTATATTGACTGTACGAGTAGTGCAGCCTATATAGAAACGGTTACAGCTGCAACGGATGGCATACACAACGTTTTTTGTCCTGCAACAAATAAAATCTTTACATATAAAATCCACTCCTCCCAACCTGATAAATTTATCTAAACACAGGTAGCTACACCAATTGCACCCTCCGCATTTGAAATTACCCTTCGGCATATCTTTATTTAACCAGCAATTACTGGGGGAGGTAGTTTTGAGGGAGCTACTGACTAAACAATTTTTTTAGGTTTCTACACTTTTTAAAAGTGATGAGGGGTGGATTTTTTGTAGTTTCTTTGAGATCCAAGTCATTTTGTAACAGGCTCCAGTTGTTATAGATGGCTTTTTTTTTTTTCTGGGCTATTGGGCTATATTTAAAGGCAAATGTAAAATGGGTCTGTTGTACTTTCTCATCATATGGCTTTTTTCTTTTCCTTTTTAAGAGGGTCTCTCTCTCCATTTTTCTGGCTTTATTCAATGCCAAGTCCAGCACGTTTTTGGGGTATCCTCTGGAACGCAGCCTAACATGCAACTCTCCAGCTTGCATCTCGAAGTCCTCCACCCGGAGGAGGATGTCTTGATGTCTATGCTGTACCAGTTAATGGGCCGTATATGAATAAATAGTGCCGATCACTTTTTCTCACATTGCACATTGGATTCATTCTTATCTGGATCAGAGCACATCTAGTAAGATGGCCGAAGGTACTAATGCAAATATGGACACGGAATTGGAAGATTTGGAGAGCGGACCTTCTAAGAATGCGGAGGGTGCATTTTCAGCTGGACGCCAGGACGCAGACAATTTGTTTTCCGCTTGCAATCTAAAAGACGCACTCCAGGTTATGAGCGTTAAAAACCTGGAGCAAAAAATCACTACCCTCTCAGAAAGAGAGACAAGATTGTTCTGGACTATTAAATCACTTAAGTCCTATGAAGCCTGTAACCGCATCCCTCGGGGACTGCGTAATTATAAAGAACCATCGCAGTTTGTAGATGACTCCCAGTTCTCATTGACATGGCACCAAATACATCTGGATTATGCAATTAATATGATGAAGGCTATTATTAAGCAGAACGAGAAAGAGTACTCCCAGGTTACATTAGAGCTTATGAAAGCTAAAACAGAACTCAGAGTCAGGTTGTCTGAAAAACATTTTCTTAATTTCAATAAAAAGCTGGAGAAGAAACTCACCTTACTCCAAGTATCCCTAAAGGAAAACAAAAGGGATACATTTTTGCGGGACAAGCTGGATTTTGACAATAATAGGGTGTTTTCGTTTTCAAAAGCTGGTAATAAATGTCCACAAAGGAAGAACAGAAATTGTCGTCGCAAATCAGACTTCTGGACTACGGACTCCGAGTCCAGCGGTTCGGAGGAGAAAGGCAATAATAAAAACAGAAAAAAAGAGAAACCGCAACAGAAAACGCAACATGAAGCCGGCCAGATGCCTTTAGACAGAAGACGCGAAGGGGTAGGAGAGTGTCAAGGCGAAAAGGGTTGGGAATAAAGCAGAAGGAAGTAACATGGAAAACCTAGATGGACATTCAGAGGAAATGACACGACTTAAAAATCATTAATCTGTCAGACTACAGGATTGATGAAGCAACCAACTCTCTGTTATCTAAAGGCCTGAACTTCTGTTTGGTAGAGGAGTTTGTCCAAGTGACATTTGAAATTGACTTTTTTCGGGCTTTTTGGAAAATTTGCTTTAAAAAATTATTTTGTAATAAAGATAATGTTAAACAACGCGATGAAGGCGATATACCTGTCAGTATAGACACACTGGGGTTTAGCGTCCTTCGGGACACCCCACAGTCCGAACTAGACTGCTTGTTTGCATTAATGGATTTAATACCTGATGAAGAGAAGGGGGAGATCTGGGGACTCTTGAGGTACCCGAATTTTGGGGAGGAAAAAAGTCCACTTTTTGTCCCCAGGTCCCCCAGGTCTTGATCTCTTTCAGAAAAGAGTGCTGGAGGAGATCAAGGCCTTATGTCACCCAAAAGACCCAGATAACATCACCAAAGAAGAAAGGCAGGCCCTAGAACGTCTTAAAAAAGCTGACAATGTGATTATTAAAAAATCAGATAAAGGGGGAAATGTCGTTTTGATGAATAAAGATTATTAAAGAGGCTTTACGACAACTCAATAACCCCCTGCATTATACTAAATTATCTGGTAATCCCTTTCTAAATTATCTGGTAGTCCTTTCTAAAAAAAAAACGGCCGAAAGATTTCTACCAGACATGCCAAGAGAACAGTCTGGTATTTCCTCCCAAAAGTCCACAAGACGTTGGAGTCCCCACCCGGGAGACCTATTGTCTCCGGGGTGGGGACTCTAACGGAGTCTGTGTCTCAGTACATAGACTGGTTGCTTCACCCACTGCTAAATGAAATCCCGGCCCTAGTAAAAGATACTAATGATTTTCTGAGGTCTCTAGAGGGGCTCCTGATCCCTGACAACTGTATACTGGTGTCAATTGACATTGAAAGTCTTTATACCAGTATACCTCAACAAAAAAGTATTGAGGTGATCAGGGGTTTCCTAGAGTGCTCAGACAAGAGTTCCAAGTATATCAATTTTATTTGCGATGCACTCCAATTTATTTCATCCTGTAATTCATTCAAATTTGGCACCGAGTGGTATACGCAGACCAGCGGGGTCGCAATGGGGACCCTGGTGGCTTGCACTTTAGCAAACCTGTAGGTGGCCAGTTTGGAAAAACGCTACATCCTTACTAATGTCAATCGATTTATTGGACACATTGTTCAGTACCACCGCTTTGTGGATGACGTTTTCATCGTGTGGGCGGGAACGGAGTCTACCTTTGTGGACTTCGTCTCCGCCCTAAATGATGAAAACGACATGAACTTAAAGTTCACTTGGAAGATAGGGGACCCTGACTTAGAATTTCTTGACGTTAATGTCAGTATCTCAGAAAGCACTATTACCACTAAAGGGTATCGAAAGCCGACAGCATGCAACTCTCTACAACATTTTGGAAGTTATCACCCTGATCATGTGAAAAGGGCGGTCCCTTGCGTGCAGTTTTTGAGACTCAAAAGGATAAATTCCCGGGTGGAGGACTTCGAGATGCAAGCTGGAAAGTTGCATGCTAGGCTGCGTTCCAGAGGATACCCCAAAAACGTGCTGGACTTGGCATTGAATAAAGCCAGAAAAATGGAGAGAGAGAGACCCTCTTAAAAAGGAAAAGAAAAAAGCCATATGATGAGAAAGTACAACAGACCCGTTTTACATTTGCCTTTAAATATAGCCCAATAGCCCAGAAAATTAAAAAAGCAATCTATAACAACTGGAGCCTGTTACAAAATGACCCGGATCTCAAAGAAACTACAAAAAATCCACCCTTCACTTTAAAAAAGTGTAGAAACCTAAAAAATTGTTTAGTCAGTAGCTCCCACAAAACTACCTCCCCCAGTAATTGCTGGTTAAATTAAGATATGCCGAAGGGTAATTTCAAATGCGGAGGGTGCAATTGGTGTAGCTACCTGTGTTTAGATAAATTTATTAGGTTAGGAGGAGTGGATTTTATATGTAAAGATTTTATTTGTTGCAGGACAAAAAACATTGTGTATTCCATCCGTTGCAGCTGTAACTGTTTCTATATAGGCTGCACTACTCGTACAGTCAATATACGGTTTACAGAACACACTAACTCAATTAGGACGGCAAAAGGTTCCCCTCGGCTGATTGCGCATATACGCAACGATCACAATAGTGATATTGGCGCGATGCGTTTTCTCGGAATTGAACGAGTTTTCCCGACAGCTGGAGTGGATGTCAAGACGACACTACTTCAAAAGGAAGGTCGCTGGATTTTAAAGACGAACGCCCAGGCAAATCTTGGATTAAATGATAGGTTAGGCATGAGCGTCTTTTTGTAATACCTTGCATAGCGTGTATGGATTTTTTTTTACATTTTGTGTGCTCCCGCAGCAATGTGTGTTTTTTTACCTTACATTTGTAAACACCCCCTTCCATCACGTGACAATAAAAGAGGGGTATTTACCTGGCCAGGTGTCGGAAGGGGAGTGGTGCGAAAAAACGCCCTGTGTTTGGCGTGAAAGCTGCTTACCCGTGTTGCGGGGTGTCCTGGCGTCCAGCCGTTTTATGTCTGCTGCACCTGAATAAAGGCTTTCCTGCACTTTCATCAAACCCGGTATCGTGAGTGCTCCCCCTGTTTTCCTTTCTTTGAACTTTATGGTTGTTATGTGGATATACTTTTGAGGGGTTTTGAGGCACCGAAGACAGGGTGTTAGTGCACCGCTCGGAAGGAGAGGCTCTTCATTGCACCTCAGTGTGATTTTCTTGATGTCTATGCTGTACCAGTTAATGGGCCGTATATGAATAGATAGTGCTGATCGCTTTTATCACATTGCACACCTGTGATCAGTGTTATCGGCGCTTGACTGCTCCTGCCTGGATCTCAGGCACGGAGCAGTCATTCGGCGATCGGACACCGAGGAGGCAGGTAAGGGCCCTCCCGGTGTCCTGTAAGCTGTTCGGGACGCCACGGTTTCACCGCGGCGGTCCCGAACAGCCCGACTGAGCAGCCGGAATACTTTCACTTCAGACGCGGCGGTCAGCTTTGATGGCCGCCGAGACCGACCCGATATGATGCTTGGTCACCGCGTGACCCCACGGCATATCGCGGGAGCCGGCGGGGGAAGTAAATATACGTCCTTCGTCGTTAAGGGGTTACATGTCAAACCTCTTTAGGTTGGGGTTACACTTTGCAATTTTGCCAAAAACATTGCTGCCAGATTATTGCTGGGAGTCAATATGGAACTATAAAACATCAGACTTGCAGGCCATGTTGAGAAATGGCTTTTTTTTTTTTTTGGGGGGGGGGGAAACCCAATAGCTCTTATTTACTATTGTAAACCGACATGTTTTTTAGGTATTGCACCAGAAATTCGGTCTGTGACAGAATTTGCTCCAGAATTGGAAAATACCCGACGAACTCTCCATTTTATTGGGAAAAAGGGGCATGGTCACCGAAAAGGGGCATGTCCTGTCATTTTCACAAAAACCCAACATATTTACTAAGGTTTCCACAGAAAATGTGGTGGATTTGAGCTAAGGAAAACCCTACAGATCAGAGAATGTGTAAAAAAAAAGCAAAATGTAGGGAAAAGTGCAAAATGTAGGGAAACCTTAGTAAATACCGTGGAAAAAAAATTGTAGGGAATTAAATTCCACAAAGAAACCTACACTCCACTCTTAGTAAATCAGGGCCACTATACATGATACAAACGCCATAAAACAGCATCTTGGGAGTGCAAAATGACGGGGTAGTTTTTGTTGCCTTTTTTTGCGATACCACACATAAAGTTATATACTATCCTGCTAAATTGTGTTGTTATAATGAAAACAAACAAAAAGCCTTTTGTGAGAACAAATATGTAAAACATGTTTATTTTAGACAAAGGGTTCAGTTGAAGGCTTGGCCTTAGGCAGGTAATCAGATCTTGTGCCTCCAACTTCAAAGATAGCATTGTTATATAAAGGAGTGGAAGATACTTGGCTTCACCTTCCTGCACATTCTGTCTTTGGGGAAGCTGGTTAATAATTGATAATGGCATCACTTTGAGGACCTGTAGAATAGCTAAGCTAAGAATCACACACTCTTTTATTTATTCCACACACTGTGTCGCAGTGCAACCAGTGCTTATAATATTAGAATTTACAAAGATTATCACTAAGGGGGGAGATTTATCAAAATCTGTGCAGAGGAAAAGTCGCCCATAGCAACCAATCAGATCACTTCTTTCATTTTGAAGAGGCCATGGGCAACTGATCAACTTTTCCTCTGCATGAGTTTTGATAAATCTCCCCCTATGTCTTTATACATAGCTAAATAGATACTAGTGTTGAGCGCGAATATTAAAAATGCAAATTTTTACCGTGAATATCGGCACTCCGCGATTTCACGAATATTTAGAATATAGTGATATATTTGTAATGCTGAATATGTTTTTTTTTTTTTTTTTTTGCAAATATGCAAATATTCGCGAATATTGGCACTTCCAGTCAGAGGACACTGATCCCTCCCTTCTTTTACCTGAAAGATATAATCGCGCATTCACACTATGCAAATTTCATTAAGAATTTTCGCATGAAAAAAAAGAGAACGAACATAGCTAATATGCAAATTTCACTAACATAGGATGAATATTTGTCTATATATTTGCAAAATATCGCTAATTTGAATATGGCCCCTGTCGCTCATCACTAAGTCACCTAACCTTATCAGAAACAAATGAACTTGCTAATGAAGTGATGTTCTTACATTCAGCAAAGCTGCACTAGATACTAGGAGTGTTTTAAGGAAAAACTGTCAGCCTGTTCACCCACACTAAACCCAATAAACTGAGTTATACTGTAGTGTGGGTGAACAGGATTCAAATGAGGGGTCACTTACTTATTTTCATCAACTGACTGACGAGATATACGCTTCTAAAGTTCTGGGATTCCTAAAATGAACAGCACACTGAAGGCGTCTCCCCACCGGCTGGCCGCCTCTACCTCCCGTAGTAAAGCTCCTAAGCCCGCCCCTGAGCTTTGCATATCCATAAGCTTCAACTCCACGTCCTAGTGGCGTGGAGTTATAGCTCACATTATTGCAGCGCTCTTTCTAAAGAGCGCATGCGCCGCTATTTTCCCCCCCAGCTCTTACGTCATCAGGATGTGAGAGCTGGGGAAATCATAGCGGCGCGTGCGCTCTTCAGACAGACCAGAATTTCTGGAATCATAAACCTATACCTTATTCTGTGTATAGGAGATAAGTGTTAATTGGTGTAAATCCACTTTAAAGGTAAACGGTAACCGTTCACCCACACTATAACTTCATACACCGGGGTACAGTGTGGGTGAACAGGAGACCGATGGGGGGGTCTCGGACTGCTATACCTACCTGCACTCCGGAGCCCCGATCCTCCAAATGCCACCCTCTTCTAGCGCTGACTTGCGCTTTGAGGGGGGCCCGCCGGCAAGATTAAAATATTCATAAGCGCCGGTCACGTGAGCGCTCAGTAGGCACGAGCACTCACGTGACCAGTGCTTATGAATATTTAAATCCAGCCTATGGGCTTGCCTCAAAATGCAATTCAGTGCTGGAAGACGGGGACCTTTGGAGGATCGGGGCTCCGAACTGCAGGTTGGTATAGCAGTCCCAGACCCGCCATCGGTCTCCTGTTCACCCACACTATAACCCGGTGTATCAGGTTATAGTGCGGGTGAAAGGGTGACCGTTTACCTTTAAATATACAATTTTGTCCTGTTAGAAATAAAAGTCTCAAAAGAGGAGACTGACAACCTTGTATTTTCTCCCCTGCATATTTGCCACTGAAATGTGTTTAACCCCTTAAGGACCAAGCCCATTTTCATCTTAAAGAGTAACTCCCACCATCTGCATTTTTTCTCTCTCCCTACCTGTTGCTAAACTATCCCTAACCCCTTCCCTGCCTTTAAAAATGTTTTTGCTACCTTGTAAAGAGCTGATTTTTTGCTCGTCTCCCTAGCTCTGCCGGAAGCCGACTTCCCCAGCAGGCGCAACGTCATTGACGCATTCTGGGCTCCGACATCCACCCTCACCAATAGCACGCCAGGCTGCTCTGGGGTCTCCTCCTCCCTGTTTAGCAGTGTAGTGTTATCCAGGGAGGAGGAGTATCGCCCACCTGCCGTGCTCACCACCGAGACTCGGGACCGAAACAAAGTATGGGTAAGTGAAATATGACTTCACTTACCCATACAGGACATGTACAGTCCTGGAGCATCAGTGTAGGACGGAGATTCATTTTTCAGGGACCAGTTCAGTTTTGAAATTTAAAGGGCCTTCATATTAGAAATATCCCATAAATGACCCCCTCAATGTGTTCAAAATGACATTCAGAAAGTTTGTTAACCCTTTAGGAGTTCACAGGAATAACAGCAAATTCAAAAAATCTTCATTTTTTTTACACTAGCATGTTCTTGTAGACCCAGCTTTTGAATTTTTACAAAGGGTAAAAGGAAAAAAAGTCCCCCAAAATTTGTAACCCAATTTCTCTTCACTAAGGACATACCTCATATATGGATGTAAAGTGCTCTGTGGGTGCACTAGGGGGCTCAGAAGAGAAGGAGTGACAATGGGATTGTTATGATTCGGCTAGCTAGATGTGGATCCTCTGTGTCAGCGAGGGATTGGCGTGGACCGTGTCGGTGGACCGGTTCTAGGGTTGTTACTGGTATTCACCAGAGCCCACCGCAAAGTGGGATGGTCTTGCTGCGGCGGTAGCAACCAGGTCGTATCCACCTGCAACGGCTCAACCTCACTGACTGCTGAGAAGGCGTGGGACAGAAGGACTAGGCAGAGGCAAGGTCAGACGTAGCAGAAGGTCGGGGGCAGACGGCAAGGTTCGTAGTCAATAGTGATAGCAGAAGGTTTGGAACACAGGCTTTGGACAACACTAAACGCTTTCTCTGGCACAAGGCAACAAGATCCGGTAAGGAAGGGAAGGGGAAGTGAGGTTATATAGACAGGGAGCAGGTGGAAGCTAGTTAGACTGATTGGGCCAGGCACCAATCATTGGTGCACTGGCCCTTTAAACTTAGAGAGCTGGCGCACGCGCCCTAAGGAGCGGAGCCGCGCGTGCCAGGACGTGACAGCTGGGGACCGGGACAGGTGAGTGACTTGGGATGCGATTCGCGAGCGGGTGCGTCCCGCTATGCGAATCGCATCCCCGCCGCCAGTGTCAGTGCAGCGCTCCCGGTCAGCGGGTCTGACTGGGGCGCTACAGAGAGAGGAATGCCGCGAGCGCTCCGTGGAGGAGCAGGGACCCGGAGCGCTAGGCTTAACAGGGATTTTGGAGAGACACTTTTTCTGAAATGTTTTTTGGGGGGCATGTCGCATTTAGGAAGCCCCTATGGTGCCAGAACAGTATACAAACCCCAACATGGCACACTATTTGGGAAATTATACCCCTCAAGGAATGTAGCAAGGGGAACAGTGAGCCTTAACACCCCACAGGTGTTTGGCGACTTTTTGGTAAAGTGTATTGGATGTGTAAATGAAATTATAATTTTTTTCACTAAAATGCATTTTTTCCCCAAATTTACAATTTTTTCAAGAGGTAATAGGAGAAAATGCCCCCCCAAATACCCCATGTGTGGACGTAAAGTGCTCTGCAGGCAGACTACAATGCTCAGAAGAGGAGCACCATTGAGCTTTTTGAAAGCAAATTAAGCTAAAATTGTTTTTGGGGGTCATGTTGTATTTAGGAAGCCCCTATAGTGCCAGAACAGCAAGAAAAAAAACACATGGCACACTATTTTGAAAACTACACCAATAAAGGCACATAAAAAGGGGTACCATGAGCCTTTACACTCCACAGGTGTTTGGACGTGAAAATGAAAAATTCGATTTTTCTCACTAAAATGCTGGTGTTTCCCCAAATTTTTAATTTTCACAAGGGGTAATAGGAGAAAAAGCCTCCCAAAATTTGTAACCCCATTATGGAAACACCCCACATGTGGATGTAAAGTTCCCTGCAGGAGAACTACAATGCTCAGAAGAGAAGGAGTGCCATTGAGCTTTCGGAGAGAGAATTTGGTTGGAATAGAAGTCGGGGGTCATGTGCGCTTACAAAGCCCCCGTGGTGCCACAACAGTGGACCCCCCCCCACATGTGACCCCATTTTGGAAACTACACGCCTCACAGAATTTAACAAGGGGTGCAGTGAGCATTTACACTCCACTGGCGTTTGACAGATCTTTGGAACAGTAGGCTGTGCAAATGAAAAATACAATTTTTCATTTTCACGGACCACTGTTCCAAAAATCTGTCAGACACTTGTGGGGTGTAAATGCTCACTGCACCCCTTATTGCATTTCATGAGGGGTGTAGTTTCCAAAATGGGGTCACATGTGGGTGGGGGAGGGGATCCACTGTTCTGGCACCATGAGGGCTTTGTAAACACACATGGCCTTCAATTTTGGACACGCTCTCTCTCCAAAAGCCCAATGGCGCTCCTTCTCTTCTGAGCATTGTAGTTCGCCCGTAGTGCACTTCAGGTCAATTTATGGGGTACCTCCATCCTCAGAAGAGATGGGGTTACAAATTTTGGGGGGCTTTTTTCCTATTTTCCCTTGTGAAAATGAAAAATGTAGGGTAATGCCAGCATTTTAGTGAAAAAATTTTTTTTTTTCATTTTCACATCCAACTTTTGTCAAACCCCTGTGGGGTGTTAAAGGGGTACTCCGGTGGAAAAAAATTTTTTTTTCTTTTTTAAATCAACTGGTGCCAGAAAGTTAAACATATTTGTAGATTACTTCTATTAAAAAATCTTAATCCTTCCTGTATTTATTAGCTGCTGAATACTACAGAGGAAATTCTTTTCTTTTTTGAATGCTCTCTGATGACATCATAAACACACTGCTCTCTGCTGACGTTCTAATAATAAGTCTTTATTTATTGTTGTCCTTAGTGGGATTTGAACCCAAGGCCCCAGCATTGCAAGGCAGCAGTGCTAACCACTAAGCCACCATTCTGCCCTTAGCATACATCTGCTATGCACAGTTGCTAAAATTGACAGAGATGTCACCAGAGAGCACTGTGGTCGTGATGTAGCATTCAGCAGCTAATAAGTACTGGAAGGATTAAGATTTTTTTAATAGAAGTAATTTACAAATATGTTTAACTTTCTGGCACCAGTTGATTTAAAAAAGAAAAAAAAAATGTTTTTCTACCGGAGTACCCCTTTAACCCCTCAAGGACCCAGCCATTTTACACCTTAGGATCCGGCCATTTTTTGCACATCTGACCACTGTCACTTTAAACATTAATAACTCTGGAATGCTTTTAGTTATCATTCTGATTCCGAGATTGTTTTTTCGTGACATATTCTACTTTAACATAGTGGTAAAATTTTGTGGTATCTTGCATCCTTTCTTGGTGAAATATCCCAAAATTTTATGAAAATTTTGCATTTTTCTAACTTTGAAGCTCTCTGCTTGTAAGGAAAATGGATATTCCAAATAATTTTTTTTAATTCACATATACAATATGTCCACTTTATGTTTGCATTATACAATTTACGTGTTTTTACTTTTGGAAGACACCAGAGGGCTTCAAAGTTCAGCAGCAATTTTCCAATTTTTCACAAAATTTCCAAACTCACAATTTTTCAGGGACCAGTTCAGGTTTGAAGTGGATTTGAAGGGTCTTCATATTAGAAATACCCCACAAATGACCCCATTATAAAAACTGCACCTTCCAAAGTATTCAGTCAGCGTTTTAACCCTTTAGGTGTTTCACAGGAATAGCAGCAAAGTGAAGGAGAAAATTCACAATCTCCATTTTTTTACACTCGCATGTTCTTGTAGACCCAATTTTTGAATCTTTACAAGGGGTAAAAGGAGAAAATGTATTGTTATTTTTCTCGAGTAAGCACATACCTCATATGTCTATGTAAAGTGTTCGGCGGGCACAGTAGAGGGCTCAGAAGCGAAGGAGCGACAAGGGGATTTTGGAGAGTACGTTTTTTTAAATGGTTTTTGGGGGGCATGTTGCATTTAGGAAGCCCCTATTGTGCTAGAACAGCAAAAAAAAAAAAACACATGGCATACCATTTTGGAAACTAGACCCCTTGAGGTATGTAACAAGGAATAAAGTGAGCCTTAATACCCCACAGGGGTTTCATGACTTTTGCATATGTAAAAAAATAAAAATAAAATTTCACTAAAATGTGTGTTTCCCCCCAAATTTCACATTTTTGCAAGGGTTAATAGCAGAAAATACCCCCCAAAAATTGTAACCCCATCTCTTCTGAGTATGGAGGTACCCCATAAGTTGACCTGAAGTGTACTATGGGTGAACTACAATGCTCAGAAGAGAAGGAGTCATATTTGGCTTTTTGAGAGCAAATTTTGCTTGGGGGCATGTCGCATTTAGGAAGCCCTATGGTGCCAGGACAGCAAAAAAAAAAAAACACATGGCATACCATTTTGGAAACTAGACCCCTTGAGGAATGTAACAAGAAATAAAGTGAGCCTAAATACCCCACAGGGGTTTCACGACTTTTGCATACTAAAAAAAAAAAAAAATTCACTAAAAGGTGGGTTTCCCCCCAAATTTCACATTTTTGCAAGGGTTAATAGCAGAAAATACCCCCCAAAATTTGTAACCCCATGTCTTCTGAGGATGGAGGTACCCCATAAGTTGACCTGAAGTGCACTACGGGCGAACTACAATGCTCAGAAGAGAAGGAGTCATATTTGGCTTTTTGAGACAAAATTTTGCTAGTGGGGCATGTCACATTTAGGAATAGTGTTGAGCGGCATAGGCCATATTCGAATTCGCGAATATTCGCGAATATATGGACGAATATTCGTCATATTCGCGAATATTCGCATATTCGTAATGCTCTCGTTTTATTTTCGCATATGCGAATATTCACATGTGTGAAAATTAACATATGCGAAAATTTGCATATACAAAATTAACATAAGCTAAAATTCGCATATGCGAAAATTATCAAATACACATTTTCGCATATGCGAAAATTCGCACACCAGTCTCACACAGTAGTATTAGAGCCTTCTTACACCACATAAGCTGGAAGCAGAGAGGAATGATCACTGTGATGTGTACTGTGGAAAAAAAAAAAAAAAAGAATATTCGTAATTACGAATATATAGCGCTATACTCGCGAATATTCGCGAATTTGCGAATATGCGATATTCGCGAATAAAATTCGAATTGCGAATATTCGCGAGCAACACTATTTAGGAAGCCCATATGGTGCCAGGACAGCAAAATAACCCCCACATGGCATACCATTTTGGAAACTAGACCCCTTGAGGAACGTAACAAGGAATAAAGTGAGCATTTACCCCCCACTGGTGTCTGTCAGATCTTTGGAACAGTGGGCTGTACAAAATTTTTAATTGCACAGCCCACTGTTCCAAAGATCTGTCAGACACCTGTGGGGTGTAAATTCTCACTGCACCCCTCATTACATTCCGTGAGGGGTGTAGTTTCCGAAATGGGGTTACATGTGGGTTTTTTTTTTTGCGTTTGTCAAAACCGCTGTAACAATCAGCCACCCCTGTGCAAATCACCTCAAATGTACATGGCACACTCTCCCTTCTGGGCCTTGTTGTGCGCCCCCAGAGCACTTTGCACCCACATATGGGGTATCTCCGTAGTCGGGAGAAATTGCATTACAAATGTTGTGGGGCTTTTTTCCCCTTTACCTTTTGTCAAAATGAAAAGTATAGGGCAACACCAGCATGTTAGTGTAAAAAATTTTTTTTTTTTACACTAACATGCTGGTGTAGACCCCAACTTCACCTTTTCATAAGGGGTGAAAGGAGAAAAAGACCCCCAAAATTTGTTAGGCACTTTCTGCCGAGTACGGCGATACCCCATATGTGACCCTATGCTGTTGCCTTGAAATATGACAGGGCTCCAAAGTGAGAGCGCCATGCGCATTTGAGGCCTGAATTAGGGATTTGCATAGGGGTGGACATAGGGGTATTCTATGCCAGTGATTCCCAAACAGGGTGCCTCCAGCTGTTGCAAAACTCCCAGCATGCTTGGACAGTCAACGGCTGTCCGGCAATACTGGGAGTTGTTGTTTTGCAACAGCTGGAGGCTCCATTTAGGAAACAGTGGCGTACCAGACGATTTTCATTTTTATTGGGGAGGGGGGCTGTGTAGAGGTATGTGTATATGTAGTGTTTTTTACTTTTTATTTAATTTTGTGTTAGTGTAGTGTTTTTAGGGTTCAGTCACATGGGCGGGGGACTACAGCGAGTTTCCCGCTGCGAGTTTGAGCTGCCGCAAAATTTGCTGCATCGCAAACTTTCAGCCTGATACTCACTGTAAGCCCCCTGCCCATGTGAATGTACCCTGTACATTCACAGGGGGGGACCTCCAGCTGTTGCAAAACTACAACTCCCAGCATGCACAGACTATCAGTGCATGCTGGTAGTTATAGTTTTGCAACAGCTGGAGGCACACAGGTTGGGAAACACTGAGTTAGGAAACAGACAATGTTTCCCAACCAGTGTGCCTCCAGCTGTTGCAAAACCACAACTCCCAAACATTCTCAGGCATGCTGGGAGTAGTAGTTCGGCAACATCTTTAGAGCCAGATGTTGCTGAACTACAACTCCCAGCATGCTTGGAGTTGTAGTTTTGCAACATCTGGTGGACTACAGTTTGCAGACCACTAATACAGTGGTTCCCAATCTGTGCCCTTCCAGATGTTGCAAAACTACAACTTCCAGTATGCCAAAACTGTCCAGGCATGCTGGGAGTTGTAGTTCTGCAACATCTGAAGGGCCAGATGTTACAGAACTACAACTCCCAGCATGCCTGGACAGTAAGGGCATGCTGAGGATGTGTAGTTTTGCAACATCTGGAAGGGCACAGTGGTCCCAAAACTGTGGACCTCCAGAAGTTGCAAAACTGCAACTCCCAGCATGCCCAGATGCCAAGGGCTGTCTGGGCATGCTGGGAGTTGTAGTATACAGGGTCCCAATACAGCAATGCATGTCGCTTTACAGCGACGTGCATTGCTGTAAAGGGCCCGACTGTGGCTGAAGATCCACTCACCTGTCGCCGCCGCCGCCGTCTTCACGCCGGGATCCGGGTCTTCAGGGACGAGGTAAGTACCGGGGCCGGTCCCCAGCACTCCCCCGTCCTCCGCCGCGTCCTCCGGTCTTCTTCCCATCCTCTCCGGACTTCAAGGGGCCGGGCAGGGCGGGAGGAAGTAACCGCCCCCCCCCCCCCAGCGATTGGTCGGTTGGTTAACCGAAGAATCGCAGGGGATCGGAGGAGGTGGCAGGCTTGCCACCTCGCTCCTATTCTTTAGCATGGTCCTCGCTGTCTGTGACAGCCGGGATCATGCAAAATTACCGGGCGGTCGGGTCCCAGAGACCCGATCAGCCCGGTATCGCCGCAGATCGCAAGGGCGATTTCGCCTAGCCATTTGTGGCGATCACCGACATGGGGGGCCTACATGGCCCCCCTCGGCGTTTGCCCTGGATGCCTGCTGAAGCATTTCAGCAGGCATCCGGTTCCGATCTCTGCCCGGCGCGCGGCAGGGACCGGAAAACGCCAGGAGGTACGGGGACATCCTGGGTCCTTAAAACCCAGGGTGCGGGGACATCCCCGTACGTCCTGGGTCCTTAAGCGGTTAAGGCTCACTATACCCCTTGCTTCCTTCCGTGAAGGGTGTAGTTTCCAAAATGGAGTCACATGTGGATATTTATTGTTTTGCGTTTATGTCAGAATCACTGCAAAATCGGCCACCCCTTTGCAAATCACCAATTTAGACCTCAAAAGTACATGGTGCACTCTCAATTCTGAGCCATGTTGTGTGCCTGCAGATCCCTTTACACCCACACATGGGGTATTTCCGTACTCAGGAGAAATTGCGTTACAAATTTTGCGGGTCTTTTTTTTCCCTTTTACCGCATATGAAAATTAAAAGTATTGTGCAACACCAGCATGTTAGTGTTAAAAATGTAATTTTTTTACACTAGCATGCTGGTGTAGACCCCATCTTTACCTTTTCATAAAGGGTAAAAAGAGGAAACCCCCCCCAAAATTTGTAACACAATTTCTCCCTAGTACGGAAATACCCCATATGTGGCACTAAACTGTTGAAATACGACAGGGCTCCAAAGCGAGAGAGTGCCGTGCGCATTTGAGGCCTAAATTGGGGATTTGCATCCGCCACCAAAATACCCTACGGTAGTGTTTCCCAACAGGGTGTCTCCAGCTGTTGCAAAACTTCAGCAATACTGAGAGTTGTTGTATTTCAAAAGCCAGAGGCTCCATTTTGGAAACACTGCCGTACAAGACGTTTTTTTTTATCTTTATTGGGGGTGGGGGTGGGGACTATGTAAGGAAGTGTATATGTTGTGTTTTACTTTTTATTTAGTGTAGTGTAGTGTAGTGATTTTGGGGTACATTCACACAGGCGGGGAATTACAGCAGGAAATTTGCTGCATCACAAACTTGCAGCAGAAAACTCATCGTAAACCCCAGCCCGTGTAAATGTACCCTGTACATTCACATGGTCACATGGGGGGAAGGCAAACCTTCAGCTGTTGAAATACTACAACTCTCAGCATGCACTGACAGACCATGATTGCTGGGAGTTGTAGTTGTGCAACAGCTGGAGGTGCATTGGTTTGCGAAACACTGAGAGTTTGTTACTTAACTCAGTGTTTCGCAACCAGTGTGCCTCCAGCTATTGCAAAACTAGAACTCCCAGCATGTACAGTATCTCAGTGCATGCTAGGAGTTGTATTTTTGCAACAGCTGGAGGCACACTGGTTGGGAAACACTGTGTTAGGACACAAACTCTGTTTCACAACCAGTGTGCCTTCAGCTGTTGCAAAACTGCAACTCTCAGCATGCATTGACAGCCGAAAGGCATGCTGAGAGTTGTAATTTTGCAAAAGCTGGAGGTACACTGCTACAACTCCAAGCATGCCCTTCTGCTGTCCGTGCATGCCCTTCTGCTGTCATTGAAAAAAATGTGCATCCAGCTGTTGCAAAACTACAACTCCCAGCATGCACAGACTACCTAAGGGCATGCTGAGAGTTGTAGTTGGAACTCCAGCTGTTGAAAAACTACAACTCCCAGCCTGCCCTTTGGCTGTGCATGTGCGTGCATGTGTTGTTGCTAAGCAACAGCAGGAGGTAAACATTCCTCACCCATGCCACCTGACTCCTGCTGGGTAAGGGTGAATGGGGCTATCTCAGACAGCCCCATTCACCCTTTTTTCTGGGTCACCGGAAACCTGATTGACCCGGAATCATCGCAAATCGCCAGTCTGAATTGACCGGCGATTTCCTGCGACCCCCCAGGGGTTTGCCCGGGGTGCCTGCTGAATTATTTCAGCAGGCATCCCGGTCCCCGCCTGGCAAGCGGCGGGGACCGAAATTCCCATGGCATACAGGTACGCCCTTGGTCCTTAAGTACCAGGACATCAGGGCCTGCCTGTACATCCTTGGTCCTTAAGTGGTTAAAGTGTACCTGTAAGATCCCACAAAAAAATTATATGTTACTCAATACATTTAATTTTTATGCCTCTAATACATACATTTATTATTAAAATCCCTCTTTTCATTAGCTCACAGTTTAAGAAATCCTCTTAGAGGAAGGGGACATGTCCCTTCCTTGTGGTGGGGGGAGGTGATTGGTGTGTCTGCTCATGCAACCTTGTCCATGAGTCATCTCTTGTCCATGACTCATTGAGAAGTCTGATGCTGCTGCAGGACTGGTTAGGTCCCCAGTATATGTTTTATAAAAACATATAAAAAGTTTTTTGATCTGTCAGTGCCTATTTAAGGGCACTGTCCATTTAACTTTCCTATCCACCTGGATAGGACTTTCAAAAATGCATGCACAGGCAGTATTGAAAACCACTATGATTAATTAATACATTTTTCTGTCACACTATGAATATACCTTAATCCTCCTCATTTTGCACTGCTCTCTTGGGGGTCTTCATTTTTTTTATGTATCTTAACTGTTAAGAAAGATAATTAGATTAAAAGAGAAAACAATGACAGTGCTGGCATTTAGTAAGGGCAGGCAAATCCAATGACCATGTTTCTGCTAATAAATTGTGGGAAACTATTGTGGCATATTGATATTTTTTCCAGTTGCTCATTTTTCTTTGGCACCAAAAAGATTTGCATTTGGCAATGTTAAATTATAACAAAGCAACCAAACATTTTTTTTTAACTTTTATATCTAAAAGAGGTTCTTTATCTAGTTTATTGAAAAAATAATCAGAGACTGATTGCTTTAGATGCTTGAGAACTCCTTTAAAACCAATGTGATTGTTGGGCAATGTACACATGTCAACCAGACTGTTAGGGATGACAGCTATTCATATCAGTGCTGCATTGGGTCTATTATATGCCTGCCAAGGGAGATCGTCTAAAGGTTTGTTCACATACGTGTTGGAGCTCTGTTCAGATAGCTCCACTAGCTGAATCTGCTCAAATGGCAGGTGCTGATCGGAGAAAAAAATTACTGCAGGACAGAAACCTGACAGACCCCATTCAAAGTCACTGGGACCTGTTGGAAGCAGTTGGTGTCCATTAAAGGGGTACTCCGGTGCTAACACATCTTATCCCCTATCCATAGGATAGGGGATAAGATGCCTGATCGAGGGAGTCCCGCAGCTGGGGACGCCCGTGATCATGCACGCGGCACCCCGTTTGTAATCAGTCCCCTTTGGATAGGGGATAAGATGTGTAAGCACCGGAGTACCCCTTTAAGCATCGAACCATCAAGCTCCAGCTTTTTTTGTCTCTGGAACAGTCTCTTCTATGGAGCTCCCAAACAGAGCTCCAACGCAGATGGAAACTTAGCCTAACTGTGATCACAACTGTGAATGTAAGTTGCCCAAGATTTACTAAAAAACAAAACAAAAAAACTATATTGGCTAAAAGGAGAAGCCTCTGCTCTGGAGAACTCAAGATGTGTACATGGAAGACCCAATAACTGCAAAACCCAATAACTATACTGGGCATCATGACATTTTTTTTATTTCCTCTAGGGCAGTACAAGATGCCTCATAAAATAAAAATGTTACCTAAAGCAAATTATTACTTTTATCGTCTTTGCTTATGA
Source organism: Hyla sarda (assembly GCF_029499605.1). NCBI lineage: Eukaryota > Metazoa > Chordata > Amphibia > Anura > Hylidae > Hyla > Hyla sarda. Next base: position 182,163,235 of record NC_079189.1, read on the forward strand.
CTACAAAAATTGTGCCATATATAAAGCATAAAAATCACTGACACCAGACTATGAAGAAATAAAAAGAGTCCACCTTGCTTATGACAGTTTGTCCTGAGGTGTAAATAAAAAGCAATCACCAACAGAATACCTCGGATCAATTATAATTAAAACTTACTATTTAAGTTGTGTGCACAGAACCGCACACAAAGTGCCTGATAACCCAAATGAAAAATAAGTGATATGCACACAGAAGTCTACAACCTCACAGACTCTGGAGTATCATGATATATTGATGTCAAGATGACTGATAGTTAGAGATATTCAGAAATTTACAAAGCGACAGGGGGGGGGGGGGGGGTTGGTTATGACATACCCTCAAGCTGTTGTATAATATACTATATCTTTGTCTCTTTCAGATGTTGAGGAAAGAGGAAGAATGGGTGGGGGGGGGGGGGGAATGATGTGCCCTCTAACACTAAAGATACCCGTCCCTCTGTCCCTGCCTTTTGAGGGACCCACCTCCTTAACAGGGTGGCCTCAACCACGGTGCTGGACTCTGACCTCCACTATGCCAGAAAAACAATGACCACCAACACGTGACAATAAAAACAACATTGGTATCACACCATTCGTTCCAGTTTAAGTTCCAACGCCTTTTACCTGACTGGTAGAAACAGGTACATGAGGGAACTATACCAATTATGATGAAATAATGCAGATAATATACAAAAAAAAAAAAGCCACACAGGTATCGCTAGGCAAATTATATTCCAAATAAGGCCTCAGTAATCACCAATGGTAGGAGTATAGATACCCTGGTGTGTCCGCAGAGGTCACATCTATGGTTTAGAAAATGGTGTGCCGTATGGTCGATGATATTTATTGATACACCAATTCATAAACAAAGTGTAAACATGAGCATACAATGAGATTATAATTATACCTAGCAGGATTATATTTAGTAATAACACATATGGTGCCTGTAGTGGATTCAGTGGTAACCAATGAGCCCAGTATATGAGGTATCAAATAGGGCTCTCGCACATAAATAAACAATGATCATAGTTGCCTATATAGATAAATGGTATGCAGAATGTTGTCATGCAGTCGCCAATCCTCAGTTGTCTGATACCACAAAAGAAGTCAGCCCTATCCAACCTCAATAAGGCCCTGTTCTATAGCATTAATTCAAGATGGACATGGTAAAAAAAAATGAATAGCATAGTGTATAATGGTGCACTGTGCCCGATACTTAGCTCCATGGATGTGGAAGGGATAGACCGGTAGACAGCATCAGATACATCGCAGCCTATTTTTGATACCTCATATACTGGGCTCATTGGTTACCACTGAATCCACTACAGGCACCATATGTGTTATTACCAAATATAATCCTACTAGGTATAATTATAATCTCATTGTATGCTCATGTTTACACTTTGTTTATGAATTGGTGTGTCAATATATATCAACGACCATACGGCACACCATTTCCTAAACCATAGATGTGACCTCTGCAGACACTCCAGGGTATCTATATTCCTACCATAGGTGATTACTGAGACCTTATTAGGAATATCATTGGCCTAGCGATACCTGTGTGGCTCTTTTTTTGCATATTGTCTGCTTTATTTCATCATAACTAATGTACCTGTTTCTACCAGTCAGGTGAAACGCATTGGAACTTAAACTGGAACTAATGTTTTTATTGTCATGTGTTGGTGGTCATTGTTTTTTTTTTTTTTTGTATAGTCTCACCTACGGAGCTCTGGAGGTATCATACTATAATCTGTCCTGTACATTGTTTATTTTATTTTTTTCCGTCACTTAGTGGAAATCAGGGTCTGGCACCGTGGTTGAGGCAACCCTGTTAAGGAGGTGGGTCCCTCAAAAGGCAGGGACAGAGGGATGGGTACCTTTAGTATTAGAGGGCACATCATCCCCCCTATTCTTCCTCTTTCCTCAACATCTGAAAGAGACAAAGATACCGCCCCTGCAGTATATTATACAACATCTTGAGCGTATGTCATCACCCCCCCCCTCTGTCGCTTTGTATACTGTATTTCTGAATAACTCTACTTTTATGTCAAGACAGGAGGCCTCGCATTATACGCAATTCTTTCTTTATTGAAATAAATTGCAGTATATTAAAGGTTGTTTTAAACAGGTAACAAGAGAAAAAAACTTTAGGTCATACAGGTGAATCATCAAAAGCATATACAACCTAACATGCTGATCATACTATGGGCCAATGAGCATTTAGCCCAGGTGATATAAGGTCTTGTTAGGAACAAATAGTCCTCTTTCGTTACTGCTCCGCAGATAAGTAGTCATATCAGTATATTGTCTCATGTTATTGTGTTTATAATTGTATTTCTCTTACATTTACCCCCCTTTGGAAATATTCATCTCTTTATTACTATTCCGTTCACCCTCCCATTACAATTTTCACTTCATAATTCATATCTTACTTTCGTCAAGGACAGTTTCAGACAAAGTCATTTCACTTCACCTACATCTTCCGGCAACTATTAACCCTGCATTAACCCCTCTTTTACCTTCTCCTTCTATTCCGGCGACTGCTTTCGCATCTCTCTTCCTGTATACGCGCACTCCCTCTGTCCTGTACGAGCGCACACATAACTCCGGCTCTCGCGTGATTTGCCAGTGGTTGTTACTGGCTGTCCCGCCTCCCGCCCTGACAGATGCGACTTCTCTCCTGTCAGAGCAGACCTTCGTTGTTCTACCCTGTCATATTCCTGTCATAATCCTGTCACGGCCTAATCTCCTAAAAGTGATATAATTTTGATACCAGACTGCTTCTAATGTCCTTTTAAGGACATTTCAGTCCATTCATATTACTCTTATTAAGTTGTAACAATATCTATATTTATTACTGACCCTGTGGTAAAAATTTTGATTATCTCCGCTAACATTGCGGTCTAGTCAGTCAAACCATTATACTTACAATATTATAATATTCTCCAATAGCTGCATTTATATATATATATATATATATATATATATATATATATATATATATTTCTTGCTATCTTATACCATTTAAAATATTATCCATTATGTCTTCCGAACAACCTAATACTAGTCGACCAATCTGTATCCAGGTCGGTTCAAGCCGCTATTAATAACGCCATGACTGCTATGCATGAATCCATGGCTAAATCGGTCGCTATGACCGTTTCTCAGATGATTTCCCATAAGACACACCAATCTATTGTGGTTACTAAAAAGAGTCTCTCAAAAAAGAGGCATATTAATACTACCGACCTTCCTAATCCTAAACATAAAAAATCCTCTTTTGAGGTAGGAGGTCAGGACCATTCTGCAAACCGTCACTATACTGACAATTATGATAATGATGCTTATACATTGCATCCAGGACCCTCTACCCGTGAGGAGCAAAGTAGCAACCGGGTTAAAAAAGCCTCAATTCAGCCTGAACACCCTAATTATAATGAGGACTCTAACCAGAATGAATCTGATAATTCAATTTATTCAGAGTATAATGACCCCTCCTATTTTCAAGAAGAAATAGAGGGTGAGGAGAATGATGAATGTGGTATAAAAGACTCCGCTACTGGGGAGGAAGGTATTTTAGATAGCAAAGGTGTTCCATTTTTCGACCCCAATCAAATTTCACACCCCAGATCGGGTGAATGGACACCTAATGCTGCATTAGAGAAATTTATTGAGCATTGGATAAAGAAGGGTCTAGATAATAAGACTCACAATAAATTGAAAGCTGAATGCCTAAGACCCACTATTTCTGTGACGGACGCTCAAAGACCTGAACTTGACCCGATCCTAATTAAATATCTACTAAGATCGGGTAAAAATCCTAAAAAAGGCATAGATCGCAGCTTCAAGCTGTGCCAAGATAAATTCTTGGATCTGTTAGGCCCAATTGCCAAAATATTAGATATTTCTGAAGAGGCATATAATTCTGGCAATCCCATTGATGTCCCCACCATCAGAGGTTGGGCCCAGCGTGCCATGTGCACGTTTGGCAATGTCAACCATTCTTTTTGCACAGAAAGAAAAAGGGCGATTCTTATGAAATTGGATCCCCAATTAACCCATCTAGCCTCCTCAGTTTCTCAATCAGACGCAAGTCTAAACGGCTGGGGAGCTCATTGCGGTACCCTTTCTACAGGAGGCAAATGGTCCCCTTCGGAGTATCTCTTGCATATCAATTGTTTAGAGCTCCTGGAAGGCTTTTTTGCTCTCCGGAGTTTTGCAAAAGATTTTTCGAATTGCTGTATTCTTCTCCTTTTGGACAATATTTCTGCTGTATAATACATAAATCGTTTGGGAGGAACCAAGTCAGAGACTCTTGCCAACATTGCCAAATATCTTTGGCATTTTTGTTTAGACAGAAATATCACTTTGAGAGCGGAATATCTTCCAGGTCTCTCCAATATCGTAGCAGACTGTAATTCCAGATACCTTGTAGATTCCAGCGACTGGATGCTGGACCCTTCCATATTTCAGGTTCTGAATTCCCTCTGGGGACCTCTTCACTTGGACCTTTTTGCTTCCCGTCTCAATCACCAACTTCCACAATTTTTCAGTTGGAGACCCGACCCAGAAGCTTTGGGAGTGGATGCCTTTCTCCAAAATTGGCCATCTCAAATCCTATACGCCTTCCCTCCTTTTGTTCTAATCCCCAGAGTCCTTCATCAAGTATTCATTCGGA